>NC_043716.1:46535958-46729651 GCF_006229205.1 Suricata suricatta
TCGAGCCCCGCATCAGGCTCTGTGCTGACAACTAGCTCAGAGCCTGGAGCCTGCTTCATATTCTGTGTCTCCCTCTCTTTTTGACCCTCCCCTGCTCACGCTGTCTCTCTGTCTCTCAAAAATAAATAAAAAACATTAAAAATTTTTAAAAATAATAACAATACAAACATATGACAGGCAAAGTCATGGGTACTTTTAAATGCCTCTTTTTAAGATACAAATTATTCTTGGTCTTGACTTTCCATAATGATTGTAGCAAAGTGGATGAACCTCGAGGGTGTCATGCTAAGCGAAATAAGTGAGGCAGAGAAGGACACATACCATATGTTTTCACTCATAGATCTAACAGAAGAAACATAACAGAGGACCATGGGGAGGGGAAGGGGAAAAACAGGGAGAGGGAGGGAGGGAGGCAAATCATGAGAGACTCTTGAATACAGAAAACGAACTGAGGGCTGAAAGGGGAAAGGGGTGATGGTCATGGAGGAGGACACTTGTGGGGAAGAGCACTGGGCGTTATATGGAAACCAATTTGACAATGAACTATATATAAAAATAAATAAATAAAAATAAAAATAAAAGTGATTTTTAAATGTTTAAAATAATATAATTTATGAATATATCCTAAATATTACATTCGATTGAGAGACTCTGCTATTTAAGATGATAACATTTTTCCAAATATAACAATATTGAAGTCAGGCCCAGGTCTTGTACACACATATTGAAAAATTGGTCAAAAAAAAAAAGTCTATACCACTCCACCCTGAACGCACCCAAACTCAACTGACAAATTGGCAAAAACAACAAGACAAAAAAACCATTTTGATATGTCCTTTTCAGTGAATGAATGACCTTTTTTAAAAACAATATCACTTTGATAAGTTTTTCTTAAGTATTGGGATCACCAAATTGTGTAGAAAATCTTTTCAGCTTCCATGTTTGACATTACATTCCCCTTGAAAATATTTTTCTCTTCTTTTTTCCTCAAAAATACTTTTTAACTGGTTCTTTATTACATCACTGGAGTGTATTTTGAACTTCATGTTCTGATTCACAGCCAGCTCTCTCTCGAGTAACTTTTTAGAGAATTCATCTCATATATAGAGAAGGAGACATACATGTGTCCACAGTTTAGGGTGCGCTAATCAATTCCAATAATAATATAGGCCGTATCGTTGCACTTACGGGTGGCCAACATGCCAGGTGTATTGTATACTATTTTTTGTATTTTCCAGAATGTATTACAAATTGTTATTGAAAAAAGAAAAGCTACACCTTTAAGTGTGTGCAGATGTGAATTTTGGCAAACAGAACTATTTTTAATATTCATCTATGGTATTTACTTGGCAAAGAAACTGGACATTTGTTCCCACTGCATGAATTTAAGAGATCAGTGGACATCCTCGGGATACTCTAAGGAAGCAACCCTGGGTCATGGAAAATATCTCATAAAAGTTTGATATCTTTGAATCTGTTCATGACAGTTGCTTATGTTACTATACATCTCATATTATTATTGAATAAGGGATTTTAACGGATCTTCTAGTGTGCTTTTAAAGAGTCATAAATTAGGCCTATAATTCTATTAATGATTGCAGTTCTAATGTGGATGATGGCGTTTATTCAATGCAGACTCTTTTATTCGATTGAAAGTATCATCCATTTCAGAGACTTCCTGAGATCAAGAAATTATTAGAATTGCCATACTTAGGTCATAATGGGTGGCCCATTTAGACCCATAAATGGTGTATAAAGGCACAAAGAGGGAGTATATGGGCGATGTGAACTTCCACATCTCTAGTTTCCTTAATTTGTGGGCGAATGAGGCAACATATATTTAACAAGCATTTACTATATACTTAGCTCAGTGCTCATCCCAAAAAGGACTGTAACTTCATCCCTGATTTCTGGAAGCTTTTATTGTTGTAGCAATAATGAGAAATACAAGCATAAAAGAACTTTAAAAACTATATAACTCTGCTTAATAAAAGTCTTGATCAGGGCATAATGCTGGGAAATCTGAGAAGGTCTGTAATATTCAGAGGATGTTTTATGGAGGAGGTGGTCGTTGAAGTACAATGTTTGGGTTGGCCCTAGATAGGAAGAATTTTCAGTCAGTCCAAGGGAATAAAATGGGAAGCCATGAGCTTGGGACGAATTGAGAAAATATCAAACAGTAATTAGGAAAACCTTACTTATAAAAAAAGATTGGTGGTGACTTTGTGAAACTTGTTTTTAATTTTAAAACTCTTACACTTGCTGAAAAGTTGTAAAGATAGTACAGAGGATTCCCATGCCCCCTTCACCCAGCTTACCCGGTGTCAACATCCTATTTATCAATAGAGCACTGAATAAAGTGAGGAAATGAACATTAAGATACCTTTTATTAACATTGGCAAAATGCATTTACGTTGGTCAATAACTGTAGACCTTACATGAATGTCACCAGTTTCCCCACCAGTGTTCCTTCTGCATTGTTCCAGGATCGACCCCTGCACTTAGTTACCATGTCTTTTTCATCCCCGCCAGTCTGTGACAGTCGCTCAGTCTTTTCGTCTCTTTCTTGACCTTGACACCTTTGAAATAGACTAGTTATTTTGTAGGCTGTTCCTCACTTTGGGTCTGCCTAATGTTTTTTCATGATTAGATGGAGGTTACGCATTTTTGGCAGGAATACTACAGAAATGATTTCTGCCTTTCTCAGGTGCATTATATCAAGGGGCGCGTGATACTGAAGTATCTTACTACTGGTGACAATGACATTGATCACTTGTTTAAGGTGGTATCTGCCAGGTTTCTGGTTGTATTCTCTCTGTAATATGTAAAATATCTTGAGGAGATCCTTTGAGAAATACTCGATTTCTCCTCAGACTTGCTTGCATCTACTAATTTTGGCATCCACTGGTGAATCTTGCCTTCAACACTATTATCATCTTTTTTTACTCGGTTCCTTTGAAGGTTTGGCATTTTTTGACTTTAACTTAGGCTGAGGTGTTTTTTTTTTTAATTTTCACTTTTTTTCATATCTTTGGAAAGAAAATATTGGAAGTCAAGGTGACATTTTTTTTTTAGAGAGGAGAGAGAGAGAGCAAGCGAGCAAGTGGGAGAAGGGTAGAGGGAGAGAGAGAGAATCTTAAGCAGGCTCCACACCCAGCCCACTATGGAGCCTGATGTGGGGCTCCATCTCACAACCATGAGATCATGACCTGAGCCGAAATCAAGAGTCAAACACTTAACCAACTGAGCCACCCAGATGCCCTAAGGTGACTTTTTAAATACAAGTTTTTTAGAGTAAGGATTCAACTCTAAAGGAAAATAAAAGAAAAAAAAAATAAGATGGAGATAAGCCTTGTGAAAAAACAAGTCCTGATACAAGGGTTTGTGTCCCTAGAAAACAACCTCAGTTTGACTATGTTTTCCAGGAACAAATGTAAAGAGAGAAGCATAATTAGAACAAGATTCAGTGCAGAAAATTAACTAAGTTCCTGTAATTGAAATATTCAGAGAAGAATTTACTAGAGGTTCTCACAAAGAAGTCCATATATGATGTGTTTAACATCCTCAACAATTTCGTGAAACATTGTTTTTATCAGATATTTTCATTTAAAAAATTTTTTAATGTTTATTTTTTTGAGCGAGAGAGAGAGAGACTGAGTGCAAACAGGGGAGGGGCAGAGAGAGAGGGACACAGAATCGGAAGCAGGCTCCAGGCTCTGAGCTGTCAGCACAGAGCCTGGCGATGCAGGGCTCAAACCCACGGACTGTGAGATCATGACCTGAGCCGAAGTCAGGCGCCTGACTGACTGAGCCACCCAGGTGGCTCATCAGATACTTTCTTAAAATGGAGGTATGGTACGTATTAGTTCAACTTTTATAAAAATAGAGGAACTGTTACCATGAGATATAATATAGTAGAAATCAGTGTGAGCTGCAAAAGTGCTTAAGAACTCATAAAAGTTCTTAGAAGTTTCCTGAAATTATTTGGGATCAAACAAATGACTGACCAGATAGTATGTACTTGAATAAAACATTCATCCCCACTAGGCGAATGCTACTGTGCTAAATAACCAAAACCTTTCATGATAGTGTTTTCTCTGGAGTAGAAATCATTTGGTCTCAAGTCATGTAAAGGAGATTAAATAGGAATGCCTTAGAATAACCTTGTTATATTATAGTCCCACAATATTGACCTTGAGGAGAAAGCTAAAAAAAAAAAATGGAGGTTTGCCAAGCATTTGCCTTATTTGTTAGACTTCTTGGGTAGATTTTTCAAGTTTTGCTTCTGCTTAATTTTTCTTTTGCTAATTTTCTATTTCTGTTATTTAATTTTATTTGTTTTTATTTTTCATTATATTATATTATTTATTATATATTGTTTATTTCAGAGGAGAGTATGAGCAGGGGAGAGGTGGAAGAGAATCTTAAGCAGGCTCCATGTTCAGTGTGGAGTCTGACGGGGGCTCAATGTCAGGTGCTAGGATCACGACCTGAGCCAAAACGAAGAGTCAGATGCTCAACCGACTGAGCCACCCAAGCTCCCCCCTGTTCTATTTCTATACAGCTGAAACTATTTAAGATTTTGACATTACCTTCAAATATGTGACTTTCGATCTGCAATCAAGTCTTGGTTATTTTTAACAAAAAGCTTCAAAAACCTGTTCACAGGGGCACTGTGTGGCTCAGTTGGTTAAGTGTCCAATTTGGGCTCAGGTCACATCTCACAGTTTGTGAGTTTGAGCCTGGCATCCGGCTGTCTGCTGTCAGTGCAAAACTGGTTTCAGATCCTCTGTCTCCCTTTCTCTGCTCTCCCCCCCCCCTCAAAAATAAGTAAGCATTTAAAAAATAAGAAACTAAACAGCCTTTCCGCAGCATTTACATGAATGGCTGGCGGCTACCTATCTGATGTTTGGAAAGTAAATGTATTTGTACAGTTAGAACAACTTCCAGTGAAGGAAAACTAAATGTGTAATCACACACACAAATCACATTGTATGTCGTATTGGCATCTGAGTCTGGATTATTCTGCAAATTGCCATATTACCAGTTTAATTCAGTTGAACTTCATATTCAAGTTAATGTGAGCCAGGGAAGGCACTACGTATGGAGGATACAGAGTAAAGAAAAGGACCTAACCCAGACTTTTAAACATTACACATTAGTTTATCTCCTGTACAGTGTAGCTGAGAGTAAAATAGCTCCAACATAGTATTAGCTCAGATTAGATGAAGAGCTCGCCCAGGGTCAGCGGACTATATTTGGCAGGATCTCTAGATGTTCCATGTTATCTGCGTTTATTAGGTTATAAGCTGAAAATAAAATACTATAAAAGTTTCCAGTCGGAGTGACGTTTGGCATGACTTTTAACCACCCTGTACCATCTTTTTAAAATGTGCCTTATATGGCCAAGGAATTAGACGGCATTTTAATAAAAACTCCAGATGTGAAGATAGATTTTTTTTTTTTTTAATTCTCTGTGAGACCTTGGGAATAGAACCAAGTCAAAACTGGCCAATGCTGGAGACCCAGTCTTTACTACCCAGGAGCTAGAAACAGCACAGTTTCTGATAGGCAATTCTTGGGGAAATCTTAGATTTTTAAAAATACATGAGAAGGGATTTACATGAACATGAAAAGAGTCTGGAGGTGCCTGGTTGACTCAGTCGGTTGAGCTTCTGACTTCATTTCAGCTCAGGGCATGATCCCAGGGTCATGGGATTGAGCCCCTTGTTGGGCTCCGGGCTGCGTGTGGAGCCTGCTTAGGACTCTCTCTGCCTTTCCCTCTCCCCCAGTCTCTCCTTCTCTCTCCCTAAAATAAAAAAAATTGAAACATTTAGAAAAAATACAAAAAAAGAAGAGTCTGATATTGGCTTTGATCAGATCCCCCTTTTTTTAAGGTTTATTTATTTATTTTGAGAGAAAGAGAGTGGGAGAGGGGCAGAGAGAGTAGGAGAGAGAGAATCCCAAGCAGGCTCCACACTGTCAGCGCAGAGTCCAGTGTGGGACTGGAACCCACGAACCATGAGATCAACATGACGTGAGCTGAAACCAAGAGTCGGCCGCTTAACTGACTGAGCCACCCAGGTGCCCCTGATTAGATCTTTCAAGAAGGAAAAGAGAAAGTTACTTAGGAAGAAATCATTTTGTAATTTTTTTGGTTCCAATAGCTATTGGTTGTTTCAGCTTCACACATGTTCACATCAAGTATTTCATCCCCTGTTTTGTAATATTTTTAATTTAGATAATATCTTGGTTTTGTTCTCATGACTTGGGTAGTTTCATTAATCACCTAATTAAATGAAGAGTGTTGGTCAATGTGCTAAATATTTATATTTAGCTGTTAATTAATATGTACCAAACCCCTTTATAATTTTGTGTTTGTAAAATAGCTTTTAATATTATCTTTCATCTAAATTAATTACATACTAATGCATATATAAATTACCACCTATATTTTCTAATCACACACAAAATATCATTGAGTTAAAAAAAACATAAGCCAGGTAACATTTTAATTTTTGCTTTCATAAATCTGTAATTGTTAGTCTCTCTACAAGTAACTTCACTAGCACTCTCTGGAACTTGCCGGGCCTCTGTCAATAATTCGCTAAGCAACCGCTTCCACAGTCTTTGTATGGAATGAGCCCGAGAATAATAAATCAATAAACCAGCACATTTTAAACCCAATGAGTACACTGGTGAATTCTGTCAAACATTTTAAGGAAGAAATAATACCATTCAACACGAATTCTTTCAGAAAACGGAAGAGGAGAATCACTTCTCAGCGTATGAACTTAACATTACCCTGATGCCAAAACTGGACAATGTAGGAAAGAAAACTACAGACTACAGACACAAAAAGCTTTTATCAAAATATTAGCCAGTCAAATCTAGCAATATAGAAAAAGGGTAACACATCACGGCCAAGTGGCATTTATCCCCACAATGCAAAGTTGATTCAACATTCAAAAATCAATCAATATAACTTCCCATATTAAAAGACTGAGAAAGAAAACCATGATATCATCTCAGTAGATACTGAAAAAGCACTTGACAAAATTTAACTCCCATCTATGGTAACTCTCAGAGAAGTAGGATAAAGAGAAATTAGAAAAAGAAACAGACTATATGGTTTTTCCTAAAGATTGGGAAGAAGACAAGGATTTCCATTCTCACCTAATTCTATTTTATTGTATTGGGGTGTGTGTGTGTCTGTGTGTGTGTGTGTATTTCTGGGGTTTTTTATTTTTTAAATATAGTTTATTGTCAGTTAGCTAACATACAGGGTACACAGTGTGTTCTTGGCTTTGGAGTAGATTCCCATGATTAATTCTTTACATACAATACCCAGTGCTCATCCTAGCAAGTGCCCTCCTTAATGCCCATCACCCATTTTCTCCTCTCCCCCTATAATTCTATTTTATACTTAAGGTCCTAGTCAGTGAAAAAAGACAAAAATAATAATAATAATTAATAATAATAATAAAAACAGAGGAAAGAAAAGAAAAAGCATATAAATCAGGTAGAAAGAAGTAAAACTGTCTTTATTCACAGATATCATGACATCTACCTGAAGTAATCAAAATGAATCTACAAAAACAAATGACTAAACAAAAAACCCCACCAGAATAAGTAAATTGAGCAAGGTCACTAGGTACTAGCTCAGTATGCAAAGTTGGTTGTAAATCTGTGTACTAGTTACGTATTCTGTAATCATGATTTGAATTTTCCAAAATCAATACCATTTCAAATGACAACACAGAGATGAAATACTCCAAATTTTAACAAAACATGTACAAGATCTATACACTGACAATCGGAAAACATGAGTGATATAAGTTGAAGAAGACCTAAATGAGGGGAGACAAATTACCAAACTCACGGGTGAGAAGATACAACATTGTTGGAATGTCATTTCTCCCAACTTGATCCTCAGGTTAAGTGCAACCCAACTAAAAATCTCAGCAGTTTTTTGTGTTGAAATTGACACGTTGACTCTGAATTCTATTTGACAATGCAAAGCTCTGCCAAACTAGTTTTGAAAAAGGATAAAGTTGGAGGACGCACACTGACACTGCTTGATTTTTTGACTAACTGTAAACCTACCCCATCGAGAGAAGGTGGGGTGTAAGGAAAACTTACCAATGTGTCAATCTAAAGAATCCTGAAATAGGTCTACACGTGTATAACCAATTCATTTTTTTTTTTTTTTTACAAAAATGTGCTAAGATAATGAATAGGAAGAGGATAGTCTTTCCACAAATAGTTCTGGAACAAATGGGTATTTATGTGGGGGGTGGAGCGGGGAACAACTTCAGCATGTATCTCCCAGTTACACAAAAGTAGTGTGAACTGGATCGCGGGCCTACACATAAATGATGAAAGTATAAATAAGACTCTACGTGAAAACCTTACTGATGTTGGTTTAGGCAAGATTTTCTTTGATTGGACTTAAAAAGTATAAACTATGAAAGAAAAAAATTGGTGAGTTGGACTTAAAATTTTTGCTCAAAGAGATCCTCTTAAGAAAATAAAAAAAGACTGGGAGAAAATATCTACAAAATTTGTATCTTCTAAACAATTTTTTAATAAAAGATTCTTGTCAAACCCATGTAAAAATTCTTATGACTTAATAAGAAGACCATAAACTTTTTACAAATCAGAAAAACGTTTACCATTCTTCATCCCAAAAAAATGTAGTGTTCTAACTGAAAATTGATCTGGAGCACTGGGCTTATCTAACTAAACCATGAAAATCTATGCAAATAACTGTGCACAGCAGGGACTGCCTATATTTAAGAAACAGAATCACAATTACCTTCAAAGTGTATGAATTTTGTGAGTTTTCACCTCTACTGAGTGTCCAGTAAGGGACACACATTCTATGTTGTTTTGGGGAAGAGCACAACATGCACACACCAAACATCTGGTATTAAACACTCTTTGCCCTGATTACCCTTACTGACTAGTAATAAAAATGGCCCATGTTTATTGCACCAAGTGTTAAGCATCATTGTAAAGGCTTATCTCGCTGTCCCCTCTCACCATCTACCGGAAGTGCTGCCATTCCCTTGGTGAAGGCTTAGATAGATGGGTTCAGGATTGGAGAGACGAGATTCAAGCCCAGTTTGATTCCAGAAGTCCCTTAACTGTTCTTGTACACGTGGTAACAATATGTTTGATGACTGTGGTGAGAAGGGAAATATAGGGATATAGAAGAATATACCAGAGCCAGCAACGTGGTTTCTGGTCTCAAAAAGACTTCTTTGAAGAAACAATGCTGATGTCGCTCCTTTGATAAGAGTGGATGAATGTTAGGGGCACCTGGGTGGCTCAGTTGGTTGAATATCCAACTTCAGCCCAGGTCTTGATCTCCAGGTTCACAAGTTTGAGCCCCACCTCAGCTCTGTGCTGACAGCTCAGAGCCTGGAGCCTGCTTCAGATGCTGTGTCTCCCTTTCTTTCTGTTTGCAATAATTACTTACTTTGTTTACTAGCTGCGCTCTGTCCTGTCTCATTTCCACCCAACAATTTGATCAGGCAATACAAGATTTTTTAATAGAATCATTCTTGTTGAAAGTTGACACTTTCAATGTCATAACTCAAATACACTATCTTTTCTATTTTTGTAAGGCTAGCAAACACGGATTCTCTGTTTTGCACTTCCACGTGCTCAAATAAGTTCTTGGAAATACTCAATGTAAATTAAAACCACGGAGAAGCATATTCAGTATGTATTGACTTAATGGAAGAAGATATTTATTATACGCCTATCACGTGTCAGCTATTTGGGCATACGTTATCAACCACAATTCCCATGTCAATCTGCTTTAATTCCTTTGAAGTCATATTCCCTTAGTATAGTTTGAGATCCTGAGGCTTGGAGGAATTAGCCCCTCGCTCAGGGTTACACAGCCACAAGTTGCAGAAGCAAGATTCCAATTACAGTTTCTATCTCCAAACTTGTGCAAGGATTTGTTTGCTTTCCATGTTATGACCCAGCTAATCTAGCCATGTGCTCGCTCAGATACGGTACCATGAGCAAAAGGGAGAAGCAGCTCTTCATCACAAAATAGCAGTTGGCTTCATGGACCAATTCATGCCTAGGGCTACCTTCCTCATTTCCATCTAGACTCTGATTTGGGTTCCTAACTCCTTAGTACCCACACCTTTTGTTCACAAGCTTCCTTATCTGTCTTTCTTATTTCTACTTTGCTCGGTCTCTTTGAATATCTGGTAGCCTCCTCATCTTTAAGCTTTTATTTGATCACTTCAGACTTGACCTCAGATCTATTTGATTTAATGGAATTCTTTTCATGTACCTTTTCTAGAAGAATTACTGGTCCATTTTCCTAGACAGACACCAGACCTTGCTCTGGTGTTTCTGTTCGTGTCCTGCTGGTCGTTTGGATTCTGTGGTATCAGAGGAAGTGTTTACCCATGCATTGTCTGACTTTTCAAAATTCATCTTCTGATTTTTGCCTTGTGCTTGAATTTGCACTGTATTAGATTTTTACTCTTATAAGAATTTTTTTGTTCAAAAGCAGTGTGTGCTTTGCTTTCAACCTTAAAAATGTTGAAAGCAAGCTTTTTGTCCCATATGAACACTAAAGTTTCACACATTTTTTTTTAAATGTTCTTCTTTCAAAATTTGCATTGACTACTATAGAAAACTCTGTTCATGGAAATAACAGTGCTTAAAAATCACTTTGACTTTAGGAAGCTGCCAGATTGCCTTATCATTGTCTTTGAGAGATTAGGAGGTTTGTTTGGAAGGTTGCTTTTTTTTTTCCCTAAATAAAACTGAAGTTTTGCTGTTTCATTGTAAGATTTCATTTTAATCTGATTGGTTTCTTGTGGAGATAATGTATAATAGGAACCCAAAATAGTTCAGTAAAAAAACCTTCAATTATAAACAGGCTCGCTGTTGTTGGATGGCTTTCGGTGTCCTTGTCGGCTGAGTGATACTGCTGCTTTTGGTAGACGTGGAAGAATTTTCTCTGGACTTTTAGGGTCTGTGTTGGAATATAAAGCAGTTCTATTCTTTTCTTAACTACAAATCATCTACAAGTGGGAAAAGCCAACTCTTCATGTAAATATCCTGGAAAGCAAGAAAATAAAATCAAGGGAGAATAAGTTATTTTTCAATAAGAAAAATGTATTTTCAATGCATATGATTAGAATGCAGAAATGAAAAATATTGTGTAATAATAAGGGGGAAAATCCAAGAATGGTTTTACACATATTTTAATAATAAAGTGCCCCTTCATTTAGATTAGTAGACCAAACATGAAGCCTTCTGTTGTTGCAGAAACATACGGTTCTTAATCTAGTTTTCAGTTTTAAATAGAATAATAAAGTTAAGGAGAGCAAACGTTTTTAAACCTTAATTAGATAACAGTTTTCTTATGATATTTAGATATTGTTGTAAACACTATCTCATAGAGCTTGACTTTTATGGCTGTAATTTGCATGTAACCAAGTTGGTATAGATGGAGTCAAGCATGTTCTAACCCAAATCATTGTCCAGTGGTGGCTTCCAAGCCTTTAGCCTCCCCATTTTCCACTTTCCATCAACTTCCTGTCTTCCTTCCCCAACTCAAGTGTCATGGTCGATCACTGTAATCCTTCCCTTGAACTACTCTAACCTTCCTTGTCTCTCTTTTCCTCTACCTTCCTTACTGGCAAATCCTCAACCCTGGTCGAACCAAATGCTTATGTACCCTACTCTTGTATCTAATCATGTTCAAGAGTAAGAGACACTTGGGCTAACTGGTCTCACTTAAACTTAAGGCCAGAAAGCTTAAGTGGGCCCTCAGGATGGCAATAATTAATTCCTTTCCTACTATCCAAGAAATTTTCCTACCTCTCTTGTCTTCACAAACCTCATTCTCTCTCTCAGATGATGACCTTTATTTCACTAGAAAAGTAGCAGCAACAGAAGAGAACCACCTTATCAGCCCACTCCATATCCACCTTCTAGTTACATCTGTGCCCATGTATTTCACCTCCCCACCTTTAACGTGCATGGTACCTTACTTAAGGATGTTTGCCTCTTTCTAAGGCTTCTACTAGAGCACTGCACACCTCATCTCTGCCGAAGGACTTTATCCTTTAATAACCCATTAATTTTCTTATGTCATCTTCTTCTCTAGTGTATTATATACAAAATCATAGAAACATGCTATAATATTCTTTAAGTGTTTGTCAAGGAGAATTTTGACAGTGGGGCTGGGGCGTGGGCAGAGAGAGAGAGAGGAAGAGAAAGAATCCCAAGCAGGCTCCGCTGTGTCAGCCAAAATCAAAAGCAGACACTTAACTGACTGAGCTACCCAGGTGCCCCTATATTTTAAAGAATGCTTTGCCCAAATGACATGTTGTACTGTGTTAACAAATTGACCCCCAAATCTCATTGGTTTAACAAACATATATTGTAAACATAAGCCATAAGAAAGTGCTGCTTTGTAGGCCTAAGCTGGTTAAGTATTGATAATCTCGTGAGATTAAGGAATACTTTCCCAGACTGTAAGGCCAATGTTGTCCAACAGGGAGATTCCACCATCTTGAATAGCACCAGTCACCTGTGGGTGGAGAAAAGAGGGCATGAAGAAGAACTCCTACTTGGTTCTTCATGCTTTGGCCCAGAAATGACACATATTCCACTCCCAGCCCCTCAACCAGAACTAGACAGAGGGCCCACCCACCTGTGGGGTGCTGGGAAATGGAGTTGGGGGTACTGAGAGGCAAATGGATATTCAACAAATAATAAGGACTGTTGCCGGCCATATCGCTTTTCAACCACTCTGCCTTTTCTCTGCCGTTCTTTATAATCAAACTCTATGCTCACTTGCTCCATTTCTGCTGTTCTCTTCTGCTGTCCATGTCAGTGGGGCTCCCAGCTGCTCCAGGTCATGGAAACCTTTGTCCAGTCAGCGAATGACCTCGGCAGTAAATGCAGTGCTCTTCGCTCAGTCTCCATCCCTAGCGATGTCTGAGCACTTCTGACACCGCCCATCACTCCCTCGTCTAAGACTTGAATCACAGGGTCAGTTAGGAGGGACATCGCACATGGCTAGCTACTCCTCCTCCACCTCCTTGAGCAGCCCCACCTGTCTCCAGCCCTCCTAATGTGCCTCTGCTCCGTCCCTGACTGATGTTGTCCGGTCCCACAGCTCTGCATGACATCTACACACTGACCACTTCCAGAATGTTCCTCTGCTCCGTCCCTGACTGATGTTGTCCAGTCCCACAGCTTTGCATGACATCTACACACTGACCACTTCCAGAATGTTCCTCTGCTCCATCCCTGACTGATCTTGTCTGGTCCCACAGCTTTGCATGACATCTACATGCTGACCACGTCCCTTTCGCATCTCTTGTCCTAGTCTCTCCCCTGAGCTCCAAACTCAGATAGCCAACCTCTTCCTAGATGTCCATCCTGAAATTCTAATAGACATCCCACACCTGCCCTTTCCAAAACAGAACTCTTGATCTTCCCCCGGTCTTCTCCACACCAGTAAATAGGACTCAGAGTTACTCTTGACACGTTTCATTCTTTTACACCCACATTCTTCCTATCAGAAAGTCCTCCCAATTTTATTTTCTTTTTTTTAATAGTTTATTGTCAAGTTGGTTTCCATGTAACACCCACCCAGTGCTCATCCCCACAAGTGCCCTCCTCCATGCCCATCATCCCCCTTCACCTCTCCGCCACCCCTCAGATTGTTCTCGCCTCCCTCCCTCTCCCCAACTATTTTTTCCCCTTCCCCTCCCCCATGGTCCTCTGTTTGATTTTATTTTCAAAATATATCCCACCTCAGACCACTTCTCATCACTTCTGCCACTACCACCCTCATCCACAAGCACCCCATCTCTTTGTTTTCCCGCTCGCTCTGTCTGTTCTCCCCACAGCAGTCAGTGTATTCCCCTGGCTCAGCACCCTCCAGTGGCTTCTCATCACTATTAGAGCAAAATGGAAACGCGTTAGCTTTGCTCTCAAGGTGCTGTGAGATCGGGGGGGGGGGGGGGGGGGGGGGGGGGGGGCTGCCTACATCTTCAGTTTCCCTCCTGCCCCTCCCCCCACAGTTAGACAGACCCAGCATCCAGCTTGTTACTTACAAAGTTGCCAGGCTTGTTTCTGTACCAGGCCTTTACACTTACTTTTTCCATTGCTCCTTCAGACCTCTATCTCCGTATGCCCAGGCGGTCCCGGCCTGAGTGTTGAACTCCCCCACCCCCCACTCTGTTACTGTACCCACACTACTCACTTCTTATGACTTATTATTTCTTTACTTGTCCATTATTCAGTGTTGTTTCTTCTGGGCCTAGAACAGTGCATGGCACATGGTAGACATCCAATAAAAACTTACTGGATAGATGGATGGATGGTCCATTGTAGTTTTTTCAATTATAGTGCCCCAAATTGACTGAAAAAGATTTCATAAAGAATGATTCTTGGTGGGGTGCCTGGGTGGCTCAGTCGGTTCAGCATCTGACTCCTGATTTTAGCTCAGATCATGATCTTGCAGGTCATGAGTTTGAGCCCCACATCAGACTCTGCCCTGACACCGTGGAGCCTGCTTAGGATTCTCTCCCTCCCTCTCTTTGCCCCTCCCCTGCGTGCACATGCACACACGTATGCTCTTTCACTCTCTAAATAAATAAATAAATAAATAAATAAACATTTAAAAAACAGTTTGAAAAAGGAATGATTCTTGGGCCTTGATTTCACAAACCAGTAACATTGACAGAAAACACTGCTAGCTCTCTAAAAACAGAACAGATCACATTTTGCTGCTATTGTATCACATATGATTTGAATGTATCCATAATGAAATTTAAAATTATGAAAACATAGAACTGGTAAACATTTGAAACAGGATAACTAGGAGATAAAGGGAATGAAGCAACTTCCATGTGAAGATTTTCTAAAATTTTCACTTTAGCCAGAAGATTGAGGGAGATTTTGAATCCGATTCCCTGATCTTCTGGTACCACGATTGGGTTCATTCTGATTATTTTTCAACAAAGCACTGTTGAGAGAAATTTGAAAGAGATCATTTCAAGACAAATAAAAGGAAGGACAGGAATGCCTCATTCATCAGATACCGTCCAGGAATAAAACGTTCCGGGTGTCAGTTTCCAAATAACTAAAACGTCATCCCTACGCACATGCCCAAACTGGCGTTTTGAAGACCATTTCTCTAGTGTGCCTCCCCACCACCCCCGACTCTTGTAAACAAAACAACGGATGACGTGGGACATCAGCCCCCCTCCTGACCACACCATTGGCACCGTGGGCAGTGTGCTGCCACACAGAAGAGGACTTACAGCCAGCTTGTTCCACCATCGTTCCGGCTCTCCTTGTACGGTTCTCAGTCCGCGTCCTCGGGGGCCCCTTTGTGCGGATGGCAGCCGCTTTCAATCTGTTGGCTGAATTTCTCCACCCAGAGGCAAGGGCAGGGACCTCGGGCAGCTCTTCCGTAACACACAATCATCGAGGCTGGAACTCTGATCTCTGGGCACGTGAGGTGTTATGGTGGTAGTAGAAATGGTAAAATAACCTCAAATACATGAAAATGAGAGTGTTGAGGAGACCTTATGACTCTTCCTGCCTCTATAATGATTACTTGTATAGGACCTCTCCTGGCTAGACAGACTATGGACTTGACCTAGCATGGTGGTATTTGATGTTATTACATTAAAAGCATGTCGAAGATAGAATTCATATGTAGGATGACCTTCGGTCCTAGTTTCAATGCCTGTTTCCTCAGGGTAATCCTTAACACTTTGTTAGCTCTCAAAAGTCATCCAATCTTGACAATAAATTATATTCACCCTTGTACATAAGGCATTTTTAATGTTTATTTTTGAGAGAGTGAAAGAGACAGACAGAGCACAAGCAGGGGAGGAGCCCAGAGAGAGGGAGACTCAGAATCTGAAGCAGACTCTGGGCTCTGGCCCTCAGCACAGAGCCCAACGCAAGGTTTGAACTCGCAATGGTGAGATCATGACCTGAGCAGAAGTTGGATGCTTAACGAACTGAGCCACCCAGGTGCCCCAATAAGGCATTTTAAATAAGTCACAAACTTAGCACTTCATGCTAAGCGAAATACGTCAGGCAGAGAAGGACAGATACCATATGTTTGCACTCATAGGTCTAACAGGAAAGCAGGAGAAACCTAGTGGAGGCCCAGGGGGAGGGGAAGAGGGAAAGAGAGTTGGGGAGAGAGAGGGACGCAAAACCTGAGAGACTGTTGAATACTGAAAACGAACTGAGGGTTGAAGGGGAAGGGGGAGGGGGGAAAGGTGGTGGTGATGGAGGAGGGCACTTGTGGGGAAGAGCCCTGGGTGTTGTGTGGAAACCAATTTGACAATAAACTATTAAAAAATAAATAAATAAATAAATAAATAAGTCACAAACTAGTATTAATTTTTTCATTCAGCCTCCAGAATGTAGCTGCCTGTTCAGTGGTAGAGCATTTGACTGCAGAATGTAGCTGCCTGAAATTGGGAAATAAAATTCAGATATGGAATTTTTTTAAGTGATGGCAGCAGACATATACTTTAATGAAAAATTACACTCAGTGTTCTAAGCAAAAAGGAATGCGAACTGAGGAAAATTTTCCTGATGACTGTAAACTATACATCTCATGGAGGGGGAATTTTGACAGTTTATATAGTACTCCTAACATATCTGTTGAGTGAATAATTAAATTTATTTACCTACATTTGAAGAGTAAAAATATCTAACGTTTGTTTTCTAAAAAGAAAGCTTTATAGACTTACTATATAGAACAATGCTGTGAACATAGATTGCACTTCTAATTTTGACAATACAGAGAGAGTTTTTTTATATTTGTGAATCAAAATACAAGGCTCTTCTTGTGTTTACTTAAGTTAACATTGAGTTTGGCTTAGGTAAACCAGGCAAAACACATATTTAAAAATTACATGTAATTAGTCACCACTCTTTTAAAACATGCTGCGAGGTTATTGAAAGGTGGCAAATTCTTTTGGATGAAGCTTTGTTTACTGTTTAACTTCCTTTATCTGTGTTAAGAAAGCATCTGCTCTAAAGAAATAGTTCTCAAGGTATTAACAGCTATCAGCTTGAGGTTCAACATGTGTTAAAAACGGAGTCGTTTCTGTCATTGTGGATTTGTCTACCTTTAGGATATATTAAATAATTCACGAAAATAAGCTAATTTTAAATTTATTGTCACTAAATGTGTGAAAACTCAGAATTAACAGAAGTATTCAATGATTCCTAAAATAACTCCATTAGAAAACTATTAAAACACATGAAGACATTTAATTTAGCAAAAATTTGCCCATGAATATTCAATGCAGATATTATAATGCTATTGACTTGTAATATGAAGGAACCACAATCTTTCTTTATGATCCAGAGATTATCTCTATAAAATTATTTCTTTGGAGGAGTGGAGAATAGTTTTTCAGGATAAATAAAGCAATCTAATATATTTAGGGAAAATAATGTAATCCCTAAGTATCTGGGGGAAAAGTCACCCTTGCTAGATGCCAGTTAATTTCACATCTACATAGATTACATTTTGAAAGTTTTTGACACAAGTATGGGATAATTTTCTTTAAATCACATATTCACCTTTTTTTTCCATTGAAAAATGACACCTGGTCGGGAAAGGAAGGCGGGGTATCCTGCGTACCCCACGATACCTCTGTCAGCTTCATTCCTTCCTTTGTTGTCACTGAACTTTGTGTTCAGGAGCTACATAACTGACTGTTCCGGCCTGGGATTTCTCAGGGGCTGAGGCCACTTGGAGGCTTCTTCACTCACATTTCTGGGTTTTGTACAAGAAAGATTCAAACAGTTGGGGCTCCTCTTGGCATCTCTCTCTCTGTGTGTGATCTCCACGGGGCAGCTTCAGGATAGCTAGATTTCTCACATGTTGGCTTAAGACTCCCAAGAGTCACGGCCGGAGACAGAACCAGGTGAAATCGACCTTTTGACCTACTCTCAGAAATCAAGTCGTGTCATTCCAACCACATTCTTTTGGTCAAGGCAGCTACAAAGTTTTGCCCAGTTTCAAGAAGAGAGATCATTGGGGCGCCTGGTTGGCACAGTCAGTTAAGCATCCAACTCTTGATTCCCAGCTCAGGTTGTGATCACATGGCTCATGGGTTCCAGACCCGAGTCAGGCTCTGCGCTGATGATGCAGAGCCTGCCCTGGATTCTGTCTTTCCTTCTCTCTGACCCTCTCCCACTTGTGCTTGCTCTCACTCATTCTCTTTCTCTTAAAATAAATAAACTTTTAAAAATTTTTACAAAGAAAGAACAAAGATCATTGACCTCATCTCTTGAGGGAGGAATGTAAACACTATATTATGAGCAGAACATGTGAGAAAGGGTATATATTGGTATGTGGGCATCTTCAGGACATACAGTCTGCTGCACTGATAAAATATATGACTGACTATTATATGCTAGGCAATAGGGTGAATTCTGGGAATAAGAAGATGAATAGTATACAATTCCTGCCTACATGCCACTGTGGCCTAGTAAGGGGAACATCCATGTAAATAAATTTTATACAAGGGGATGGGATGGGTGTAATAAGAGAATGATTAGCTTTGTGGAAGGAGAAATGTTGGCGGATTTGATGGAGGAGGTATCTGATGACTTTAAGATAAAAATATTTTATGATAAAAGAAAATGAGTAACCCAGAATGCCTCCCACTTTCCTGGTTTGGGTAATCAAGTGGATGAAAGTTTTAAGACATCTTGGCTGGAGACACCTGTAAAATATCCATATAGAAATGACCATTGGTCATCAGTAAGGCTTCCAGGGAAAATTTGTGTGATAAAGATGTAGACTTGAGAGATACTGACTTTCAAGTAGAATTTGAAGACCTACACGAGGATGATATTTCCTAAGGAAATTTTGAGGAATAGAAAGAGAAAACAGGAAATGATGTAACCCTGTGGAAAATAACACTTAAAGAGCATCCTCAGGAGGATGTCAGGATGAATGTCAGAGTAAGGACCCTCCAAAGTTCTTTTCTCCATGAAAGCAAAGAGAAAACAGGCAAAAATGATTATAATGAATCTTTCAGAATTATGGAAACTGACCAGAGGCTTAGAGCAATCTAGACAGCATTCATTAAAAACAAAAACAAAACCCAGCTGAACCAATAAGAAGAGCAAGCTTTGTGACTTGTTATTCTGTTCCCACCCTACCTTCCTTCCCGGTTTCTGCAGTAGCATTGAAAACCAACAGCCACAATCAAGGAGAAAATTAGTAGCCTGGAAACCACCAGAGAAGGCAGAACAGGGCAGTTCCTTCAAGCCCATTTCTTGAGAACTGTTATTATTTGGCCTGTCTAATGGATCTGAGGGAGACCTCACTCACAAGGCTGTCTTTATCTGTCCTGACTTGGAGCTCACCCAGTATGAAAACTCTTTTCTCTGGAAGTACTTTTCAAACACAGTTAGAGATAATTGTTTAAGATCATGGCTGCCTGAAGTGGCGCATAACAACTGTGGCAAACAATAGTCTGACCCAAAGGCTTAAAATATAAAACTGGGAGATGAGCTGTGCATAGGGCCTTTTGTAATTGCCAGCATATTACTGGGAATCTAGAAGGCCATATACATTTGTATGGCTGTGTACACACCCAGACTGTGTGCATGCTCAGGAAAGATCTGAGAAGGTTCCAAACTCTCACCACTGACTGACCTTGAGACTCTTCTCAAATAGGAAGAGAAGGCTAAGGCAGAGTTGTAATCCGCCATCCTAGCATTCAAGGTGCTCACCAACATGCACACAGAGGCCCTTGGCAAAACCTAGAAGACAAATTGGTTCCAGACATTTAAAAAAACCTCTGCCCAGTCATTAGTAAGCCACTAATTAAGCAGAGACTTCCATGATCATTTATGACAGAATATATAGTTTGCAGCATTAGTTCAGAAAAGTCAGTAAAATAACAACAATGGCAATAAAACTTCAGCAACAACAGAAAACTCCAAAGAAGGGAGAGAATCTGATTTCCATAATTGCCACATCATAATATTCAAAATGTCCAGTTTTCATCAAAAGAATTATGAGACATGCAAAGAAACAAAGTATAGCTTATGTGCAGGGAAAAACAAAATCAACAGAGACTGTCCCCAAGGAAGCCCAGATGTTGGACTTAGTAGGTAAAGACTTTATATCAGCTATTTCATATAATATGTTCAAAAAAACATATGTTATTATGAAATATATATATTTCCTTATATATTATAAGGAAATGATGTGTAAAGAACTAATAGAACAAACTGAGGGTTGATGGGGTAGGAACAGAGGAGAAAATGGGTGGTGGGCATGGAGGAGGGCACTTGTTGGGATGAGCACTGAGCGTTATATGGAAACCAACTTGATAATAAACTATATTAAAAAAAAAGAACTAATGGAAAGATCAACAGCTGATTTACCGTCAGAAACCATGAAGGTCAGAAGGCAGCAGAATGAAATATTCAGGAAAGTCCCAAAGGAAGAAAACTATCAACCAAGAATTCTACATTGGATAAAATAATTTTTCGGAATGAAAGGATAAATAAAAAGATACACAGATAAACAAAACCTGTGAGAATGTGTCAGTAGTAATCCTGCTAGATCTAAACATAAGAGCTAAAGTTATGAAGCTTCTAAAAGAAAATATACCATCCATCTTTGTAACCTTGGGTTAGGCAATAGATTCCTGGACATGACAACAAAAGCAGAAGTAACAAAAGCGAAAATAGATAAATTGGACTTCATCAAAAGTAAAAAAAAAAAAAATTGTGCTTTTAAGAACATAACCACCAAAGACTGAAAAAACAGTCCATAGAATGGGATAAAATATTTGCAAATCATCTATCTGATAAGGGTAGAAAGAACTTTTATAACCCAACCATAGAAAGAAAGATAATCCAATTTTTTTTAATGTTTTATTTATATTTGAGAGACTGAGAGAGACAGCATGAGCAGGGGAGGGTCAGAGAGAGAGGGAGACACAGAATCTGAAGCAGGCTCCAGGCTCTGAGCTAGCTGTCAGCACAGAGCCCGACACGGGGCTCGAACCCACAAACCATGAGATCATGACCTGAGCCAAAGCCAGATGCTCAACCGACTGAGCCACCTAGGCGCCCTGATAACCCAATTTTAAAATGAGCAAACAGTTTGAATAAAAGTCTCCTCAAAGAAAGTCTATAAATGGCCAATAAGCACGTAGAAAAGATACTCAACATTATTTGCCATTTCAGAACTCTAAATCAAGCCCACAATGCAACAGTACTTTACACCCACTAAGATAGCTATAATCAAAAAGACCAAATGAGAAGAGGTGTCAAAGATATGGACACATTAAAAACCCCCTGTTTTGCTGGTGGGAATATAAAATGGCAGCCACTTTGGAAAACTATTGGCAGTTCTTCAAACAGTTCAACATTAAATTTCCATAAGACCCAGAAATTCCACTTTTAGGTATCCCTTCAAAGAACTGAAAACATGTGTCCATGCAAAAACTTGTATGTAAATGTTCACAGTAGCATTATTCATAATTGTCAAAAAGTGGAAATAACCCAAATGCCCACTAGTGAGAAATAAACAAAGAGGGAGACACAGAATCCGAAGCAGGCTCCAGGCTCTGTTGTTGTATGCGATGGAATATTATTTGGCCATAAAAAAAGAATGAAGGGCTGATACATGCTACAACGCGGATAACCCTTGAAAATCTTAGGCAAGTAAAGGAAGCCAGACTCAAAAGGCTACACATTATATGGTTGCATTTATACAAAGTGTTCAGAATAGACAAATCCACGGAGACAGAAAGTGGATTAGAGGTTCCTAGGAGCTGAGAGGAAGGAGGAAGTGGAGAATACAGCTTCCTTTGGGGTGGTAAAATACTCTGGAGTTAGATGGTCATGCAGCTTTGGGAATATACTAGAAAATACTGAATTATACACTTCAGACGGGGGAGTAAGATAATAACTGAATTATACATCAATTTTAAAAAGAGGGAGTGGGTTATTTTTTTTAAAAAGGCGATCAGTAGTACTGAGAGGGGAATGTGCCCAGAGGTGGTGATTGATTTTACACCCACTGCTGGATTAGTTTCTCGTCCTCAGTTTCTGAGGTGTATTTATAATTCGCCCATAGCTAAATCTGTTAATACATCTTTCATTTTTTCCAGGTGCTCCCTGGAAAATATGACAAAATTAAATACCTTTATACAAAGAATTATTATAGAAAAATCCATTTATGAATGTGTCAGTATTTGGGTGAAAGATCATATTTGGGGAGAAAAATGCAGTGTTCAAAATGCTATTATTTCCTCCTGTTTAATTTTGTGATTTTTGGCTAATGCAGCTTTCTCCATTAGAAAGAGGCACAAGGCTAGAATAGCCTTATTTCATTTCCTTTGTCTCTCTAATTATTGTTGCCTCATTAAGACTTTGAACTGAAGCTCTCACCCATTGGCAGCAGCTCTCTTTGACTATTGCCACAGTATCTGCTCCATTGTTTCTGGTTCCTTCTTCGTGGTTCCAGGCAAGCCAGCTTCTCAATGATCGCTTTTACTAATTTCACTCCATGCTCACAACCTTGAATGCATTGCACTGCATCCAGAATAAAATGCAAATTCCTTGGCCTAAGATTCCTTGATTTGGCCAAACCCCTGAATTTTTGGCTCTGAAGTCAGAATCGAATGGAAGACAGACAAGAGAGTAGATATCACCAGTAATGAGTACGTATGTCTGGGTGAAGTGGACGGGTTGGCGTATTGTGATATTATATCACGGGTATGGAGAGCATTTTGTCTAAAGCTGCCAAGGACGTAGCATTTCTTATCGGTAGAAATTTCTACACATCTTCTGTTGGCAGCCACAGGTGTTATTTCAAATGAAAGGAACAAATGAAAACGAACCATTTTTAGGAAATTAGTGTGTAGAAAATGTTTCCTCTTCCTTTCACCTCAAAATAAAAGGGACGTAATACTGGACAATCAAATACTACACTTTTACGTTTCAACTTTGAAAAGCAAGTGCGGGGGGACAACTTTTGGGTCTATTTTGTGTGAAAATATTTGTATTATACCTTTAATTGGTTAAGGAAATTTAAAAATTTAGTTTCTGCCTGTTTGTAGTAAATTATTTAGTTTATATCTTTTGCTTTATTTTAATACACTGAAAACTTGTGGCCATTTAAAAAAATTAAAAGCCCCCTACGGCACTCCAGAACAAAGATTGGTTCATGATATATTTGTTCAGTTTTATTCAGTCTTTATTTTTAGGTGAATTGCAAACCATGTAAATTCATGTAGTTCATTAAAAAAGTGCTTGAAGGATTTTAATAGCCTTAGATCCTGTATCAATTAACTCTAACCTTTCCAAATAAGAGACAGTACAAATTCTGGGCATTTTTCCAAGTTCTATTCTGAGATTATAGTACTAGAGATGAGCCTTAGTGACAAATGACCAGTACCAAGCTTGTCAAGAACGAGGTTATGTGCAAATATAATTGAAATTTAATAATGGATAGAACAGGGGTGCCTGGGTGGCTCAGTTGGTTAAGCAGCTGACTTCGGCCTCAGGTAATGATCTTGCTTAGGTCATGATCTCGCATTTGTGAGTTCGAGCCCCGCGTCGGGCTCTGTGCTGACAGCTCAGAGCCTGGAGCCTGCTTCAGATTCTGTGTCTCCTTCTCTCTTTGGCCTTCCTCTGCTCACGCTCTGTCTCTCTGTCTCTCAAAAATAAATAAACATTAAAAAAAAGAAAAGAAATAAACGAATGATAGAACATAGCATCGAATGCCCTTCAGAACCTAGGTCTGCTATAGATTTAGTCTGTGTGAGTCCAGTAACGTACAGGGGAGCACTTGCCGCATTGAGTTTTTAGACCTGCAGAGTGGGGAATCAGGTTGTGATCCGTGGTGGGTTTGGGCCAGTTCATCGCACCTCCCGGCTGGCTTTACAGGGAGGACTGGAGTACTCTTGAAAGTTAGCCAACCAGCCAGTCTTTCCAAGCAATACACAAATCTAGCTAAGAATGTTTCATCCCAATGTCTATAAGAAGACATAGACTTTCAAATTTTTTAATTAAAGTTATGAATAGATAATTTACCTTTTATAACCAGATATCCTGGTGAGGTGATAGGGAGGTGACTCCCCGTTGGTTGGGTCATAGGTTGACAGATACCTAAAGATCCAAGGGATAGGCATCTGGGGGCATTTTGTTGAGAACCGCAGTGCTGGGAAACCAGTGAGAGTCCAGAAGGAACGGGGCTCTCCCGACCAGTCAGACCCCATTGCTGAGGCCCCGTTTCACACACCATCCAGTCACCTCCAAGGGAGCTAGACCAATGAGCTACAAGTATCTCCCACTTCTCACACGTTGGCCAGGAGCATAAGAGACCCTCACACCCATCACCCCCCCCCCAACAAGAACCGCATGACCCACTAAAAAGCAGTGTCAAAAATCTTGGAAATTTCGACTTGAAAGAGACCTAAGGGCCATGTGGTTCGACATTTCTATCTCTGGATGCAGACATATGTTCAGGGAGAGGGGAATTTCAGAGAAACTTAGCCCTAGCAATTTCAAAGGCAGGTCTTAATTTCAATAATTATATATACAGTGCCTAATTAGCTCATCTATGCTTTTTCTGTACCATAACCAAATATAAATTTACTTCTTTGAGAGTCTCCTACATTCCCACAATTGTGTTTCCTCACTTATTTCCAACTAAATGGAGACATTTCGTCCTTTTCTTTGAGAAAGGAACATCAGCTATGACAAGTCCTGCATTGTTTTAATGAGAACAAAAGCAGAATGGTCCCAAATCACTTGCTTGCAGCTACAGAACACGTTCAGGGAATAAAAATTTCCTTCATTAAATACATAAGTAAAAAAAAGAATTGTTTTGAAGTTCTTAGGATCAGCTCGTATTGGCTTCATTGTAAACTGATACTAAAGAGCCCCCATTATGATCTGGATATTTGGGTGCCAGAGGTTTTTTCCTTATGCTGAATTATTAAGTTCTGTCAGCTGCTGGGCTGCCATATAGAGATATAGTAAATCACATTATATTTTGTCATGGATTACACAGAGCAATAAATTTGGGAATAAAGATCAAAGTGGTCCCACAATCACATCTGAGTGTAGGAGGGATGTTTAACTTGTAGCAAACTGATTTAGGTGAAGCTGTTGCAGTCCTTGTGTGAATTTGAAATGAATGTGGATATTTGGTTGAAAATGAATGAGGATCAAATCCCAAAATGACTTTGAATTTTTGTATTTAGTTCAGAGAAGTTAATTCTAACACCTAGCTGCATGACTTGCATTAGATTAAGGCGAGTAGAGAGTGGAAGGCTTCGTGAAAACCGTATTGATGTATTTTAACTGCCTTCATGACCAAACAACATATTGCCCTCTGTTGTTATTTGGGGAGTTGGGGGAGCGTGCAATTAGTTAAATACTCTGGTAGTAATACTGCCCAACTCCTTGAAGCTGTTTGCTTTCCTCTGCACTTAAAACCATTAAAAGTAAGCCAGCTTGGGGCGCCCGGGTGGCTCAGTCGGTTGAGTGTCTGACTTTACCTCAGGTCATGATCTCGTGGTTCATGAGTTCAAGCCCCAGGTTGGGCTCTGTGCTGACAGCTCAGAGCCTGGAGCCTGCTTCGGTTTCTGTGTCTCTCTCTCCCTCTCTGCCCCTCCCCTGCTCATGCTTTGTCTCTCTCTGTCTCTCAAAAATAAATAAATGTTAAAATGTTTTTAAATAAAATAAACAAATGAAAGTAAGTCAGAGTGGATTCCCAGAGCAGCCTTGATTATTTAGATCTTGATGGGAATTATCTTTGTTCTGTGTTACCATAGCAACTCTTTGGGGTTATCAAAGTTGATGATCTTCATTTATTTAAAACAACCAGCCTTGACTCGTGGAGTTCTTTCCCCAGAAAATCACAGTAGAAATGGGATAATATAGCAGAAGCAGAAATTATGTGCTTTATAAATGATTGTTTTTTATTTCGGAATGTGCTCCCAGTGATATCCTCAGTTAGCTGGAGCCATGGTTTCCAAACTTGACTGATTATCAGAAGCAGTGGGAGAGTTTTTAATACAGATACCAGGCCACAAGAGCCTGCAGATTCTGATGCAGTAGGTTTAGAATCTCAAATCACATTTTTCACCTCTCACACTGATGTCATTTCTACTCTCTCCTTTGTTGTAATCCTATTTGGGGGGAGTATCATTCATTGCCATAGCCTATTCGCAGATAGTTAAGCTGTGCAAAATTATTTCTCAAGATTTATGCTGTAATAAATCCGTCTGACATCTGACACAAACAACCCATCCCCAAAAGGTCATATGAGGGTTAAGACCCGCCTGGTCCAAATGGCATCAGAATGAAGTATAATTAGGATATAGGTGGGGTGGCTTATGGTGCTGATTTTGGTCTGAAAAGAAATAAAAGATGAGTTGGTGAGTGCGCACGTCAGGTATAGACCCAAGAGAGTGTTCAGCTAAGATGGAAAGTTTAGCAGCGATGCCGCAAAGCCCTCGTTGGAAGAAACCGAACAACGTGCAGAACTCAGCATCTGTAAGGGGGAAGGGGCACCCTCCAACAGTAGACCATGGAGATTTTGTTTCCAGGCCTCAGCTCTTCTAACGTGCTTTTTTCTCATGTCCTCTGATAACCCTGTGATGCTTCCAGACTGGAGCCACTATTTTAGAGCATCTCCATGAAAAAAACCGAAGGCAAGTAGAGCTTTCGGAGAATGACCTGAGCCCATATGTTTGCTGCTACTTCTGGGCAAGAGATCAAAGGGGCCAAAGATGCTACTTCATAAGGATGGCCACAGTCAAAAAGGGAGAAAATGACAAGTTTTAGCAAGGATGCAGAGAAATTAGAACCCTCAGACTTTGCTGGTGGGAATGAAAAATGGTGCAGCCACTTTGGGAAATACTTCGGCAGTTCCTTAAAAAGTTTAACATAGAGTTGCCATACGCCCGAGCAATTCCACGGCTAGCTTAGAGCCTGAGGACTGCAAATAAAGTCTCCATGATCTCCTGTTGAAAGATGAAAATGGAAAATACATTTCCCCTCCGAAAAGCTTGTATAAGAATGTTTACAGCAACATTATTTACAATAGCCAAGAAACGGAAACAACTGAAATGTCCATCAGCTGATGAATGGATAAATAAAATGTAGTCTTTCTACGCAATGGAATATTATTTGACAATAAAAAGGAATCACGGAGCGCCTGGGTGGCTCAGTTGGTTAAGCGTCTGAGTTCGGCTCAGGTCGTGAACTCATGGTTCCTGGGTTCGAGCCCTGCGTCGGGATCTGTGCTGACAGCTAGCTCAGAGCCTGGAGCCTGTCTTTGGATTCTGTGTGTGTCTCTCTCTCTGACCCTCCCCTGCTTGCACTCTCTCTCTCTATCTCTCAAAAATAAATAAAAAACATTTAAAAAATTTAAAAAAAGGAATCACATCCTGACACATGCTGCAACGTAGATGAACCTTGAAGAAGCACTGAGTGAAACCAGTCACAAAAGGCCACATGTGAATGACTCCATTCATATGACATGTCCAAAATAGGAAAGTCTGTAGAGGCAGAAAAGCGATTACTGGTGGCTTGGAGGAGGGATAAAGGGAAATGACTGGTAATGGGCGTGGGGTTTCTTTTTGAGGTGATGGAAATGTTCTGGAAGTTGATAGTGATGATAGATATACAGGTCTGTGGATATGCTAAGCCAACAGAACTGTACAGATTAGAAGTGTGAACTTTATGATATGTGAATTATATCTCACTAAATCTGTTATTAGACATAGAAAGGCTGACAATGCTGAATAGAGTAGAAGGTGTAGAACAGGGGTGCCTGGGTGGCTCAGCCAGTGAAGCCTCTGACCTGATTTCAGCTCAGGTCATGATCTCAATGGTGCATGAGTTCCCCGTGCTTGGGATTTTCTCTCTCTCTCTCCCTCTCTCTCTCTGCTCTTCCCCTGCTTGCATTCTCTCTCTCAAAATAAATACATAAACTTAAAAAAAAAAGAAAGAAAGTGGAACAGAAAGAACTCTTAAATGCTGTGGTGAGACTGTAAAATGTTGGTGGCATTATCCTTTGAAGTTGAACATTTGATTTATGAGCCATCGATTCAGCTCTTTGGCATATGCTCTGGAAAGTCACAAATATGCCCCAGAAGGCATGGATAGGAATTTCTTGTTACAGCATGGCTCATGTAAGAAAAATTGGAAAGTCCAAATGCCTGTTAACAAGAATGAATGATTTTGATCTGTTCACACCATTGAATATTCTAAAGCAGTGACTATGAAGGAAATACAGTTTCAAATGAAACGTCATGAGTGAATTCTTTTAAAACTGTGTGAGAGGGGCACCTGGGTGGCTCAGTTGGTTAAGCGTCTGACTCTTGGCTTCAGCTCAGGTCATGATCTCATGGTTTGTGAGTTCAAGCCCCTCGTGGGACTCTGTGCTAACAGCATAGAGCCTGCTTGGGATTCTGTCTTCTCCTCTGTCTCTACCCCTGTCCCACTTGGGCACATACTCGCTTGCTCTCTCTCTTTCACTCTCAAAATAAATAAATAAACTTAAAAAAAAAAAAGAATCTAAGACAAGCAGTTTTTTCAAGGACCCAGAGTGAAAGAATGAACAAGAAAGAGTAACAGGAATTGACTGTGAAAGATCTGATTCTGAGAGCTGACTTTTCTCGTAGCCTGATGCTACAGTTTTGTAAGCTCAGCTCTGGCAAAGTAACTTCTCTCTTGTTTCCACTTTACCCATCCAAAAATGCAGACATGCCTTGGACCTCAACATTACTCAGCTAGTTCACCTCCAAGATCTCAGTCCATCAGCTTCTCCTTTTGATCACTGTTGCCTTTCCTTTTATTTCCCCCATTTCCTCCCGCATAAAGAACCTGGTCTTTATCCTCATTCCAGCGCTTACTCACCACTCTCTGATCCTTTGCCATCTCGAACTTCCCCTGTG
The DNA here is from genome assembly GCF_006229205.1 of Suricata suricatta. Classification (NCBI taxonomy): domain Eukaryota; kingdom Metazoa; phylum Chordata; class Mammalia; order Carnivora; family Herpestidae; genus Suricata; species Suricata suricatta. The sequence continues at coordinate 46,564,962 of NC_043716.1, forward strand.
CCTATGTTGCTAAACCTCAGTCCTATTTAATCTTTATTGTCCACTTTATCTGCACATTATAAAATAATGAGCGGGCAAGTTGCAGAAGTTGCCCGTGGTCACACCACCCGCGTTGGTTTCACTTCAAAGCTTGTGTTCTTGCCCACCATGCTCTACTGCTTACCGTTTGGCAACAGTGTTGAAATCGCCAACCAGAGTCACTTGAGTTGATGAAGAAAGATGGCTGAAGTAGCCTTGAGGGTCCGGGTGATGGGAAATTCACCTACACAGCAACGAAACTAACTGAACACCTGTGTGCGGGGGGGGGGGGGGGGGGATAGAGCACGTTTTATATAAGCATCATACTCGCTGTCGTCAGACGTTTTGAATATTATTTTAAATGAATTGGTATGGTAATTCTGCCTCAATATAGATGACCTGGGAACGCTGGATAAGCTTAAGTTGTTTTTAATTAGGAAGACCTGATGATTAAATCTCAAATATGTCCTCCCAGCACCGATTCCAAAGTTCCAAATTATCCGATAGAGAAAATAGAGATTTTGCTAAGCATTGAGATTTATATTGAACTGCCCGAAATCTAAGATGGCCACTTCTTGTAAATACATTATTTCATAAACTTTCCAATTAATATTCATTACATTCTTTTTTTTTCTTATACAAATGAGCCAAAAAGTAGAAAAATTTCCAAAACACTAAGTAAAATATTAATGGGATTTATGAGTAGACAAATCAGAACATCTAGCGCCCAGATTCAAAGCTTATTTGAAATAATTTATGACCGGTCCAACAATTCAATTAACATCATTTGGTCATTGGACAAAATCACCATTTTTCACTGTCTAAAGTCAGATTATTTGAGACAAATCTTCTCTCTGCTTCCTAAAAGTATGAATACCAACAGATGTGACACTCATATATAAATTTAAGTATATTTAAAATGTCTATAATATATTTTAAGACTTTCTTATTTTTCTTTAACATTTGTCAAATCATGCAACATAAGACTTTGGTGTAACGCCTAACAGTAACAAAGACATAAATATATTAGAGAAGGTAGAGATTCTTAAAAAAATTAATTGGCCCCATTTACATTTGGTCTTTGATGATAAATTCTTTTTTGCACATCAGAGAATAGTTGCTTCTTCCCTAGAGCAAAGTAAAGTTTTTTTTTCTCCCTCATTCTCTTAAAGTTTGTGTTTCTGCCCAAGTAATAAATGAGTTTCAGTTTCTGTGGCCTCTGAGGGTGAGCTTTTGAAATATGATTAGATCTTAATTCTTTAACTATTTCCATAAGCTTGTTTCACAGTTTGCTTTCTTATTCAGTGAGTGGGGTGGAAATTCATGTAAATCTTATGTGATCATTTATGGGTGTTAGCCACATAAATACCTATGTTGCAAGAAAATTAGTCTGAATTACAGTGAGGGCAGAAAATCAACTGTCTCAGGTTATTCTATAGGTCAAGTGTCATTAAATGCACATTATTTAATGTAGACAGAGAATGTATTCAGTACTAGTTGGGCATATTCAGAAGAAGGGCCAAATTCAGGAATATGGGCACTTTCTCTAAGAATGGATCCACCAAGGGGCTCTTGGGTGGCTCAGTCAGTTAAGCATCCAGCTTCAGCTCAGGTCATGATCTCACAGTTCGTGGGTTCGAGCCCCGCGTCGGGCTCTGTGCTGACAGCTCGGGGTCTGGAGCCTGCTTTCAGATTCTGTATCTCTCTCTCTCTGTGACCCTCCCCTGCTTGTGCTGTTTCTTTCTGTCTCTCAAAAATAAATAAAAAACATTAAAAAGAAAAGACCACCTATACTTACTGAGTACTCAAGAGATAGTGAAATTGATAATGACGCCACAGCCCTTTTCCAGAACTGTCCAGTTCCTTTCTTCCGTGATAGGGGATATGGCTCCTCCCTGGAATTCTTACAAAATAATTAGGCAGTGACAAAAACAAAACACTTGGAGTTTTGAATTACTCGATTCTGGTTCTGGGTAGAGCAACTACATAAAATGACTTAATCAATTCTTTAGAAATGAATTACAGCTGAAAGGTCACTAAATGCAGAGCACTTACATCTGCCGGTCAAATGCTAATTCAAGTTAGAAGGAGGGAGTCCGGGCCTCCAGCACATTCATCAATCACATCAAGTGTGGGGCAGGATCAGCCTATCATCTGCCCCTCGATTGCTGCCATTCCTCTCGTAGACATCCCCTTCATGGAGAGGAGGCGTGATGGCAGGTGGGATCTGAACCAAATGCCACCCAAGTCTCATCCCAACTCTTCCTGGTGATAGGCCCGAAATGGGTACCGATCTCAGGCCATAAATTCCAGTGTGCTGATTTTACTATAAACTCCATTTCTGTTTCGAGTCACCATTTGCCTACACGGCAAAAAACTTTATACTAGTCTTCAATCCGCCGCAGACGTCAGTCAGTTCCCCAAGACAGCAGGTGAGAACCAAGGGCCCTCTCGTGCCATGTGTGGTGGACGAGGCATGGGGCCCTGATCATGGGTGTCCCCCACCCTCCGAGGCATCCCTGAGGCCTCTGTTGCCCCCACCGACCTTTGGTAGCCAGTTGATAGAGGTCACTTCTCTGTTACCCCTCCTTCCTTCTCCAAAGCCCCTTCAAGCCTCGCACTCTCTTTGCTGCATCCATACTGCTCTCTGACACCCCGGGGCTTTTATATTCTTCCTGCCTTTTGTCAGGGAGCGGTGTGAGCGCACAGGCACCTGGGCGTGGCGGGCTGGCTGGCCTGCTTGCACACGCACGCACCACACAGCCCATCTCTGCGTACAGCTGCAGTACACATGCCTGGGCAGCGAAGAACTCAAGGTCATCCAGCCCCTGGCCTCCGTCTGGCCTGTGAGCACAGGCCCCTCTGCAATTAGGGTGGCCCCATCTCTGGGGGTTTCCACGCCTTCCCATCCCTCAGGCTTGGCCCGGAGAATGGGGCAAGAGACCAGGCCTTTGCTCAGGGGCAGACTCACAGATAAACATTTTCCCCTTCACTTCAGATTATGTGTCGTTACCCCGGGCTGGAGAATCATCTCTAGTCTGGAGTCGGGAAGCAGGCAGAGTAAGACGCACTGTGACTGACACGCTTTGATGCCCTGAGCCCCACTGGTCCTGGGTAGAGAGTCAAAGGCCCGAATGGCCTCCTTTGGTTTCTCTCTACTTTCGCGGTGTCATCCTTCCTGTGAGGTGGTAAGGGCAGCAGGCCACGCTGGGAAAGGCTGAGGAATGGAAGAAAATACCAGGTTCAGGACTTCGGAAATATCCTGGTACCTGCAAGTATATTGTACATAAAAATCGCTAAGATGTCAACATTGTTACTCTGGATGATAGGTTACAGGAAATTTCTTATGTATGCTGTAGAAATACATATTTCATATAGTATAACTTACTTAAAATATATTGTTAAATATTAATATGTTAAGGTACATCATGTATTATATATTAATATATTTTAAAGTATACTAATATATCTAAATATATAAAATATATGTATATGTTCTATATATAATTTTTATATATTTACATATATATTTTTTAATTTTTTTAATATGTTTTCTTATTTTTGAGACAGAGAGAGACAGAGCATGAGAGGGGGAGGTTCAGAGAAAGAGGGAAACACAGAATCTGATGCAGGGTCCAGGTTCTGAGTTGTCAGCACAGAGCCCAACGAAGGGCTCGAACCCACGAACCATGAGATCATGACCTGAGCCAAAGTCAAACGCTTAACCAACTGAGCCACCCAGGCACTCCTACATATGTTTTTTTGAGAGAGAGAGAGGGAGAGAGAGAGAGAGAGAGCAAGTGAGCAGGGGGCAAAGAGAGATAGACAAAGAGGGGGAGAGAGAGAAGCAGTGCTCACCCAAAGTGGGGCTCATCTTTTTTACCTGAAATAGGGCTTAGGGCTCATGTTCACTGGAAGCAGGGCTCATGCTCACCCAATGTGGGACTCAAAATCATGAACCGTGAGGTCATGACCTGAGCCAAAATCAGATGCTTTTTTTTTATAAATTTTTTTTTAACATTTATTTATTTTTGAGAGGCAGAGGAGGGGCAGAGAGAAAGGAACACACAGAATCTGAAGCAGGCTCCAGGCTCTGAGCTGTCAGCACAGAGCCCGACATGGGGGTCAAACCCACGAACTGTGAGATCATGACCTGAGCCCGAGTCAGATACTCAACCGACTGAACCACCCAGGTGCCCCAAAATCAGATGCTTAATGACTGAGCCACCCAGGTTCCCTATATTTATACATATTCTATGTAGTTTTTATATATTTACATATAGAATACATATATTCCATGTAATTGTCATATATTTATATAGAGAGAATTTCTACAGTCTATACTGAGTATATGTTAACTTTTTAAAAACACCTTTATTAAGGTATAATTTTCATACCATAGAATTCTGCTTAAAGGTGCAGTATGATGATTTTTAAAATAAATTTACAGGATTGTATAACCATCACTACACTCTGTATTTACTTTTATAATAAAAAATAATTGTTTATTAAAATGGCCTCTTTTTACAGCAAGAAGGCCATTGCTGAGCTGAGTGGAAGGGGCAGGATCCAACTCCGGTAAAGAACGGGCAGTCACCAAGCTGCTCAGTAAATATTTCTTGAAGTAATGAGAAAATGAAAATGGGGCTGGAAGGTAGAGATTGCCTCTCCAGCGAATGTGCCTGTGACGGAAGAAAAGCAAGCCTGGGGCCTCCAGTATCCCACAATCCTGCAGATTTTGTATCTGTTCCTCCTTCCCTTTAGGATTCTCTTCTCTTTCTTTTCCAATCAGTTGATTCCTGTTCATTCCAAGCTGACAACCTCGAGCAAGTTTCATCACCTGTGTCTCAGTTTCACTGTCCGCAAATGAGGATAATAATCGTGTCTACCTCATGGAGTTTGGGGAGGGTTAGGTCTTTAATATATGTAAAGCATTTAAGCAGTATGTGTCAGTAGAGTAAGAGAAAATAAATATTAGTTGTTTTGTTGTTGCTGTCATCATCATCATCATCACATTCATCCCCCTCAGCATCAGCATCATTAGCTTTTAATATTCATGTCCTTACGAAAGCCTTTTCCAGTGCGCGGTAGCTCATAGTTTTTCCTTAATAACACTCTGTGCATAGCTCTTACATGACATTTATGCAGTATTTTATTTATTCATGTATTTGTCTCCTCCCCAACTGCATTAAATCATTTACTTCGGTAAACATAGAGTGCCCGACACACAGGAGGTACTCAAAGTAAATGTTTGTAAAACCATTGCAGAAATCTGTCAGGATTTCAGAGAGGGCTGGGTGTGTGTGTGTGTGTGTAAAATTAGCCTTTTACAATCACATGGCGATGACTCAGTGTAGAAGAAAAGGGGACTGGGGTGTCAGACTTCCCGTGGTGGAAAGAGGTAGAACCCATGTTTTGGTGGGGAAACAGTGCTCTTTTAAGTGATTGTGACATAGTCTCTGCATATTCTGTTTTCTGGAAGAGTTTATATGGAGTTGATATTACTTCTGTCTTAGATGTCTGAGAGAATTCACTGGTGAAACCACTTGGGCCTGAATATAGTTGTGTGAGTGTGAGTGTGTATATGTGTGAGTGTGTGTGTGTGCATCTTTAATACTTATAGGGATATACCACTCTTTTGAGTTTTCTATTCTTGCCTTACTTTTGGTAATTTGTCTTGTTTAAGAGTCTTTGGTATTTTCCTAAATTATCAAAAATCTTGGCAATATATTATTCATAATACTTCCTTATTGCCCTCTTAATGTCTGTAGGATCTGATAGTGATGTCCCCTTTCTCTCCTTCCTGATATTGGTTCATTTATCTCCTCTCTCCATTGTTTCTGATCAGTATACCTAGAGGTTTATTGATTTTATTGCTCTCAAAGAATGAGATTTTGGTTTCACTGATTTTCTCTATTGCTTTTGTTTTCTATTTCATGATCTCTACTCTTGCATTTATTATTTTCTTTCTTTTGCTCATTTTGTCTTTAATTTGCTATTCTTTTTCAAGTTTCTTCAGGGGAAGCTTCTATCACTTATTTTAGATTTTCCTTCTTTGCTAATAAACTAATTCAAGACTAGAAATGTCCCCAAAGCACTGATTTAGCTGCATTCCACAAATACTATGCTTCCATTGTTATTCATTTTAAAATATTTTATAAATTCTTCTTTGACCTGTAGACATTAGGTGTATTTTTTAAATTAGTTGTATTTTTAATTTTCTGAATATTTGGGGAATATCAGATACATATCTGTTATGAATTTCTAATTTAACTTCATTGTGATCAGAGAATATACTGTGTGTGATTTTAATCCTTATATATATATATATACATATATATATGTATATATATATATATATTTTTTTTTTTTTCCCCTTAGAGAGAGAGAGAGCACATGTGCGCAAGCAGGGGAGGGGCAGATGGAGACAGAGAGAGAAAGAGAGTCTTAGGCAGGCTCCACAGTCAGCCTGGCACTAGACTTGGAGCTTGAGTCAAAAGTCAGACACTCAATGGACTGAATCACCGAGGCACCTCTGATTTTAATCCTTTTAAAATTTATTGATAGTTGTTGTATAGCTCAGAATGTGGTGTCTGATTAGTGGTCAAGTTGGTTGACAGCATTTTTCAGATCTACTGTTTCCTCACTAATTTTCTATTTACTTTTTTTTTTTAATCAATTCTTTAGAGAGGAGGGTTGAAATCTCCTCGTATATAATTTTTGGATTTGCCTATATCTCCTTTCAGTGCTGTCAGACTTTACCTCATGTATTTCAAAGCTCTTGAAATTGTATATAACATTAGGATTACTCTATCATTTTTATGATTAAATTTTTATCATTATGAGATGTTCCTTTTTCTGCTAAGTTTCTTCGTCCTCAAAGGAAGAATATTGGATATTAGCATAGCCATCCCACTTTTCTTATGATTACTATTTGCATAATACATCTTTCTTCATCCTTTTACTTTTAGCGTGTTTAAAGATATAAAGTTTATTTTGAAAATACTACATAGTTACACCTTCTTTTACATCATGACAGTCTCTGTCGTTTAGATGAAATTTTTAACTATTTATATTTAATGTAATTATTGATATTGTTGGGTTTTATTCTACCATTTTGCTGTTTGTTTTCTATTTGTCTCATCCCTTTCTACTCCCTTTTCATCTTGTCATAACTTTTATTGCATTTGTTGAGTACTTACCTAATATTCCATTTTGTTTCTACTATTTGTTTAGTAGCTATACCTTTTTCTTTGTTTCTTTTTTGTGATATGGCTCTTTACTACACTCTGCCTTCAAGTACTCTTTTACCAGTTTACCATAAAATGGAAGTGCCTTAATAACAGGGTAGCTTCATTTCCCTATTCCTACCCTGTTTCTACATATATTATAAACTTCCAAATATAGTTGTATTTTTTCAGATTTTAAAAGTACATTTTCTTTCAAAGAAATTTTCAAAGGAGAAAAAAGATCATTTACATGTACATATTTATTTTCTGTGTCCAGTGCTCTTTATTCTTTTGATCCAGATTTCCACATTTACATTTGGTATTGTTTTCCGTCTACCCAAACGACTTCCTTTAACCTTCCCTGTAGCTCATGTCTGCTGGTGACAGATTTTTGTTTGAAGATGTCTGTCATTCACCTTCAGTTTTGAAGGATAGTTCTACTAAATATACAATTCTAAATTGGCAGACTTTTTTTTTCAATGCTTTAAAGATTCACTATGTTATCTTCTGACATCATTTCATGTGAGAAATCCTCAGTCATCCTGGTCTTTTTAATGCATCTACTTTCAAGATTTTATCTTTAATTACATTCTTGCAATTCGATTATGATGTATCTGGATGTGGTTTTCTTTGTGTCAGAAACAATTGCTGGTATATTTTAAGGAAATTTATCTTTATAAGATTTGTGTTTGCCTTAAGTATAAGTATTCTAGAAGAGTTTCCTAATTTTCCTCTAAATTACCTTTCTGGAAAAATGGATGCCTCAACTTTCACCAATAATAAGAAATGGAAAATAAAGGAATGAAGAACTTTTGTTTTCTGTTTTGTTTTGTTTTCAGGGACTTTTTTTTTAAATTTATTGTCAAGTTAGCTAACATACAATGTAGTCTTGGCTTCAGGAGTAGATTCTGGTGGTTCATCACTTACATATGACACCCAGTGCTCATCCCAGCAAGTGCCCTCCTCCAGGCCCATCACCCATTTCCCCTACCTCTCCAATCCCCCACCCCCATCAACTCTCAGTTCTCTATATTTAAGAGTCTCATATGGTTTGCCTCCCTCTCTGTTTGTAACTTCTTTTTCCTTCCCTTCCCCTATGGTCTTCTGTTACATTTCTCAATTTCCAACATGAGTGAAAACACATGACATCTGCTTTCCTCTGCCTGACTTATTTCACTTAGCATAATACCCTCAGTTCCACCCACCTTGTTGCAAATGGTAAGATTTCATCCTTTTTCATCACCAAGTAGTATTCCATTATATATACCACATCTTCTTTATCCACTCATCAGTTGAAGGACATGTGGCTTCTTTCCATACTTTGGCTATTGTTGATAGTGCTGCTATAAACATTGGGGTACATGTGTCCCTACGAATCATCACACCTGTATCCTTTGGATAAATTCCTAGGAGGGCTATTGCTGGGTCATAGGGTAATTCTTTTTAATTTTTTGAGGAACCTCCACACTGTTTTTTAGAGTGGCTGCACCTGTTTACAGTCTCACCAACAGTGCAAGAGGGTTCCCTTTCTCCACATCCTTGCCAACATTTGTTGTTGCCTGAGATGTTAATTTTAGCCACTCTGACTGGTGTGAGGTGGTATCCCAATGTGGTTTTCATTTGTATTTCCCTGATAATGAGTGGTGTTGAGCATCTTTTCATTTGTCTGTTTGCTATCTGCATGTTTATCTTTGGAAAAGTGTCTATTCATGTCTTCTGCCCATTTCTTCACTGGCTTATGGCAAGTTCTTTATATATTCCTGATACTAACCCTTTATCTGATATGTCATTTGCAAATATCTTCTCCCATTTCATTGGTTGCCTTTTAGTTTTATTGTTTCCTTTGCTGTGCGGAAGCTTTTTATCTCGATGAGGTCCCAAGATGTCAGAGACGTTCAGAGACATGTCAAGTCAGAAGTTGCGGCAGCCAAGGTCAAAGAGGTTGCTACCTGTTTTCTCCTATGGGATTTTGATGGTTTCCGGTCTCATATTTAGGTCTTTCATCCACTTTGAGTTTGTTTTTGTGTATGGTCCAGGTTCATTCTTGTGCATGCCGATGTCCGGTTTTCCCAGCACCATTTGCTAAAGTGACTGCCTTTTTTCCATTGGATACTCTTTCCTGCTTTGTCAAAGATTAGTTAGCCATATAATTTGGAGCCCATTCCTGGGTTTCTATTCAATTCCATTGCCTATCTGTCTGTTTTTGTGCCAATACTGTACCGTCTTGATGATGACAGCTTTGTAATACAGGCCAAAGTCCTGGATTGTGATGCTTCCAGGTTTGGTTTTCTTTTTCAACATTACTTTGGCTATTTGGGGTCTTTCGTGATCCCATGCAAATTTTAGGAGTGTTTGCTCTCATTGTTTGCTACCTGTTTTCTCCTAAGAATGCTGGTGCTATTTTGTTGGGATTGCATTCAATGTGCAGATTGCTTTGAGTAGTATCAATGTTTTAACAATATTTGTTCTTCCAATTCATGAGCATGAATGGTTTTCCATTTCTTTGTGTCTTCTTCAATTTCTTTCATAAGATTTCTATAGTTTTCAGTGTACAGATCTTTTACTTCTTTGGTTAGGTTTATTCCTAGGTATTTTATGGTTCTTGTTGCAGTTGTAAATGGGATTGATTCCTTGATAATCTCTTTCTGTTCCTTCATTATTAATGTATAGAAATGCAACTGATTTCTATACATTGATTTTATATCCTGTGACTCTGCTGAATTCATGTGTCAGTTCTAGCAGGTTTTTGGTGGAATCTTTCAGGTTTTCCATGTAAACTATCATGTCATCAGTGAAAAGTGAAAGTTTGACTTCTAATGAAGGACTTTTTGTATGTTTTTTTAAATTTATTTTTGAGAGACAGAGAGAGAGATAGCGTGAGAAGGGGAGGGTCAGAGAGAGAGGGAGACACCAAATCTGAAGCAGGATCTAGGCTCTGAGCTAGCTGTCAGCACAGAGCCCAACACGGGGCTCGAACCCACAAACCATCAGATCATGACCTGAGCCGAAGCTGGCCACCTAACTGACTGAGCCACCCAGCCACTCCAAATGAAGAGCTTTTTGAATGAAGACATATTGCAAAGTACCCTACAAGAAAAGAGTAGCATGTTAAGAAGACTAACAACCATTGACACCTTTCTGAAAATTGGTTTGTTTCTTTCCACTAGAGTTTTTAGCCCAAGATTTTGATAAGAATTGCATCGAGAAAGAGGAGCAACATATTGGGCTTTTTAACAAGGAAGACTTACCCAAGAAAGAAGCCCTAGAAAAGCAGAGGCAAACCAAGTACTCAGTGGAGGGTGGAGGGCGTGACCAGCCATAATGGGAGCAGTTAGAAAGAGCCAGAGATTAAAACAAGAGCAACCACCAAACAAAACAACTTTGCTCACTTCAAAATTATGATTTTCCTCTCATCTGTTATTCTGCATCTGTTCAGGCTATGCTGCAGATGTTTGAAAATTGTATTTCTATATAGTAATGATAGCTATAAAAATAAGGCTTGGATTAAAATAACTCTAACTTAATTTTTTGTATGGAAATGTACAGTCACTACCATCCTGAGATGCACATTTTAGAGACAGTTTGCATGAGAAATTAGCTGTGTGTGTCCACTGTGCTAAACTAGAGCTTTTTAGAATTTTTGAGGAGCTCAGAGATTCAGGCAGTTGTGTAGTTTCAAATACATCGTCGTAACAACCTTGAAGGTTGATAGATTCGTTGTATTTCTTCGATTACTCTTATTATTCTCCAAAGTATCAGTTCTGTTCTATTTAGCTATTGGCACGTTCTAGAGGTGTTACTGTATTACCTGCTGGCCTCACTTTCAGTTCAGCATTAGCGATTTCAGGGGGGCCCTGATGCTTCCCGGAGTCCTGAGACTCCTACCGCATTCCTCGGTCCTTCCCTTCCCCACTTTCCCCGACGACTATCCACACCCTTTCCTCACACCTCAGATCTCCCACCAGTCTCTTCTGCCAGCACATTCTTTGCTGTGAATCTTCCTTCCTACTTCCTGGGGAAGGCAGAAGCAAACAGAACTTGCCCCACTGCTGCTGGGAGGTGACTTGCCAGCCAGGACCCTCCTCTCCCCACCCCCATCCTGTCCCCTCTGTGCTCTGGATCCTATCCCCTCTCCTTTCTCAAGGACATACCTCCTCTGAATGTCTGGCAGCACCTCATTTTTCCTCTCTCCCTCCAGATCTTTCCCGTCAGCCTGCACACATGCTGATAATTCTCTCACTGTACAGAAAACCAAACCAAATAAGCCAGACCTCTCCTCACCCACTCCCCCTGCAGCCTCCAGCCCGTCCCTCTCCTTCCCCTTGTGACAGAACTCTGAAAAAATGGGCTGTCCCCGCTCCCCTTCCTCTCCTCTTTGTGAGCTTTCTCGAATCCCACTTCCATCCCTGCTGCCCCACCACACGTGCTTGTGTTCAGATCACCAGCGTCCTCCACATGCTTACGCCATGTGCTTATTTTCCAGTCCTCACTTCTCATGACCCCTCTGCAGCATCTGACGCAGTCCTCGAAGCACTTTCTTCACTTGGCTTCAGGATTCCCTGTTATCCTGATTTTGCGTCTCTCCGGCCCCTCTTTCCGTTTGCCTCCCCGCTCACCTCCAGCCTCCTGACGTTGGCAGCTCAGGGCTCAGTATACCTGGACTTCTCACTTTTCACTCAGTGCCTTGAGATCTCATCCAGGAGCTTCGTACTGCATGCCAGTCCTGCACTCGTGGCAAATTCAGACTTCTAACCTAGACCTTTCCTCTGAACTCCAGACTCAAATATCCCAATATTCACTTCAATGCCAGATGGCCGATAAGCATCTCCATGCTTAATGTGTCCAAACCCGATCTCTTCATCTCTCCCCTAAAACCTGTCCCACCCATAATTTTTCTGATGTGAGGTAATGACAACCCCACTCTTCTAGTTGCTTGAGAGAAAAATCTTGAAGTCATTCTTGGTTCCTATCTCTCTCTCTCTCTCTTTTTAAATCATACATCATATCCAGTTGGCTGTTGGCTCTACTTTAAACCCTCTCAAAGAATCTGACCTCTTCTCTCCACGTCCTCCATTCCCATTGTGGATTATTTGCGACAGCCTCTCAACTGGCTTCTCTGCTGGGGTCTTGCCCCCAACGGGAGCCAGACTCTGTTGAATGGTGTCACTCCTGCACTTTAGCCTCTTCAGGACTCTCTGTCTCACTCATAGTAAACACCACGTTCCGTACAATTGCCTACAACACCACAAGGGATCTGGCTGCTCCTTCCGTCTAAGACTTCATCCAAGAGAGACTTTGCTCACCAACCGAGCACCCGGGCCACCTCACTGTGCCTGGAACATGCCTCTGCCTCCGGGCTGTTGCCGCTGGTCCTCCCTCTGCCTGAAGTGCTCTCTCTCTACAGGTCCCCATGGCTCCTCATCCCCTCCAGGTCCACACTCCTCTATCAGATCCTTTCAGTGAGGCTTTTCCTAACTCATACAGTTAAAAATTTTTTTATTATGTTATTTATTTTGAGAGAGAAAGAGAGAGGGTGTGAGCAGCAGAGGAGCAGAGAGAGAGGGAGACACAGGATCCAAAGCAGGCTCCAGGCTCTGAGCTGTCACCACAGAGCCCGATGCAGGGCTCAGACCCACAAACCGTGAGATCATGACCTGAGCCAAGTCGGACACTCAACCAACTGAGCCACCCAGGTGCTCCTAACTTGCACATTAAAAAAAAAAATGTTTATTTATTTATTTTGAAACAGCAAGAGAACGCACTAGCAAAGTAGGGGCAGAGAAAGAGGGGGAGAGAGAGAATCTCAAGCAGGCTCCACGCTGCCAGCACAGGGCCCGGCGTGGGGCTTGAACGCACGAGCTGTGAGATCATGACCTGAGCTGAAACCAAGAGTCGGACGCTGAACTGACTGAGGCCAGGTGCCCCCTCCCTCGCACACTGTTAAAGTGTAAACTGCTCCTACCTTCCATCACCTGTCATCTCTTTCCTGCTTCGTCCTCCCCACAGCTCTGCCACCACCTAAAATACCGTCACCTTTGTAAGTTATTTTGTTTTCTCGCTGGGATAGAATTTCCATGAAGGTCGGGAGGGATATTTGTCTGTGCTCTTCCCTGCTCTAGTCCTGTGGCCTGGAGTGGATGAATGAATTAGAAGATGGCAAAGGAACTAATGTGGGTTCCTAGGATTCTTGTACAAACCAGCAGCTCTGACTCCAGCTTTTTTAGGGAAAATCACGTCATCTTTATGATACTGTAGTTTTTATATTTTCTAGTGAGTAAACATTTGTCAAGCACTTGCCACACCACCTGTCATGTGGGAAGAGCTCTCTGTTAAATAAGCAAAACATACTTTATCAAGCATTTTGCGACTTCAGAAACTATCAGCAGAATGCAAGGCAAAACCGGTAAACCTCATGAGGTTCAGAGTGGCCTTAATTCCGTAATGGGCAGTGGTTTTATTAATTACAGAGATAGAATAGGGTTTGGCGGTTTTAAGAGAAAAAATAGTAATTAGTCAAATGCTCTCTATTCTGAAAAAAAAAATGAAAGTACCCGGTGTCCTGAGTGGGACTAGAGAAGCAGAGAGATTTATGGAATAAAGTCCAAAGAACTGCTTTTGACCTTAAGTCCATAAAACATGTGTCTTTGTCTTAGCGTGGGGTCTGTAACCAAACTCCGTACACTGGGAGGCTGATCAAGAACAGAAATTCATCCCCGATCGTTCTGGAGGCTGGGAGCCTGAGATCCTGGTGCCTGCCAGCGCGTCGGGTTCTGGGGAGAGCCTTCTTCCGGGCTGCGGACCCCAGGTTCTTGTCGCCCCAGTGCTCTGGCTTCTTACGAGGGCACTGATCCCATCAGTGAGGGGCCTCCGTGCCATAACCCAGTCCCCCCACCCCAAGGCCTCCAAATACCATCATGCTGGGGTTGGGGGCACAGCGTCTGCCTCTGCCCCCGCTCCTGGTTTGCTCTCTGGGGAGACAAAAGGAGAAAGGGGACACAGGGGCCGCTGAGGGCAACACGAAATTGGGTTTGGGCAGGAGTCGATGTCCTGAGCACGTAGGCACCCCTCTGCAAACGTGAGTAGCCGGATCTCGGCCACCAGGGAGGGCCCTGGAGGATGCAACTCTGGGCAGAATGGTTCAGGATGAAGGTCCGGTCAGAGATGGGCATGGGAGAGCCCAGGCCGTCCTGAGCCACCCCGTGACATGGTGTCCACGCAGCCCTAGCCTGCCTGTTTTAGAGGCCTCACTTTATTTTATTTTTTTGGTGTTTATTTATTTTCGAAAGAGAGAAAGAATGAGTGGGAGAGGGACAGACGGAGAGGGAGACACAGAATCTGCAGCAGGTTCCAGGTTCCAAGCTGTCAGCACAGAGCCCGATGACCCACGAGACCATGACCTAAGCCAAAGTCAAAGCCTTAACCAACTGAGCCACCCAGGAGCCCCTAGAGGCCTCACTTTAAATTAGAAAGATCACCAGACTGTTGAGGAAAATTTCTAAAGGGAGAAACAGAGACAAAACTGGTTGGCAAAGGAGATGGATAAAGGGACCTCAGAAAAAACACACTCTAGAGAGCAGGGAGATGTTTTGTGTGTGTAGACATAGAGCTATGTATGAAGCAGTATACACGACTCTGCTAACCTCAGCAGAGACGGGGGTGCACCGTGCGCTCTTCTGTGTGGGGTTAAAGTGGTTCCATTACTTCCTAGCTGTGTGTTGCTGGGCAAGTTACTTAACCTCACTGTGCCTCCATTACCTCCTCTTAAAAAGGGGGTCCATGGTGCCACTCAGAGAACAAAAACAATCCTCTTGGAAACTGTGGATAGTGTGGCAGAATTTTTTTAAAAATCCAATAGAAAGTTCAAAGTGAAAAGTTGAAAACTCTCCATGAAAGATCAAAAAGACGAAGAAATGGAAAGTAGAAATAATGAGAAGAAAGAGATGATATTCCTGAGCAGTCCGACAGTCAGAGCTGTAGAGACAGACGGGAGGGGGAGGCCTGGGAACAGAGCGGAAATTCTGAGCGTAATGACCAAGGCTCTTCTAGAAGCGAAGGGCACGCTCAGATGGGAAGGGCCCACTGCGCCAGCACAAAGGACGAGGACACGACCAGGCACGCGCGTGTCGCTGTGCATTGCCCAGCGTGCAGGATGCAGGAGGCTTCCGGAGGCGGGAAGGCGAAGGATGGGAACCTGGGTGGCAAAACAGATAGCAGAGTTCTAAGGAAAAGCGACTTATTCTGGGAGGGCCACCCTGCTCCCAGGACGTGGACATTGTTTGACTTAGATACATTTGTCACTTTGAAAAAGTAGTTCCGGTGTGTTAGGCAGAGTCGGGGCTCCCGTCTCTCCCTAGATGGGTCTCAAAATCTCCCATCTGCCTCTGTCCAGGAGCGTCTCTTCCTTCCATCCTGCAACAATGGGAAAGAGGATTCGATTTACCTTTTCCTGTTTCTCCTCTTCCTCCTCTTCCCTCCCCTCGTTTCCTTTCCCTTCTGCCTTTGATTCTTCCCCCTTTCCATACCTTAACCTCTGAGCCTTCACACCCTCGCCAGGTCTATTTCTGTCTCTCCTTCTCCCTTTCTCTTTCTCTCCACAGAAGTCTGTGTTTGTCTAATAATTGGCAGGAGAGGGTTTTTTTTTTTTTTTTTTTTTTGCTTTTGCTTTTTGCTTTTTAAGTGATGAATAGTTGGCGTTAGATCAAAGACAAGCCCTGTGGTTTTCTGGCCGCCCCAGAAGGGCGGTGCGGCTGGCAGCTTTCCCTGGTGATAGGCATGTGGAAGAGATATTGAGCTCACAGGTCACCCTGTGTGTGTGTGTGTGTTCGTGTACGTGTGTCTTTCAGGCCAACAGCAGGCTGAAGCAGATTGAGAAGGAATACACTCAGAAGCTCACCAAATCCTCACAGGTAAGAATGCTGAAAGGAGAAAAAAAAAAGCAAAACTGAAACAAACAAAAAAAGAAACCTACACATAAAAGCATTTGTACCTTAGAGTTGAGCCTCCTCCCTTCCCATGTTTTTATGGGTTAGTATCCTATTTTTGATGCGTGTATAGATCAATGAACATACTCTTCATATTTGGGGTATTAAAAGATTTTCAAAGTCAAACGTATCAGACCATTGGAACAGGCACATACACACACACACACACACACACACACACACACACAGATGTTGTAAAACTGGCCCGTGCACTTGAACAAGCCCAGGCTGCAGCATATTTCACAAGGGCGGGAAACACACATCTACCTTTGTGATGTAAGCGCTTTGATACCATCTGTACTTTTTTTGCAATATTCTGTTTAGTTGCAAGACTGCTTAACAACAAAATTCAAGATGAGAAATGCTTTAGGTTAAATTAGCTGCTCAGCTGTTGACTCCTTTGGGGGAGAAGAAGAATCAGAAGTCCCGACATTGCTTTCTTGCTCCGTGCTGTGGCTGTTGTCTTCAGAGAACGCCAATAATTGAATGCGTGTCTCAACTCGACCTACGATGCTTAAAATCGTTTTTCTGCATCAGTTGTCACAATAATATCCTGTAGTATCATTTAGGGAATCCCAAGCATTCCTTCGTCTTGTGAGTAATTCTAGAATTAAAAAAATACTGATTTTCACTGCATTGACAGATAGGTTAAGCCTTTCACTTTTGTGAGCATTGTATCTAATGATTTTTAAAATCACATTTTTCCTAGTATTTTTGCATCTACACAGTGATGTGTGGCCACGAACTGAAATTGATGTACCATTTTATAAGTTACCACACACTGGTGGTAATAGCAACACAATAACAAAAACTGGTAACAAAATCAAGAATGTTACCCGGCACTCACCATGTTGACTCAGTGTTCATTCATGTTGACTCAGTGTTCCTTCACGATAACTCCGGGGGTAGGAACCATTATCAGGTCCATTTTCCCAGTTGAGGAGACTGAGACTCAGAGAGGTGATGTCACAGGGGTCAGCGAGTGAGTAAGCCAGGACCCCGCCTGCATCTGACCTGAGAGCAGAAGCCTGGAGACTGACGCCATCAGCCTGGCCCAGTCCCTCCCATTTTTAAATATGGCAGAACCTGGTGATAGCTATCATGAAATTTCTTAGATCATACAATTATTCCCGAAAGGTGCATATGTCGTATAATATACATCCCATTTAGAAAGCAGAATGTCTTTGTCTAAATGAAGACGTACATGTGTTTATTTAAAAGGTGATGATTATGTCTTGATTGCCATTATTCCAGATGCTTCTTGAAGAAGAAACATGAGGAAATATCCCTTTTTAATCTCTGAGAAAGATTCTTTTTTTTTCTTTGAATGTTTATTTTTGAGAGAGGTGGGGAGGGGCAGAGAGAGAGAGGGAGACTGAGGATGCAAAGTGGGCTCTGTGCTGACAGCAGACAGCCTAACGCGGGGCTTGAACTCATGAACTGTGAGATCATGACATGAGCTAAAGTCGGACACTTAACCAACTGAGCCACCCAGGTGCCTCACTGAAAAAGATTCTTCTTTTTTTAACACTTTTTATTTATTTTTGAGAGACAGAGAGAGACAGTGCGAACAGGGGAGGGTCAGAGAGAGAGGAAAATACAGAATCTGAAGCAGGCTCCAGGCTCTGAGCTGTCAGCACAGAGCCTGACACGGGGCTCAAACCCACGAACCGTGAGATCATGACCTGAGCCAAAACCGGCCGCATAACCGACTGAGCCACCCAGGTGCCCCGATTCTTTTTTTGTTTATTTGTTTATTTGCGAGTGAGAGAGACAATGCGAGTTGGGGGAGGCAGAGAGAAAGAGAATCCCAAGCAAGTTTTGCACTTCTAATACATAGCCCTACCTGGGGCTTGAACTCACAAAACTGAAATTGTGAGATCAGGACCTGAGCCGAAACCAAGAATCAGATGCTTAACTGACTGAGCCACCCAGGGACCCACTAAAAAAGATTCTTGTAATCAGAGAAACATTACTACTCCAACAGTTAAAGTTTGGACTAAGACATGAAAAATCCCCGAGTGGCATACCCTCACGACCTGTTAATTTTGCTTTATGTCAAATGAGGGAGGCAGACCGAAAGTGAGATGTGAGATAGCTACTAAAAATGCCTAAATAATGAGAGTGTGAACAGGAGTATTTATCTAAAGGAATGTATGAGGAAGCCTGATTAGTTCATATTAAAGCAAATTAAACGTAAGTTAATGTGGAAGAAAGCCTAAACTCTGGAGTCCATCAGACCCAAATTTGAATACCAGCCCTCCTACTTACAGGACCTTGAGCGAGTTACCTGCACTCTCTGGAATTCAGTTTCCTCATTTGTAAAATGAAGGCGTAGTACTTACCTCATAGGCTAGTTATAAGTATTAAGTAACGTAACGCAAAAAAAGTGCTTAGTGTGAGTGTTTAGTACATAGTAACACATCGGATAACTGTTAGCTCCTATGGCAGCCATGTTAAGATTGGAATAGAGAAAAGAAAAGAGAAGCAAAGAATAAAAAGGATAGGGGAGGAATAAGGCATTATTTTAAATTAACTTTGGGGTGTTCAAGAATTGATAAAATCTCCCTGCAAAATGTGGAGAGGGAGGGAGTTGCTAAATATTTTCCCAAGTGAAGGTACAGAGAAGCAGGAGGAAGGGGGTAGGGGGGAGGAAGGTAAAAACCCAACTAGTAAAGTTATCCTGTCCCGTAGCCATTATTTCATACATCAGAGAACAGTGCCACACCAAAAAAGAAAAAAATCTTTGAAAGAATGTAATACCACGGGGCGCCTGGGTGGCTCAGTCGGTTAAGCCTCCGACTTCAGCTCAGGTCATGATCTCATGTTCATAGATTTGAGCCCTGTGTTGGGCTCTGTGCTGACAGCTCGGAGCCTGGAGCCTGTCTTCGGATTCTGTGTGTCCCTCTCTCTCTGTCCCTTCTCTGCTCATGCTCTGTCTCTGTCTCAAAAATAAATAAAACATTAAAAAATTTTTAAAAAAGAAAGTGTAATAACATAATAAAAGGCAGTCCATCCTCCTCATAAAAGGTAGGATGACAGCCTCACATTGATAATGTTTTGTTGGCCCATCTCTAATACACATAAATATTGTCTATAAACATATGTGTATGTTTGTATCTGTGTGCTGGCATTTGAGAAACATTGGTCTATAATCCAGTCAGTTTAAGGAAACAGATGATTTGAAAATGAACATGACAAACAGAACGAGAGATTGACTTTTTCTGTTTTCCGGTGAGAGTTTGCTGGCATCTCTCACTCGTATTTAAGATGAGAATTCCAGAAGCCAAGTTTGCTTAACTGTTCCTCAGGTTCTTAAAAACTCTCTCTCTGAAAAATAAAAAGAAACAACCTTTTTAAAGTGATATGATGAATATATTTGTAATGAATGCATTGATACCCAGATGATCAGGTCACATTTGGAAAGTATTTCAAATATTGTCCTCCTGTACAGGAAGTTACTTAAGCTTTAAGATTTTGTCAAGGTTTTAGGATCTAATGGACCATGGACACCAAACCCTTGACATACCCAGGAGTGTGCCCCTTCGGGGATTCTCCATGTTCGCCGTGATGGCAATGTTTGCCTCATCTCTGGACACACTCCCAAATGGAATTTCCATCAGAGTCACATATTCTTTTTGTCTTAATATTACATATTAACCTTGCCTTTTCAATGTTAGCACAGTTGTCCCACCTCAAGTGACTCTCCTGGTGACCATTTGTCAGAGAGAGAGAGAGAGAGAAAGAGACATTTTGCAAGAAGCGGGGGGAGTTTTGGATGAGTCTCGAACTGGAACACCGAAGGAGCCTGCCCGTTGCCAAGGGTCTGGCACTGTGCCCTCACTTGCTCCCACGTACCTGACCCAGATTATGCCTTGGCATATCCACATGTCCCACGTGTCCCCAGTCTTCATGTCATTCTCCAGCGAGGCAACCCAGAACGCAAAGGTGCCGAGGGGCCTTTCACTTGTTTTGTGAGGTCCTTCAGTGTCCACCACATCTTCCCTAGGAGGCCCTGTCTGTTGTATTTTAAAGAATTCAATAAAAATCTCAAACTATACTGTAATCAGAAAAACACCAGAGTGAGTTAAGGATGAAATCTTAACCTCTATTCGTAATCCTATTTTTAAGACTAAGAAGACCACTAACGTTTTTGCCAAGTGTTAACCGATTAGCAATAATTAACTGTTGTGGCTTTCATGGGTTAGTCTGCTTACGGGACCAGCCCGAAGTAGCTCTCCTTTTGCTTCCCAAAATATTAATTTTTAATATTACATGGAAATGTCCAAATCCACCTCTTTCTCTGAAGCTGCTACAGGGTAAACATTCCGTTGAGCGGCAACACTGTGTTTCATGGTTTTTAATTATGATTCAATCAAAACTGGTGGGGTTTGTGATCGCATAGATTAGTTCTGATTTTTCTCAGAAACTTTTTACACTATTATTCTTTGAAAGGGTGAGATTATCTCAATGTAAATTACCAGGTAGTTGTTATTTTTATTTACTGTGATTATAGTTCTTCTACTTAAATATATAAATATTAAATGCCAGTTAGATGCACTGAGCAAGGCGAATATTGTCTGTTGTCTTTTACTGTATGTCTACAACCAAGTGAGTTTTGTTCTTTACCTGAAGCATATTAATCTATTAGTATTATTTCTCAGTCTTACATCTCAATTCTGGTTTTAAAAATTGTCCACATTGTGGCCACCTCTCCACATCTATCTCGTCTATTCGTCTGTCAACCGGTTTATCTACTCATCTGCCTAATATGCTTCACCTGAAGTGTTTTGACATTCTCCCTAGGTCATCTTCATAAGTTTTTAAAATAACTTTCCCAAGATAGTCTCCTTACTTGCCCCCAAGGAATCTCATTATTCCCCCCAAAGAATGCAGGGTTTCCTTTCCCACACAAAAGCAAGCACACTCTCCTCAGAACATCCTGGACTTTGCTCATAGTTCCTTCCCAAATCTGCACACTTATTTCTTTTTTATGTTCTCCTGTCATTAAGCTTCTGAAAATGAGAGACCCTTGTTTCATGCCCTTGTGGTCATTTGAAGACCTCTCAAATCTTTTTATCTTTAGTCTTGGTCCCTTAAAAGCTAATCTAATCTTACTGTTTTTTAAAGAAACAAAATTACTTTGCACTTCAGAAACATATTACATGATTGTGGTGGTGGGTATATGAATCTTTACATGTGGTACAACTGCATAGCACCAAACGCGCACACTTGCATGCACCTTACACACACACACACACGTATACAGTGAACACATGACAGAAGTAGGCTTCCCACTTCTACCAAGTTGTAGTTCACTGAACTTGAAACGCTCCAATAGTCATTGAAATAGTGAGTTATTTTTACTGTTTGGCTCCATGCTCTTATAAAATATCAATCTGAAGTTTCATGTTGGGCCAAGGAAATTTGGCTCTTTCTTATCTCTGGCTCTTCTCGCCTCTGTGACTGCGAGTGAGTTGATTATTCTGTGCCTCAGTTTTTGACATTCGCTGTAAGAATTTAACCTTCCCTGTTTCATAGAAGTGCTATGAGAATTAATTGAATTGATGCCAGCATGGGAACAACATTTAATCAAAATTCAGAAAACAGATGAAAAACATCTTTATTCTCAGTAAATGAATTCCTGCGCTCCTAGCAGAAGGTTCAAGTTTGTATTTAAAAATATTAACATGCTGCTATGATGTATTTTGCCGTGTATTTCCCAATAGTCTTTACATTTGATTTTTGACAAATTCTAAATGTTGAACCTAGTTACAGTGAGTTTGCTCACTTCTAAAAGCGTAAGATACTCCATTTTTTACTGTAAATATGCTATTATTTATGTCCATAGTAACAACTGAAAGTTCTATAGGACTTGGCTTCTGGGAGGCCCCAGTTTCTATTTATTGCCTTCTATGCTCTACTCTAGTTTTGTCATCAAATATTACGTGGAAAAACTGAATCTCAAGGAAGGTGACCAAGTTGTCCAGTGTATCTTACCACCCAGCCGTGTCTCCATAGAGCCAATAGCCTTCAATGCTAAGCTGGGACTAAAGTTTTTTCTTTTTTTAAATCAGAAGAAGAAACAACTATTTCCTGCTTTTAAAAAGTCATCACTGTTGAATTTGGAAGGAAAGGGATACATCCAGACCCAAGGAAGAGTGATATTCTCTGTTAGCTCATCGAAAGAGGTCCCTCAGCAGATGATTACTTGGGAGAACCAGTTCTCCAATGTGGAGAATAAACTTTCTGAATAAACTTTCATGCATATCTATCAGGGAAAAGGCAACTCATTTCGGACTATGTCATAATAAGGTTATCTTCCATACCAAAACCTTGTTCGTTTAAAAGAACAACAAAGGCTACTTAGAGGAACCTGTTAGTAAGGCGATGGATCTGATTATGTGGTTCAAGTCTTGCCTGTCTCTTTGGTTGAATGTCATCTTCAGCAGTGTGACATTCTAACCTCTTTCTGTGTCTCCATGTCTCCATTTATAAAAGATGGGTGATGATAATGTTTGTAAATGGCATGGGAACTTAAGACACTTGGCACAATGCACAAACCTTAGTGAGTACTCAAAAATTGTTGTGTAGAACTGGGTGACTATAAAGAATGAGGTCTGTTCATTATTTCCTATGGTTATTACAGTTCCAAGTGTTAGGAAAGGCAAAATAGCTTTTTTTTCCCCTTCATTCTAATAAGTCTGTTTCTCAGTGAAATAAAATCTGACGCTTTTCATATTTTTGAGATCACAGATGTTCTTTCTTCTGATGAGCAAATATTGTGGAATGTTATAGTGGAAATGTCTTCCAAATACAATCGGTTCAGCAGTTGCTCACCATTCAGTTTTATTATAGTCTTTTATTGCGTGGAATTTCATGCATTATAGTGTGCGATATGTTAATTGGAAATATTTAGTTTGTGGATTAGAGTTTTGCCAAATCCGCTCTTTTGTGAAGCATAAATACATATAAAATAGATGCCTCTCACTGAAGAATTTGAAGTCCCCGCATGCTGTTTTCATTTCAGATCATAGCAGAACTTCAGACAGCCATTTCCTCTCTGAAAGAGGAGAACAGCCGGCTGCAGCTTGCTGCGGAAAGACGGCTCCAGGACGTCACCCAGAAGTTTGAAGATGAGAAGCAGCAGCTGATTAGAGATAATGACCGAGCAATCAAGGTAATCTGAAGACTTCAGTAACCACTGGTACCAGCTGCTTTAATGTAATTAAAAGGAGGGCTGAAATCCCAGCAGTGGGCAGATGAACGCAGGTATCTGGCTCGCGCGCCCGGCCTGAGTCATTCCATTCACTGGCCTCTACCTTTGATGTAGCCAGTGACTCAGGCCGACTTCCCTCTAAGAGATCACATGGCTGCGTGAAAAGTCATTTTTGGCAAGCCCGGTCCATTCACATTGAACAAATATTTGAAAAATACCCTGTCCTCTCTCTTGAGAACCACTTTGGAACTGTCTCCTGATATTAGGAAGACTGGTTTAGCCCAGCACTGCTGGCTAATAAATTCAGAAGTCAGCTTCCAATTTACATTCTATTCTTTGCCCACATCCTTTCATTATGCATTCACATAATGAGAAATAACCTGTTTGAGGTCTGGAACGCCAACCATTTGATGTGCTTTGACACAGTACAGGGTAGATGCGCTGCTGCTGAGAACCAAGGCCGTTTCCAAATGGCTTCAGAGAATCACGCCTTTACCAGCAACAGAAAATTCCCTGGACCCTGATTCTGTAGGTGATAGGCAGTTAGATCTCAAAGTAGGTTTTTTTTCGCTTGGCTTCATAGCAGGGAATATTATTCTAAGTGTCTACATCATGCTGTGTTTAATCTGGGAGGATAAGCATCTGGAAACCTTTATAAATAAGATTTAAAAGAGAACAAAAATTTTTCTCTAAGAATTTCCAGCAAAAGATTATTTTTCAGTGATTTTGCTTTGTTATAACAATGCTTAAAGCATGTCGAGTAATCATACAAAGCAAGGAAAAATAAAAGAAACATTTGGGTTTTATCGCTGCCCTTTTCTGCCTAACCCCTCCGTCTTTCTTTTCTGTCACCTGCTGTGGGCAATCTGAGTAATTTACGGAAAAGTTAGCGTTCATGTAAGTTGCTTTTTAAAATATAGTCTTTAAGCCTGGACAACACTGAATGGAATAAAAAACCCTTCAGATATGGACAAAATCTTAGAGGGTTTCACATTCATCCTCCTCACTTTAGAGGCGAGGACTTATTTTATTTTGTTCTTAATGAGGTTTTCCCTATCTGTTGCCATCAGTGAGCTTCCCCCCGCCCCATGTGATATGAGTCAAAAAAGAGGTTTCGTTTTTTATATTCTGGTAATTGAAAATAATCTTTGAAGCTCTTCTCACTTATAAATGCCTAGGAACTACTCATTGATCGGTATAACTGTCTCGCTTTTGAGTTGAATACTTTGTTTAAACTCTCTTAGTTATATAAAATTTTCATTTTGTTAAGTTTATTTGTTTACTTTTGGGAGGGGGAGAGAGTGAATGTGCACACATGACCACATGAGGGGCAGAGAGAGAGAGAGAGAGAGGGAGACAGAGAGAATCCCAAGCAGGCTCCGTGCTGTCAGCCCAGAGCCCGACACAGGGCTCGATCTCAGGAACCGTGAGATCATGACCTGAGTCAAAATCAAGAGTCAGATGCTTAATTGACTGAGCCACCCAGACTTCCCTACAAGTTTCATTTTAAGTGAATTTATTTTCCACTTGATGTCCAAATACCGTCTGATAGCTAAGTTCCAAATTTTAAATAAATAGTTGAATCCCAATGTACACAGAAAGAGAAAACATAAATTTACTCCATAACAGCATAGTTTCTAGTATTGCTTCTTAAGATTCAAAATCTTAAAAGCAGTATCATTAGAACAACTGCCTATTTTTAAGCGTTTTTGTGGTTTTAATCCACTTACCTGTCAAAATGGAAAAACATTGTGATCCTAATTTCCAAAAAAGTGTCAGTTCTTAAAGACTGAAATTAAAAGGTGGTAGTATATAAGTACACCCATCATATAATATTAAATATATATTATGTGATATTAATGACCTCCAAAACACAGGTACCTGAAAATAACTAAAATCATAATGTAGAGAAGCTACAGTTCATTTTTGATGAACTCAGATTATGTGTAAATTGAATGACATTTGTGGTTTTGTTTTACTAAATTACTTAAGACAAATAATTCATTAGCATTCCTTGCTTTGCTTTTTTTTTTCCAGACTATGTCACAAAAAATAAAAGGAATAATAGCTCATACTTACTTAACAGGTACTATATACCAGGCTGTCTGCCAGACATTTTTATTCATCACCAGTTCCATTATCTCATTTAAGCCTTATAGTAATCTTCATAAGGAAGGTATTTCTATCATCCCCATCTTGCAGGTGTGAAAACTGAGGCTCTGAGGGTACGTAACCAGCCCAAAGTCGTACTGCTAGGCACATGTCACAGTCAGGTTCAATTTGCAATCTCCCCGACTTGAAAGGCCTAGCCATGAACGGTTACACATGCCCCAGTGCCTGCGTTCTGTCCGGGAAAGCCAGTCATTAGCCAAGTGCACAAATGAACCCAGATCGCCTCACTTCAATTTTCTGTCTGCCTGAATACTACTAGCCCTTCGGAAACAGTTGTTTGATTCGGACACTCTAATTGTTGTTGAGTATTTTATACCTGGAGCTCCACATATAGATACAAATACTCAGGAGGAGACACCATCACACGAGGCTTACATTTGGTTTTCGGAAACCAGATTTGTCTGCATGTATATTAAAACAAGCTAATATATGCCTAGCATTTTGTGATAGTAAATATTACTGTTGAAAGATTAGAATCAAAGAGTGCTGTGTACGGAGTGTGCATGCTAATTGTGAAATTAGCCCACTTTCCGGGGTGGGGAGGAGCTGAGTTCTCAAGCTGGTAGTCAGGGATGAGGATGGAGAGTAAGTCCAGCTCTCGCCCTCCTAGAGCTGGCAGTAATGTCTCCGTGGATCAACAAACCTTTTATTAAAGTAATTCTTTGGAGAAAAGCTAGGGTATAAAGTAGTCTACTAAAATCCACGTATGAGGGCCACCGGAGTGGTATAGTGTAACCTGATTAAATATTTCTGGAGAATAATTTGGCAATACCTATCATTATTAAATTGCCTGAGAGACAAGCCCAACTTTTGACCCATTTTCAGAAATTGCCCTCAAGTGGAAGTTAAAGGGTTGCAGTGAACTTGAGCTAGACAAAAAGAGTTCATTCTAGCATGCATTCATTCATGTATCCGGTAACTGTTTATCAAGGTTACATGCTAGGCACCCACAATACTAGCATTTTCTATTTCTTTTCGGTATTTTTTTGCCATAGTACGTGAACTAAACTCTATGCAATATTGAAAATGGTGTAGGAGAAGCATATTTAAGGATGTTGCAAATGTTCACAAGACGGTTTTCAATGAAAATGTAGTTTACGGGGTGCCTAGGTGGCTCAATGAGTTAAGCATCTGACTCTTGATCTTGGCTCAGGTCAGGATCTCATGGTTGGTGAGTTTTAGTCCCCTATTGGGCTCTGTGCCGACAGCACGGAGCCTTCTTGAGGTTCTCCCTCTCTCTCTCCCTGCCCTTCACTCCCCCCACCTCTCAAAATAAATAAATAAACTTTAAAAAAAAGAAATAACTATCATAGCATTAAGGTAAGCATGATTTCAAACATCCTACATATAAGGAAAAAAGATAAGGGAAGCCAAATAGAGTCACAAGATAAGATAATACTCCAGATTCTGTATTTCTGTTTGGTTTAGAAATATCTCTTAAGTTAATTTTACTTCAGTTCAACAGATGAAAGGTCCTAGAATCAAAAGAGGAAATTGTTAGACTTTCGGACAGAATTTGATATTGGGTTGAAAAATAGGCATATTAGTACATTCATACGTAATCCTTTCTGCCTCCTGTCAGGGTGGTGGTATTACTTTTCCACTGTCCAGGTTTGCGATATTCACAATTTGTCCATAACCGTAGTCTTTAGTGTAATACTCATGCTGTCCTTAAATAGATGTGGTGTGTACCAACTAGACTTTTACCACAATGACTCCATTTCTCAAGTTTTTATTTTGATTTGGTTCTTAAGTGGCTAGATTTCACTAATGGCCAAGTCATTTTTACAAGACTCATGGTCTTCTCTGAATTGTTCCCATTTAACAATGTCTGCCAATTAACCTTTATGTTTGAACAGCACGTTAGATGGGTACCATGTTTTCCCATGAGGACACAACCACTGCTCACCTAGCATTTAATATTGCCATGGAGAAAGCTGGGCAGACCAGGTTTTCCCTCATGTAAATGGTTTGCATTTTTGAGAGATTCCTGAAGAAGTCTGTCTTCGTTGTCGTGTTTGATAGATTCACCAGGATACATTCAGTTATTAACCGGAATACCTTTGTTTCATATTCAGTATATGTTTTGGAAGCATTGGGGGTCTCCCCTTTCTGTAAGTAAACTTTATCTGTGGTGTCTGCATTTTTCTCTAACCTGAGGGAAGGGAAAAGAGCGAGGAGGCACATGTGGGTGTGTGTGTAGTCTGGTTGGGGTTCATACTACCTAAATGGGAGAAGTCATCTGCTATCCCTGTGGGTTTGAATTCTCCCAGTTTGGACTGTGAGAAGGGAAGATGCAGGGGTGGGAAAATGGGTAAATATCAAGGCTATCTGTCTCCCAGAAACATGAAGGGGTCAGGACTTCAGGGATCCACGCCAGATTGGGATAATTGAAACCCCAGAGTGACATCAGACACCCTCTCCCACTTAGGTAGCTTTTTCTCCTCTGGATTTGGTGATATTAATGAGATCTCTCAGGATTTTGTTAACCCATAATGAATAATGATCTGGGGGACATTGGCAGATACGGAAATTGTATTGTGATGCAATACTCCAGGACACTCCAGAATCACGTTTCTTCCCTTGACACAGGCTTTTGAGGGTTTTCTTTTCTTTACTTTTTGTATTGTATACCTTACTACCCTATTTCAGTGCTTCAGTGCATTTATACTAGTTTTTACTTTTATTTACTTACTTCATTTGGTGTTGTGAAATCTACTATTTGATCTTAGAAGCCTATTTGATTCTTTTATAACATTTAACAAGGAACCTGTGTTAGTCAGCTATTGCCACAATTGCTGCATAACAAAACAGTGCTGGCTTGGATTCAGGCTGTTAATTGGCTGCGTTTGACTCCAGGCGTTGGAATGATTGAGACCTGCTTTATGTCTGCATAATCCCCCTAGCCCAGGGTATCCTATTCCCGGCGAGTTATGATGAGTACAAAATGATCAGTAGGGAAGAACATCCCTGCGGCCACAGCCTCATTTTCATCCACATCGGCGGGGCAGGGAAGTTGTAAAATCACTCTAGAAAGAGTCCATGAACATCTATGAACAGCGATTTAATCTCCCACATAAACAGTCTCTAAACTCTCCCTCCGCTCCATGGCAGTACATTCCTAATTCATCTCTCATTCCAAAACCCTCTCCCACTCCCATTCCTTCTCTCCTCTTCCTCTTTTTCGCCCTCAAATATTGGCATTAGGCAAGACCACTTCTATTTCCTCAGATGCCTCCTGGACAGTCACACCCCTTCCATGTATGTAGTTTCTCTGGAGATGAATTTTGAATCTTCATCACCACCTGCACTTTTTCTAAGTGCTCAATCCAGACTTTTTTAAAAGTTTATTTATTTATTTGAAGAGAGAGAGCATGAGCACAGGAGGGGCAGAGAGCAAGAGAAAGAGAGAAAGGAGGGGAAAGGGAGAGGGAGAGGGAGAGGGAGAGGGAGAGGGAGAGAGAGAGAGAGAGAGAGAGAGAGAGAGAGAGAGAGAGAATCCCAAGCAGGCTCCACACTGTCAGCGCAGAACTCTAGGCAGGACTCATACTCACAAAGCGTGAGATCATGACCTCAGTCCAACCCAAGTATCAGACGCTTAACCAACTGAGCCACCTAGCACCCCTCTCAATCCAGACTTCTAACTACCCTTGCACGTTTTCACTTGGATGACCCATTAGGCAGCTCAAACTAGACATCCTATAAACCGAACCTCCCTTCCTCTAACTCTTGTGTTGCCCCCATCCTGTTCTTCTTGTGCTGATGATCCGAATTAAAGTACCAACACCCAGTCACTCCCGTCAGAGTCTGGAAGTCCCCTTAAACAAACCTTTCCCTTCCCTCACCTCTCTGAGATCAATTGCTGGAAATAATGCCTACATATCTGCAAAGTCCTACCTCATTCCGCAGTCACCGGTTCCTACCTTCTCAGTCAGACCTCCTCGCCTGTCACAATCCCTCCTGTGTGAACCACTGCGAGTAACTCAGCCCCCCGCCCCGCCCCGTCCATGAGGTAACCTTTCGACAGCACAAATACGAGCATGCGGTTTGCTATTGAAAATCCACCCCTGACTTTCCATTGCCTGCAAGATAAAGTCTACACTTGCCAGCATGGCATACAAAACGCTTCATGACCCAAATCAGCAGTTCTCAGGGTGTCCTCAGATCCCTGTGGGTCCCGGCTACCTCTTCAGGGGCTCCACAAGGTCAAAACTATTTTCATAATAACCCTAAGACATCGTTTGCCTTTTTTTCCACTGTGTTCACATTTGCGCTGATGGTATAAAACCAACGGTGGATAGAACTGCTGGTGTCTCAGCATGAAACGCAACGTTGTCACTAAACTGTAGGAGTCGTGGACGTTTTCTTCACCACCACACACGCGTGCTCTGAAACACAAAAAATGGAAGCCATAAAGCGTATCAATTCTATTAAATCTCAACTCTTGAGAACACCTGTTTTTCATATGAATAGGAAGTACACACAAAGCGCGCTGCCCACTGAAGCGAGGCTGGCGTCCAGAGGAAAAGCAGGTCCGCGTTTGTCTGAGTGTGAGCTGGACTCTAGGCGCTTGGTAGGAGCGATTGACAGGCGAACTGTGCTTGTTCAGATTTCACTATCTGGCAGAGGTGTTCTTGTAAAGGAAGGAGGTCAACCTGGCACTTCAAGGACAGCCACTGACTACATTGTCACTAATGATAAAATTTGAGCTTTCAAGCCAAAATCAGAAATTTGAAAAACTGGTACCAGCCCCGTACGTTTGACAGCTTCCCAGGACGTAAAGACTTTTCTGATGAGGCCAGTGGCATTACTAATGATGTGAATGGGCAGAAGGGGGGAGGAATATAATGAAACGTGTCACCGTTTGGAAGGTGTACGTATCTCGCTGACCCGGTGTTTTCCAAATGACCAGTGCCTGATGTTACACATGTGGGTAAAAGCCCCTTACAGAGCGTACAAGAGAACATGGAATATTAATGCAGCAGCGTGCAGAGCTCACCAATAGGAGTTTCAAATGGCATAGTGCAGCCAACTTCTACAAGTCTGCCACTGGTCAGGGCGCCTGGGTGGCTCAGTTTGTTAAGGGCCCAACTCTGGGTTTGGGCTCAGGTCACGATCTCATAGTTTCGGGAGCTTGAGCCCTGCATCGGGCTCCATGCTGACAGTGCAGAGCTTGCCTGGGATTTTCTCTCTCCCTCTCTCTCTGGCCCTCCCCCACTCACACTGTCTCTGTTTCTCTCAAAATAAATAAATAACATATATATTATATATAAGAATCTGCCACTTGTCAAGTTTTCATGTTGTCCAGAGGAATAGCCACAGTCATCTGAAAAGCCTACTAAAGTACCCCTTCCTGGTGCACCTGGTGGCTCAGTTGGTTAAGCATCCGACTCTTGGTTCCTGTGCGGGCAGCCTGAAGCCTGCTTGGGATTCTGTCTTCTCTCTCTCTCTCTCTCTCTCTCTCTCTCTCTCTGCCCCTCTCCTGTCATGCTCTCTCTCTCTCTCTCAAAAAGAAAAAGATCTTTCCTTTTCTAATTGGTTATTTGTGGGAGACTAGCTTGTCTTCTTATACTTCAACCAGAGCGACCCACTGCAAGAGAGTAAATGCAGGACGCACCTGGGTGGCTCATGTCTTGATCTCGCAGTTCGTGAGTTCGAGCCCCCGCATCAGACTCCCAAATGTCAGCAGCGGAGCCTGCTTCAGATCCTCTGTCTCCCTCTCTCTGCCCCTCCCTCCCTCTCTCTCAAAACTAAAAAAAATTTAAAAAACAAAAATTGAATGCAGAAGCAGATATGAGAATCCGGCCACCTTCCATTAAGCCAGACATTAAAAAGATTTGGAAAAAAAGTAAAACATAGCTGCTCTCCTCACTAATTTTTTTTTTTTGCTTTTGCTTTGGAAACATGATATTTATGGTCACATATAATGGATGGGACCTATTTTAAAATGAATTTGTACACACATATTTTAATGTTTTTTTAATTTTAATTTCTAATATGGTAAATATCAACAGCTAGAACACACATAAACAAAACCTCTTTGGGGTTCTGAATCTTTAAAGGCATAAAGGGGTGCGCCGAGACCAAAAACTTGGAGAGCTTCCTGTCTGGACGTGCCCTTTGTCCCCCACATCAAACGTTCCTCGGCATTCATGCCGAGCTCTCTGTGATCCCAGGAACCCTGTGTGAGGTCTTTCCCTTTTAAGATTTAAATGTCATCTTTTCTGGGAAGGGTCAGAGTAGGACGCTCATGCCAGCATGGGCCACTCCTCCAGCGAGGTTTCTGCTGCGCTGTGACACCCGTCCACAGCCTTTTATCCAAAACCTTGATGTTGGATAGGTTTCGCGAATCGGGGTCTGCAGGTTCCAGGAAGGTGTCAGGAAGCTTGTCCTTGATCCCCGGCGGGGTCGGGATGGCCCGCTGCACCCCGACACGCGAGTGCGCAGTGAAACTTGCCCGGATAACAAGCGGGGGCTGACAGAGGCTAGGGACCCTCACGACACCAGGCAGGTCTTCTGGCCTCACAAGTTTAACTGCAGACTCTCGAACGTAATTTGCAGTTTCTGGGGGATTTCTGAATTTCAGGACTGCGGCACGGAGGTTGCAACTTGTCTTTGATTCATTCTCTGGCTCACCAACTAGACTCTGAGCTTCTGAGAACGGACACTGGCTGTACCATTTGGACCAGGGGAAGTGCCAGAAATACGCCGAATGAATGAACGGTACCACCTCTCACATCTGGGCTCTAAGCACGAATGATGTCAATTTCTTCTCACGTGGTCTGACTGATGGCAGCAAGCTTGTAAATATTTTGGGGTGGCAGAGCAGATATGCATAAATAACTTCGATCTTGGGATAACAGTGACCTGTTCTGCCTGATTAGGTGGATTCAAATAAAACATCCTGCACCTTGCATATATTATCAGAGAGGGTAATTTGCATACTCCAGGGCAAGGCTCCCAAAAGGCTGTCCCCTGAAACAAAGTTATCTAAAGGTTACTTAGCGATATCCACTGAACTCACAGAAGTTCATTGGGGGAAATTGTTAGAGTTCTATAGAAAGACTGTGGAACATTCTTCTGGAATCACTGCCCTACCAGGGCTAAGCCCTTTCTTTGAAGCTAGAGCATTGAAAGTTCCTCACTGTGAAGCCAGATGTCCAAGCAGAGATTTCATATCAAGGAGAAATGTTGTAAAATTTTTGCTTGCAGGCATAGAAAAGAGATTTTAAAGCATTGATGCTTCTCTCCCTTGGCCACTGACTGAAGTTCACGAGAAAAGGTCGGTTGCCAGTAGGACATCTAGAAATCTGGTCTGTATTACCAGAAGGGCTTGAGGCGGGGAAAGAGAATATTTCATAAGATTGGGCAATTCTCACTGTGCTAAAAGCTTACAGGAATCCATTTCCCAAAGAATAAAATTACAAACCTCATTGTGGGGTTTTAGTAGCATTGACAAACGGAAAGAAATCTCAGTACCCGGCATCAGACGGCTTTGTTTGGGAACCTGTTCATTATTTAATTCTTGTCTCCCCTACATGCATGCCCTCAGGGTGCAGGGGGGACGTGGCATTTTCTTTGTGCCCTCCTGAATTAGAATTAATAATGCTAAGAATAGAAGTGTATTTTCCATCCCACCCAAGAAGGCTTGCCTGCACCCTCAGAAAGGAAGACAGAGCCATTCAGTCATTCTAGCAGAAAG
Organism: Suricata suricatta; assembly: GCF_006229205.1. NCBI lineage: Eukaryota > Metazoa > Chordata > Mammalia > Carnivora > Herpestidae > Suricata > Suricata suricatta. The sequence continues at coordinate 46,598,283 of NC_043716.1, forward strand.
CCTAAGTGCCATTTTCCAGGAAGAATGCTCTGGAAGATAATTGGGTACGGTGTGGTAGTGAATTATGACCTCGCTTCCTCGAGCAAGAAGAAGCAGTAACAATAAACGAACAGAGAAGAAATGAACCTTCTCCCCCACCCCCAAAGTAGTTTACCCCATACCTTTCCTTCAGTTCCATTCTCTAGCAAAATTTTATTTTATTTAAGGACTGGCTGAAGATTGTTTGTTCAGTAGACAAAGCTTTTAAGCATTATGAAAAGTACTTTCCGCCTCTGGGATACTGCCTTGTATATACTAAGGGATCAATTAGGGTTTGTTGAGGGAATGCATGAATGACTGAAAGTGACGCAAAGAACACAGGTGAAAACACAGTCCTCTTCCAATGGCTGAGTAAACGCTTTGGAAGTCAGTACATGAATTTTATTACTGCATGGTCCAAACTATGAATTGCCTTGGTGAATCAAATATCGGAGTATATCTGCATCAGTTTCTTTAATATTTGAAAAACCTTGAAAAATAACTATTTAGAACTTAAAATTTTTTTTAACATTTATCCATTTTTGAGAGACAGAGAGAAAAAGAGTGCAAGCAGGGGAGGAACAGAGAGAGAGGGAGACACAGAATCCGAAGCAGGCTCCAGGCTCTGAGCTGTCGGCACAGAGCCCGATACAGGACTCAGACTCACTGACCATGAGATCATGACCTGATCTGAAGTTGGACGCTTAACTGACTGAGCCACCCAGGTGCCCCAATTTAGAACTATTTTATTCCTTAATAATTCTGAACTATATCAGAAACTTCCAAAGTCAGTTTGATGAACATAATAAGCACTTAAATACATTAACTGTAAGCCTCCACAACCAAAACTGCTGAATGATTACTATGTATGTACATATGCGTATATATGCATAATTATATATATTCACATACACACATACACACGTATATTCAGCGGGACTGTGTTCGAAAGAAGTTTAATTGTTAGAAGACTTGATCGTGATTTCATATATTCGTTATATTAAATAGTTTTGTGATGTCTTGCTTTAATTGGCTGTTTGCCTTCTCTCTCTCAAAAAGAAACATTAAAAAAAATAAAAATTTTAAAAAGACGCCGTTTAAAAAAAATTCAACCTATCGCTCATGGCGTCGTGCTTTCTCCCCCACCATCAGCCTGGGTGACAGCAGCACCCGGTTGGTGCGCTGGCCCCAGCTTGTGCTCACTGCAGTGAGCTGATTCTTACACTGTTAGGAATTCCGCCAGCTGGAATACGCGTGCCCTGGAAATCCATGCATACTGCTACAAAGACTTTTGGAGAGCCAGTTATTAAATATTTACTAGAATACTGCTGCTACAACAGTTCCTTTTCCCCTACTTTCTTGATGAAACCAACTTCCAGCTCTTAGTCCCTGTGCGCGTGGTGCTGCTCAGCCTTCCTAAAACAAGTGGATAAACCACATTCTCTAATCCCTCTTTCTACTCTTCCTCGCTGCCAACCACCCACCTGCTCTGCTTTTGTGGAGATGTACTATATGATTCAGCTCTTCCAAATGTTCCCCCCAGAGTCCCTTTTCCAACCCCAATATAATATGGGAAGTTTACAGAGGGACCTGTTACCTCTTCTCTAAGTTCAGTGGTGTTTTCCCATTTCTAATCATCCACTAACTCCATGCAGCACTTGACTATATTGACCAACAGTTTTCCTTCTAGAACAGAGGTTGGCAAACTTTCTCTGTAAAGAGCCAGGTAGTAACTATTTGAGGCTTTATCGGCCATAAGATCTCTGTTGCCACTCTTCAACTCTGGCTTCCATGGTGTGAATGCAGCCTTAGACAATATCAACAAATGGACATGGCTGTGTTCCAATAAAACTTTATTTACAGAAACAGACTGGGTGCCAGATTTAGCCTGTTGGCCTTAGTTGGCTCACCACTGCTCTCCAACTGCACTCTTCTCTTGGTTTATGTAGTACTTCTCTTACTTGTTTCCTCTATTGGTCTCTCTTCCTCCCTGTAGGTGTTCCCTGAGTCTGTGTCCCAGGCTCTGCTTCTCCTTTTCCCTCCCACCGTGAGCTCACCTTTTGTGTGATTTCGGCCATCATTTCTGCAGGGATGCTTCCCAGAAGCCTCAGCCTGATTCCCGGTTGTCCTGTGTCTCCCACTGCCTGTAAATCAGCTTCATTTAGAGAATAACTACTACTTCAAACTCAGTAGCTACAACATTGAATTATTATCTTCCCTTAAAAACTGACTCTTCTCTAGTCTATCAGGGTTACCCCGAGTCTTTCTCTTTCCTTTAAAAAAATTTTTAAATGTTTTTTATTTATTTTTGAGTGACAAAGAGAGACAGTGCAAGCAGGGGAGGGTCAGAGAGAGAGGGAGAGAGCTGTCGGCACAGAGCCTGACGCGGGACTCAAACCCATGACCGCGAGATCACGACCTGAGCTGAAGCCGGACACTTAACCGACTGAGCCACCCAGGCGCCCCTCTCTTTCCTTTTAGCACTGCTGGGTTCCTCTTTGTCCTTTCTTTCCCTTCATCCCAATTTATCGCAAGTCTATCCCCAGAATCCTGGAATATATTTCTCATCTCTCTGCTCTGACCCTGACTCAGAGCTTTGCTCAACTTGCACTTGATTCAAACCAGCCTCCTCTCAGCTGGTGTCCCTGCCAAAAGTCTCTCAGCTCAGCCCAGTGTGAAGAACTCTGCCAGAGAAATCCTAAATCGCCGATTTGCCTGCCTTACAAAGGGTGCCTGAAAATCAATAGGAAAAGACTAACAAGCCAGTGGACCCAAATAAAGCAAAGGATATGGACCGAGAATTCAATATCCAGCAAGCCTGTGAAAAGTATGCTAATTCTCATTCATAATTAAAGAAATGTAAATCAAAACTACAAAGTTTTGAAGGGCTTGGTTGCCACTTGACAGGCATAAATTTTGAATTTGGAAAAATACCTGATGATATGCAGTTGTGGGAACAAAAACGGCCGCACCCTCCTTGGAAGGCGCCACTTTACCAGCGCCTCTGGCTCAGCTGCTCCGGGGTAGGAGGTCATCCCGGGGACTCACCTGTGAAGACAGGCACTATCTCTGTAACATTTCCTTGAGCGAAAAGCTGGGGGAAACTGTGAACTCTGGTACCCACAGCCACACGAAGGACTACTACCAGGCCATTTTAGAAGGACAAAGTAGAGCTCTATGGGACATGAGACGAGATTGCTACCATGCCGTGTGAAGACTACCGCACAGATTTAAATTTGCCCCAGCGGGTCTCAAGACGGCTTAAGTGGCCATTTGGGGGGATAGGATTTTTTACTTTTCATTTTCTGTACTTGGATGATGTTTTAATTTATTAGAATATCACGTTATTAGCCCAAATGTAGAGGGTTGCTTCTAAAGCAAGATCCAGATCTTCTGCCAGGCTTCTGAAGCCCGTCCAGATTTGTCAGTATTTCTCAACATGTACGTTCTGTTCTGGCCACTGGTCCCCCTGCTCACAAGTCGGTGTCGGCGCCTCCGGCCGGCCGTCATTCACGCCGCGTACCTGCCTCCTCGCTATGCGGCCTCTTCTCCACCCCTCAGACTTGTCAAGTGTTAGCCAGGTCAGCTCAAGGTCCCACCTGCCTCCTCCAGGAAGCCTTTCTGACTGCCCCTCCCTGGGGACCTTTTACTTTCATGCAGCTCTGAACCGTTACTGATTCTTTCATTGTTTCTGGTTTCTGCATAGCACCCACATTAGTGGACACCCCCAAATAAAGACTTAGTGGATTGGAAGAATATAAGCTCTCATTATTAAATGCTAAATTTTGTTGTATTCTATAAAGGCAGTTTTGAGCATATCATCACCAACCTTGCATTTAAAAGAAGTAGGGACACACACACCCACCAAACAAAGCAAAACAAAACAACAACAACAACAAACTGCAGTTAAATATGTAAAGTTTTGGGTTAGCAAACTCCTTTTTTTAAATTTTTTTAACATTTATTTATTTTTGAGAGAGAGACAGAGCCGAGGTGGGGAGGGGGAGAGAGAGAAGGAGACACAGAATCCGAAGTGGGCTTCAGGCTCAGAGCAGTCAGCACAGAGCCTGATGCGGGGCTTGAACTCACCAACCACAAGATCATGCCCTGAGCCGAAGTCGGCCACTTAACTGACTGAGCCACCCAGGTGCCTCAAGGATGTGTGCATCTTAAAAGAGGAATTTGCTCCCCGCCTCTCTGCCCCTCCCCTGCTCACGCTCTATCTCTCAAAAATAAATAAGCGTTATGGGGCACCTGGGTGGGTCAGTCAGTTGAGCATCCAACTTCCGCTCAGGTCACGATCTCATAGTTCATGGGTTCGAGCCCCGCATCGGGCTCTATGCTGACAGCTTGCTCAGAGCCTGGAGCCTCCTTCGGATTCTGTGTCTCGTTCTCCCTCTGCCCCTCCCCTTCATTCTCTGTCTCTCTCTCTGTCTCTCAAAAATAAATAAATGTAAAAAATTTTTAACAAATAAATAAACGTTTAAACATTTTAAAAAGATGCAGACATGCTTGGTGTATTAACATACTAGAAAAGCCCCTGAGGTTGTTCACATGTTAACGTGCGATTGTTTAACTAGACTTTCTTCCCAACAGATGAAATCATCTCATTTGTAGGACCAGGAATTGGTATTTGGAGCAGGAAGGCGGGAGCAGAGAGCTGCAGGGTATCTAGGGGCGGGGGGCACAGAGCTGGGGCAGGGTGGGCAGCTGTGAGGGCAGCTGGTGAGGCCACAGTGAACAGCAAGGAAGCTAGGCAGGGGTGGGAGGCAGAGCCCCTGGGTCCCAATACCTGGCGGGACCTTGTTTGCCATTATCTTTGTTGCTGCGGAAGCGTAATGCTTGACTTCCCAAGTTTGTCCGAGTCTATTTTTGATTCCATGTTGACAGGTATAGGTTGAGATTTGGGCGGCTTTTCACAAAAGGAAACAGAGTGGATGTATATATGTATGCGAGCGTGTGTATTTGCGTATGTGTGTTGGTATGTATAGAAGATAGAATGAGTGTACACACATGTATATTTTCCGGCGTTTATTACATAGTCTTAGTGAGAAAAGAGTAACGCTGTGGGTAAACGGTTGTATCATAGTCCATTCTGCATAAATGTGCCTTATAAATCATAGAACAAAATTTAAAACAGGCCTAGCTCATTCTGCCGTGTGTGTGTGTGTGTGTGTGTGTGTGTGTGTGTGTGTTTAGAGAATTTGTTGCGTGAGAAAACATAGAATGTAGAGAGTTAATTGATAGCTTTAACAGAATATCTAAGGAACTAAATCAAAATCAGCAAATGAATCAAAATAAATCTAGTTTCTGTACGTGTATGGTGTTTTCCAAATGCATATGGGGGGGGGGGAGAAAAAGAACTAATGTGATGCCGTCCAGCCGTCAGGAAAGACCAAAATGTCACTTTCAGGTTGTCACCAGGAGGCTGTTGCTACCACAGCACAGAAGTAGCAGCTGAAACCAGAGATTTGGAACGAAAGAGATCTAGGGTGGTTGGTGGGTTACAGGAATGCTTTAATGTTGGAAGCACAGAGGAAAAACTGGAATTAAAAACAAAGAAACAGCCCCCATTTTCTTCCAGAGACGCAGAGCGCTTTTGCTTTTATGTCTCTGTCACTTGCTCCCGGATTCTTCATCAAGCCCTCCAACCGCCTAAATAAATATTCATATAGCTCCTCACCACCTCATTAATAAAACAAGATTCGGTGGTACAGTATTTCAGAGTCACATGTGATTTGCATCTCACCCTTGTTTAACTTTAAATCTAAAGCAATTAATAAATTAGACTCAAGAGCTTTTTAAGAAGTCACATCTTCCATGCACCACAAATTGCATTATTTTTATGTGTAAATAATGATGAAAGGAGAGATTGTTCCTTTGATGTCTATAAACTACGCTGTAAAATATGCAGAAAACATTCTTGAGTTTAGTTGCAGCCAAAACAAATAGACTAGTTCATAAAACAAAGCAGCAGCATTCTTAGAAACAAGCATTATTTTTCTTTTCATCCCAGTGGCTCTTTTGCCATCTTACATTCTTGCCAATCCTGGTGGCAGATTCATTCCAAAGGCAGAAGTGACACTGACCTGCATTTTCTCTTCCAGAAGACTGGCCTCTCCTCGGGGTCCTTCTCCCCAGCAGAGGTGCCTCCCTCCACGGCTCTGACCGGACCCCAGCCGGACCTGCCAGGCTTTGTGCACAAAACCATTTTTGTAGTGTCATTTCATTGTTGCTTTAAACCTTATTTCAGGGGCGCCTGGGTGGTTCAGTCGGTTAAGCATCTGTCTTCGCCTCAGGTCATGATCTCATGGTTCGTGAGTTCGAGCCCCGTGCTGGGCTCTGTGCTGACAGCTCAGAGCCTGGAGCCTGCTTCCGATTCTGTGTCTCCTTCTCTTTCTGCCCCACTCGTGCTCTCTCTCTGTCTCAAAAATAAACCAATATTTAAAAAATTTTTAAAAACTATTTCAAATTTTAGCAAATATTACCTGTGTCCCTCAGAGATCTTTTTACTTTCCTCTCTGTTTTCCGAGCCAACTTATCTGGTTTTGTTTTATTTTTAAATAGTATCTGCAAAGTCTACAAGGTCTGGATTTGGCCTGTTTTTCCCTTTGGTATAGTTAATAAACAGCCCCTCGTTGTAAGTTTCAGTCTACCACGGGAAGGGTCCAGAAACCAGCTGGGTTCCTGTTAGAATATAGATCAAGTTTACTATTAACATCACAAGATGGTTTGTGACCCACATTGGACCGTGCACGCATTCTTCTCTGAACACGGTATGTGGTATATGCTTCAATATGAGGTGGATATGCTTATTTGGAGACGCCAAAGATGTGCACTTACTTAACCCCAAATCCCTCGCAGCCTAAACAACGGCTATTCTTCCGTGGGACCGGCTTTGCTGTGGCCCGTTTTCCGCCTTGCTGACAAGTCTACCGTTTCACTTCTTGGCCTAACGTGCTTTCATTAAAACTGATCCCGAGCTCTGATCAATTCAAATAACAGCCTTGTCTATCAGATCCTGTGTCACGTCCCCTCGAGCTGAGTTTTTCTTCTGATTTCTCTTTTCTTCCTGATGGCAGGTTTCCACCCAAGCTCACCGTCTCCCTGTTCTCAGACGTCATGTCCTCATTCCTGTATTCTTAACAAAGTTTAACGAGCAGAGTATTAAATATAATGGATTCGGATGGAACAGTTTCCTCTTATACCAACGGAAATCATAGTCCCATATTACTTCATTGATTACCAGATTCTTTTTTTTTTTTAAATTTATGTATTTTGAGAGTGACAGAGACCACCTGAGCAGGGGAGGGGCAGGGAGTGAAAGGGAAAGAGAGAGAATCCTAAGCAGGCTCCGCACTGTCAGTGCAGACCTGATGCTGGGCTGGAACTCACAAAACCACTTGAGCCAAAACCAAGAGTTGGACGCTCAACTGATTGGGCCACCCAGGTGCCCCTGATTACTTAAGAGTCTTCAAGCAGAAGAGAATTTTAGAGAATTGGTCCCCATAACCTCACTGACCTCTTATTCTCCCCATCCTCATCCCCCGTTGCACAAATAAAAATCTTGAGCCCATGTGAGGTGAAGAGCCTGGCCACGCAACTGTTGGCAGCAAGAAGACTTGAACCCCAAGCCTTTCAGGTGTTTCCCGCCTACTCCAAGTATTCAAACACACATGGTCATGATCTCATGGTTCGTGGGTTCAAGCCCCACATCAGGCTCTGTGCTGATAGCTAGCTCAGAGACTGGAGCCTGTCTTTGGATTCTGTGTCTCCCTCTCTCTCTGACCATCCCCTGCTCATGCTGTCTCTCTCTTTCTCTCTCTCTCTCTCTCAAAAATGAGTAAAAACATTAAAAAAAATTTTAATAAACACATAAAATATAAGTGAGCTGCCAGAATGAATGCGTATTTCTTCACACTCTTTCTTCTGTGGCTCCTTGTGACCCCAGCAGAACCTCCCCTTTTCCAATGGGGCTCAGCAAAGCCACATCTCATTTGAACCATTTAAGAAACGTTTCCTCCACTAGTTGGCTTTGGTGCTTGCGTGATTTTTCAAAACTTCTCTCTAGCTGTCTGTCCTTGGAAACAGGATGTTAAAGGCCAATTTGGAAAAGAGGTCATGATTTGAAAAGTAACGTTCTACACACTTCTACCTAGTTTAAGGAGCATTCCGAAGGAAGGACATGTTGTTGATGGGGAGCGATTGCTTCAGCCTCGTCGACGCGGAGGGCTCAGCAAAGACGTGCGGGCCACGATGGATTGGTGAGGAGAGGGAGGACTTTGTTTTGCAAGAGGAAACCAATTATTTGGGGAATCCATTGAGTTCAAGTGATTTTATGTCTGTGATGTCAGATGATCAATGAATAAATAAAAGGGGTCAGTACAGCAGCATTTTTTTAATTTTGGAAGGATGCTAGCTCCGCGGAATGAAGATGACAGCCTCCGGATTACTTTGAGTGATTTTTCACCCTGTGCCGAACTATGAAGTGTTACATGAAACCCGATCTTGTTAATGTTACTGCTGTTTTCACTTCTCTAAGGCTCCAAGTATCCCCTTGGATTATCCTGCATGTTTTGCGTTAAAGAGAGGTACCATGAGTTCTGGAGCCGGGCTGCCGGGGTTCAAATTGTGGCTCCACCATTTCAAAACCATGGGGCCTCAAACAAGCTGCTTAGCCACTCTGTGCCTCATTTTCCTCCTTTCCAAAAAAAAAAAAAGAAAAAGTGGAAGTGATAATAAAACGTATAGGGATTTCTATGAGAAATAAATGAGGTAATGCTTGAAAAGCATTTAGAATAGTGTCTTCTGCGAAAAAATCCTACTACGTGCTCGTTAAATTATTTTTCAAGGGACCCTATCAAGTCAGAGTTGAGGTCTATTTGGATATAACCCATCGTAAGCCAACTTCTCTTGACCCCCTTCCCCTTCTACAGACCATCTCTGCTTAGTTTCTACTCATTTTTTGAGGGGGGACAGTCTGACTTCTGTCCCCATCACTCCACAGAAACTGATGTTTGGGTTGCTGGTGGCTTCCTTGTTGCTAAAGCCACCAGACTCGGTCTTTATCTGCCTGACCCCCTGCAGTGGAAGGCAGTCACATTAGTCGGCCCCTTGGTCTCTCTTGCCCTCAGACCCCATTGTTCTTCAAAGAGATTGTCCTGGGCTTCTCTTTCTAATTAGGCTCAATAATGTCATGTAGGCAGACTTGTCCACTCCCATCTGCATTTTGAAAACAGTCAACTTTCAGGGCGCCTGGGTGGCTCAGTCCGTTGAGCATCTGACTCTTGATTTCAGCTCAGGTGATGATCTCATGGTTTGTGAGTTTGAGCCCCGCACCAGGCTCTATGCAGACAGCATGGAGCATGCTTGGGATTCTCTCTCTCTGTGTCTCTCTGCCCCTCCTCTGTTTTTGCTCGTGAGTTCTCTCTCTTTCTCTCTCTCCCTCTCCCTCCCCCTCTCCCTCCCTCTCCCCTTCAAAATAAATAAATAAACTTAAAAAAAAAAAGAAAACTCGCAACTTTCTATCTCTACCCTCAGATCTCTCAGATCGTACTGCATTCCAGGTCTTTCTGGAAGCTTCTTGGTTATCTATACAGATCTTGACATGTCCTACAGAGACCTGAAAACTCAACCATGTTCAAAACTGAGATGATTATCCAAGCCCCTTGCATCTGATTCTGCTCCTGTGTTCCCACGTGCAGTTAGTGGTCCTCTCGCCTTCCTTCCCAGAGGCAGCCGGTCCCCTGGTTCTGATCTTCGCTTTGGCTTCCCCTCTTCTCTGCACCCACAAGACCCTTCCCCTAGGGCGGGAGCCCACCAGCTCCCCCCTGATTCTCAGCGGGCTGCATTCTCCCCTCCAGCCGCTCCTCCACACCACACCCAGAGTGACCTTTGCTGCCCTGGGTCCCCATGAGTCTGAGGATGCAGCCCAGATGCTCTAACAAGGCTCGTGAGACTCCATCACTGCCCAGCCTGACTCGGCCACCTCTCGCCTCCCCTCCCTGCACCCCATGCTCCCCCCATTACTCACCCTCAAACTCTTAAGCTCTACTGAGCTTCTCTCATCTTCAGCTTTTACCCCTTTGCCTGCCTAACTCCTGTGCGTCTCGCGGGTCTCATCTTAGACGTCTCTCCCTAGAAAGACTTCCTTGGCCAGCCCAGCCTCCCGACACAGGCTTCCGTTCCATCCCTCTTGTTCCTTTGGTGCCCTCCGATTGTCCCAGGGCCGCACGGACACACATGAAATGGGACTGCTATACTTCTCTGCACCTCTCCCTGGCCTCCAAACCCCACGGGAACAGGGCCGCTGGCTGCCAGCCTGGGAGCCGAGCCCAGTGCCTGAGACATGTGGCTCTCAGCGTCCATCTGTCTGCCCGCCAGGTGTCCACTGCCGAATAAGCCCAGGCCTCGCATCCGCCCCTGCACGGCTGTGTGAATAATAAAAATATAGTTCACAGGGCGCCTGGTGGCTCAGTCTCGTAAGCGTCCAACTCTGTATCAGCTCAGGTCATGATCTCACAGCTTCGTGAGTTCAAACCCCACATCTGGCTCTGTGCTGGTAGCACAGCGCCTGCTTGGGATTCTCTCTCTCCTTCTCTCTCTCTCTCTGCTTCTTCCCTGATTGCGCTGTCTCTTTCTCTCTTAAAATAAATGAATAAACTTTATATATATATATTTATGTATATGTGTATAAAGCATATATACACACATATACATATTTTATTTATATATACATGTTTTATATATATATCATGTGGGTCACTTAGGAAGCACTTTCTTCTTAAAACAGTATGGCAACACATAGGCAGAGAAAACAATCAATTTAACTTCCTCAGCATCTAAAACTTGTAGTCTTCATGATGTGTTTTGGGGTGAGGCCTGAGATTTACCTCCCCATCCCTCTTTCTGCCCCTTTCTCTCTAGACCTCACCGAGTCAGATCACGAAGAGCATTTCTCTGAAATTTTCACGTGGAAACAACTTGACAAGATTTTTAGGGCTAAAAGAACAATCATACTTACAGGCTTCACCCCAAGATGAGAACATGTTCTGGTCTGATCCTCTCTGAATCGCAATCCCTAAACTATCTAGAAGCTTCTGCAAAGTTGGATTTCCCTTTCCATTCTCCTTCTGATGTTTATCCAAGTTTTTGTTTCATCTTGTTGAGGCTAGATTAGTTCATGACATAAAAATTCCTTTCATTTTTATCAGTAAACATAAACAACTATGTCAAAAGAGAAAAAGAAAAGAAAGAAGAAAAAAATAGTTAAACCACATCCTCCTCAGTTCTATTGATTTTATTGAGAAGAGTCTCTCTCCCTCACAGGATGAGTGGAAGGAGGCTCTTAGCAAGAAGTCCTTGATTGTATTCTATGGGAAAATAGTAAATTTTTTTTAAATTAAAATATCAAATGCAGTGTCCAGTTAAGATCTAGCAAAATTACCACTTTACATTGTTTACATTCACTTGGTCAAGTTTGGAAGAGTTGAAGAGATGAGTCAAGTTTTATTTTTTTATCATTTTTTTAATGTTTATTCATTTTTGAGAGACAGAGCATGAGTTGGGTAGGGGTAGAGAGAGCGAGAGACACAGAATCCGAAGCAGGCTCCAGGCTCTGAGCTGTCAGCACAGAGCCTGATGTGGGACTCGAACTCACAAACTGTGAAATCATGATCTGAGCCGAAGTTGGAGGCTTAACCAATGAGTCAAGTTTTATATTAATAGAGAAACATTGTCAGAAAAACATTTTCTGGGGCTCCTTTTGGGTTTTTAGAGTCAGATGCTACAAATACTTCTGCCAACTAAGTGATTGTCAGTGGACAAGACGGTAGTCGACTCTCCTGGTTCTATTTCATTTCTTTTTGTCTGAGAAGTCAGGGACCCTCTGAAACAATTTTCACCTTCAGCCACCCATGCCTTCACCTGGACACAAGCTCTCTAGCTGCTAGTCTTCCAAGAAATTGTGTTCAGGAAAATTAAAACTTGAAAGCCAGTTAAATAAAAAAAAAAAACAGGATTTGGGGAACAAAAATTTTCAAAGCAGTGCTTTGTATTTATTATATGGCATCTATAAAGTATCTCTATGATGCAGGGGACACAGAATGAGAGTGTGCTTTCACATCTCGGCCTTTAGGTTAAGGCCTGAAGCTAGGAGGAAGGGCCAGTCCATATTCAAAAGGCAGAGAGGAGAAATCGCTAATCAAAAGAATGGGTAAAAATTAAGTACAGCGGACATATTAAGGCATTTTGTTCCATTTGATGGGAATCATCAAATAAGTTTAAACCCTTATTTTTGTTCCATTTCTAGTTTCTTTTTGGAATTCGTCTCTCTCTTCTGGGACTACCGTGTTTTCATATCTGTGAGATCATTATAGTTTAAAGAGCGTGTGTGTGTGTATGTGTGTGTGTGTGTGTGTGTGTGTATGTGTGAGCCGCATACTGTCCTTTCAGTCGCTTGCCTGAGGCACACGACATTTTTTCAAAAGCTGTTTCCGGGGCCAAGGCAAGTTGTTAAGTTCATAGTAAAAACTTTTAAGTGTGACCCAGTAAGAAGTCCTAAAATATACCTGTGTATTTAGCTGAGCGAATTACATCTCCTAATGAGAGCCCAGTTAACGTTTTTCTGGGAATTAAGGAAAATGGAACATGTAAATATAAATTTTATTGCAGCTGAGAATGTCAAATTTTATTGCAGCTGCAGAGACTCCTAGCTTCCATAGGTATGAGATGTGATGTTTAAAGGTTATGACAACAATAATTTCTAGAGTCCGGACCTGTGACCATAGCATGATCTCCAGTCTCTCATTTCCTCGGCGGCCCTGGCCCATCGCGGTGCCAGCAAGGCCCTCCGAATCACATCGCCCCCTGCAATGTGCCTTTATGGTATCACGCTCTCTGTTTTTGCCCTCATGGTCTCATAATCCTCTCTCTCTCTCTCATTTCCACTGTTAATGCCTGAAATTTGAATTGATTACACTACCAAGGCTGTTGTAGGGTAAAGATGTGTTCCTTGTATCCCAAATGGAAACTCTAAACACATTTTCCAACAGAAACATGTTATAAATGGTGAAAAGGTCCCATTATGGTAGCACAATACAATATTTTGGACAGGCACATCAAGGTAAAATACTCTCGTTCAGATTTAGTGCTTCCCCAAGGAAACAAACTTTGATTTGAGTCGGACTCATCCCCCCACCTAGACGACTTTCCCCTCTCAATCCGTTACAGCCCCAAATTCTTACAAGAGTAGAGCTATGCCCACCCTCTGCTTCCTCGCCATGCCTTACTTCTTGTTCTTTGCTTTCCACCCAGTGCCCGGTTCAGTACTGGCAAACACTAAGACTCAATAAGTCTTTGTTGAATAAAGACATGGATTTGGTATTTACATCTACCAACTCATAAAACCACGTTCTTAGAGATGATGAACTTCACCAGTTTTTGCTGTCAGCACTGGTAGTTGTCGTCGTGATTATGCCGATGGTGACAGAGAGGTGGCCTCAGTTGTGACTCTTCCCTGACTGCCCTCAACAGCATCCAATTCTGATAAGCATGTCCTTGAAACCCCTCCTTCCTCAGCTCTCCAGATTCCATTCCATGCTACACTTAAATGTCTTCGAAAGGTGTATTCACTAGCTCTTCTTCTCGCTTTGGGAGTCCTCAGCATAAATTCCGCACCAGTGCTCTCTGATTTCTTTTTCCTTCTATCTTTCTCCCTCCACAAATGCAATCGCTCCTACAATTCCAACTCTCATTAGCCTGCAGAACTGCTGACCCTGGTTTTCCATCAAGTTCCAGACTGAGTAGACAACTCTTTACAGATGATCTTGGCTTCTAGAACTCAGCATACTTCCTCCTCACTCTTACTGCTCATGACTTAAATGATACTGAGATCCTCAGCTGACTTCTTCTCTTACTCCCAGTTGTTTTGGGGCCTTAAGTTAACCCTTTCTCTTTGTTCTATTAGCATTCTCTTGTCTGATTTATGCTTATGGCCTTCTCCTGGACTCTTCCTGAGTCTCCCTGTTCTCTCCCATCCAACTCCGTGTATTAGCAGAGCAGGTGAATTGGCCGTAGCTCTAAACACACCTAATCACATCACACCTCTACTCAGGAGCTTTCAAATGTTCCTCACCACCCAGTGAGACATGAACTGCTCAACTCGCCCATCTACCTACCTCTCATCCCATTTCCACGTGTACCCTAGGCATCAACCAGAGTACATGATGTTTATTGCCTAACTTCACCCACTGTTTGTGTGTAAACCTTGGATGATGTTCCTTTTACTAGATCAGCATATGGGCTTGCTTAATTGAAGATTTTAGACATGCACCAATTCTGAATCATAAGAGAACACATATATGCTATAGCAGTAGAATGGGTCACCAAAATGGAGGTGAAGCTAAGGTTTTCAGAGGAGAGGAAAAGAAGGAACCAAAAGGCAGGAACACCTGGGTGGCTCAGTCAGTTGAGCGTCCAACTTTGGCTCAGGTCTTGATCTCACAGATTATGAGTTCGAGCCCTGCATTGGCTCACTGATGACAGCACAGAGGTGATTTCGGGCCTTCTCTCTCCCTCTTTCTCTGCCCCTCTCCCACTCATTCTCTTTCTCTCTCAAAAATAAATAGGCATTAAAGAAAGAAGAAGAAGAAACTAAGAGGTGATTAGGGACACTGGTGGCTGATTGATGAGGACTTTGAGGTCACGTGATTGTAGGAGCTGGAAAAGAGGAAGTCCAGGACTGGGTCATGTTCTGAAATCCACAGATAATGGGACAAAAGTGAACTGACAGATACATGTATTGTTAGGTGGTGTTCACCTTTAGGTAAATGGCCAATAGTTATCAAGTCAGGGATAAAATTTTTGATATCAAATAGGTGAGGAAAGAAAGGAATTTTGTAAAATATCTGGTTTGTTGGCTTTTTTAAAATGTTTTGATCAGTTGGGTTATCACAACTCCAAGTAAATTAGATGTAACAAACAGAATTAAAATGATATGCATTTACATTGTGGGCAAAGGAAGAGAGAGAAGGACAGGGAGAGAGAGAGAAGGAGGGAGAGAGAAAGAAGGGTTATGTTTGGGGTTCAAAGGGACATATTCTTTTGGGAAACATCAAACTCTGTCTGAAAAGAAGAAGGTGGAAGAGGCCTGCATAATTTAGACAAGGAGCAATTTCAGGGTTTAAAGAGCTGACAGAGCCCCCATGGAGAGGTGGCCAAGAGGCTGCGCACACAAATGAAGATCACCCAGAATTAGAGAGAAGAGGTAGGTCAAGTGTTCTTCAGCTCCTTGGCAAGGAACTAGGCGAAGAAGGAAAGTAAACTGACTTGACACAGAAGGAAATAATAGCTATTAAAGAATTTGAGGGATACGAATAGAAGGTATTTGTGAAATAATTGAATTATGCATCACCTGAGTATGTTTTTGTACAGACCGATGGGTAGCCCCAGTAATTTGGTATAGCTCTTAAAATAACTTCTAAATTGTTCTTCAGGTAGTATAGGTTTTCCTTAAGTGGCTGTATTTAGATTGCTTATGTTTTCATTTCTAAAGTTATTATCATTTGTATCCTTTGCAGATTTGGGCTTGTAGTTCCCCAAAATGAAAACAGCAGTTTCAGGAGGCTATGTAATAATTGTAATTATATACAGCAGGTTCCAATTGTCTGCACACCTGGTAACACGCTAGGCCACCACTATCTGCTAGAAAGCCACACTCTCCTCACATCTCATATCATGTATTTCTGTGAAGCTACCAGAATACCCACTTGCCATATGTCATCTACTTACATTCCCATCGAGTGCAGAAACCAGAAAAGCACACAGGAAAAGTGAGCACGGTTGTCATGCAGAGATTACAGGGCAGGCTGGGCTGTTCATGTGCTATGCTTTGAAGACTTGGGTTTTTCCCATTTCTTTTGTGCCTTCCTTGGTTTTTACGCCCACTGTTTACTTCCTTCCTGGCCCAGCATTAGCTAACTCAGCCGGGCTCGGGTGATTCTTGGCATCAACGCAAGTGCCGTTGTAGCTCCATGCTGGTGACGGTGTGGCTCTGAGCCCCATCCTATCCTTGCTTTCGAATGTCACCCACAGCACCCACCTACACAGAGGACAGACTTACTCACATGTTCTCATCAAAAGTGAAAATTAGAGCGGGCCCAGACATCTCCGACCCTAGCTTACTTTCTAGTACTATTTTGGTCACAATTTCCATTTGTTGGTGAGAAAGCAGAGGCTTTTTTTGTTCCTCAAAACCCCTTAGAAGCCCCACGGCACAGCAGAAATTATACGTTTGTCTGGGCTTTGCCAGTCCGAGGGAGGAGGCCCTTAACCGTACGATGAGGGCGTTGGTGCGGGTAACTGGCCTGTTTCATGTGACTTTCGTGAGCACCTGCAATATTGCCGTATTTCAAACGTCTCTGGAAGTCTTCCTGCCTGGGATGTAAGCTGTATTAGACATCATTTTCTCTAGGCTACTTTCCACCTGACAGATTAATACTGACGACTTTAGTCTCCTCAGAGATCTAAACGAAGTGGATGAAGAGGTGTTTATTTTTTGTCCTTCTATTCATCTTCAGTGTCTTATCCATGAGTCATGGGAAAAACTATAATTACCCTGTGAGGGCGAGAACCATTAATTCCATTCCCTGGTTTCCCTCACTTATAGCATCTTGGGATTTGTTCCATTGAGCACAGTGGGCCTTTGATGCGTACTCATTAAGTGAGCACAGGGTGACAGACTCCCACTCAACGTGCCTTCTCCGTGCAGAAGAGAGAGGGTGGTAAAGAGACCACTCTATCCAGCAGGCCAAGACCGACGTACAAAGACAGTAGTAGCCCAGAGCAGATGTTCAGGAGGCTGGGGGGAGACAAATGTTAAGGGATATTCCCAGAGGAGAGCGAACTATTACAGTAAGTCTCCAGTGCTATCTGAGCTGTCCCCAGGGATGTTGGGGTGCAGAGCTCCACCAGGACCACCCAGCTGCTTCAGCTCCCGGGGTCAGAGACAAACAACATAAAAGGATGTTCCTAATAAGCCATAGAATGGTGCTCTGGAGCCCCTTAAATAGGTTTTACCATAGATTAAATTGCTTGTAGGAACAATTTAAATTTGTTAAGAATGATCCAGATGGAACAAGACTATGTGTGCAATCTATGGGGTGCCTGGGTGGCTCCGTCAGTTAAGCGTCCGACTTTGGCTCAGGTCATGGGCTCATGGTTTATAAGTTCGAGCCCTACATCGGGCTCTGTGCTGACAGCTCAGAGCCTGGAGCCTGGTTCAGATTCTGTGTTTCCGCTCTCTGCCCCTCCCCTGCTTATGCTCTGTCTATCTCTCTCTCTCAAAAATAGATCAACCTTAAAAAGAAAAAAATATAAAGTCACTGTAGGACTTGAATGACCTGAAAACCAAGGCCCTTCTGCATTTTCACAAGGGACAGGAGAGAAGCTGCCTCCACTCAGCAAGACTGCAGGAACAGTGGGAGGCAGGGAGAGGAGGCAGCGGTGATCACACTCTTGTTGAGACCTAACGTTCAACGTGCTAGTTTCATATGCGTAGAGAAAAAGACGTGGTGCTGGCCATGGTTATGTCTGAGTGCAAGGGGTATGGAAATTTTCTTTTCCTCTTTATGCTTTGTAATTTTCCTTCAATTAGCATGTATGACTTTACAATCAGGAGTAAGACATAAACACTGGGGAAGGAGGAGTGAGACCAATGTTTTAAAATGGTATTCAGTCCCCGGACAAAGTGTGGTTTACTAGTGAGAGGTTGAGAGCCTTAGCTATTCAGAAGTCGGGCTAGCAAGCCGGGCCAGCAATAAATCGATGAGGAAACAGAATTTTTTCAAAATTACTTTAAAAAAGGTCGGCTATGCCAGGCTGCATCTTTTTCAAGGATGCAATGCACTAAAATGAGTTTTGTCCATTTTGAAGAGAAACAAACACTTACCTGTGGGTGTTTGGTGGGTAGCAGTTCATTTCAAGTCCTGCGAGCCATCTAGTTTTAGTTACAGGCATCATTCACTAGTAAAGGAAAGCCTTTGATGAAAAGTTAAGGTTGAAAAATATGTTTTGGTAAAGCCCTGCCAAGAACCAGCCTTGGTTTTTCTTTCTTTCTTTTTTTTTATAAATAAACTTTATTATTTTAAAGTTTTTTAAAATGTTTTTTATTTATTTTTGAGAGACAGAGAGCAGGGGAGGGTCAGAGAGAGAGAGGGAGACACAGAATCTGAAGCAGGCTCCAGGCTCTGAGCTGTCAGCACAGAGCCCAACACGGGGCTCGAACCCACAAACCATGAGATCATGACCTGAGCCGAAGCCAGATGCTCAACTGACTGAGCCACCCAGGTGCCTCGGGTTTTGGCTTCAAAATATTTTTTTAACTCTTCGCATCCCTGAGTGTGCTGGGTTCAAGCTAGCTCTTGTGCAGTTCATAGCGTCATGGTGTACCTTGTACATCACTGTCTCTGCTCAAAGCTGCTTTGAAAGGCGTTAAAATATTATTTGGGTCTTTTCTTTGTATTTATCATGTACTACTGCTAGTGATTCAGGGAAAACACTTACATTCCTGACATAGCAACTGTTAAAATATTTTAATCTTTTCTATTCTTGTAACTCACATGGGAAACCACAATCTTTAAAAAAAAAAAAATCCAGTTGGAAACTGTGAAACTTTCATCTTTGTGTGTGTGTGAGGTCTACACCCAATGTGGGGATTGAGCTCATGACCCCAAGATCAGGAGTCACATGCTCTACCAACTGAGCCAGCCAGGTGCCCCTCTGAAACTTTTATCTTAAAAAAGCAGCAGGGTGTCTGGATGACTCAGTCAGTTGAGTGTTTGATTCTTGAGTTTGGCTTAGGTCATGATCTCACAGTTCATGAGTGCATTGCAAGCTCAGATCCTTCTTGGGATTCTCTCTCTCTCTCTCTCTCTCTCTCTCTCTCTCTCTCCCCCCCTCCCACCCTTCCTCTCTCACTCTTTCTCTCAAAATAAACCTTAAAAAAAGAATAATTTAAAAAGCAGCATAAATCATCAAAGGTCTAATAATTCCATCATAAATGTAATCTTTGCTATGTATTTAGGAGCATAAATGTTTATGTTCATTATTGTGCTTTCAGATTGGAATTCGGAAATAATGCACATTTTCTCTACCCCCCCACTGTGATTAAGTTTCATTTCTTGGGAGAATGACCTTATTCATTTCTTGGCAAAGTCCATCCATGCCAAGAACAGCCCCTGTCCTCATGGGAAAAGTGGCTAGAAGAAGATACCAATGCCAGTCAAGTAAAACAATCACAGAAATAAATGTAAAAATATGATCCTCAATGGGGCTACAGATGTGAGGCATTTGCTGCTGCAGGAGATCATCATAGCAGACCCTACTGGAGGGGTTGTTGATGTTTAAGCTGGACTCGATAAAGGATGTGCGGAGAAAGATAAATAAGCCTTAAGTGGCACAATCATACGGCTGCAGCAGGAGGGGTGGGCAAGGGCGGTGCAGAGTGGAGGCAGAAAGGACGATACTGCCTGAAGACTCTGTATGGACCTTTGGAATCTTTTAAAGAAAAGAGGACATGATCAGATCCTGTACAGCAGTTATTTACTGAGTGCCTTCTAAAATGCCAAGCCCTATTCTAGATCTGATCTCTGAAATTCAGTGGAAAATGGGATCCATTCCTGGCCTTCACACGGTTTTCTGAGTAAAAGAGAAATAGAACACAAAGCAAAGTATCACATGGTAGTAAGTGTTCTGTAAAGACCTAGTGTGATATCAGAGAGCATGACCAGGAGGCCATTTTCAGCTGCATAGTCGGGAAAGGCATCCCTAAGGATGTGATGTCTGGTCTGAGCCTAGCTACAGGAAGGAGTTGACCATGTAAAGATCATGGAGAAAATAGTCATGAAAGAAGAGAAGAGCTAGTTCAAGTCTCCAAGGGGTAACAAAGTTCAAAGAATAAAAGGAAGGCAGTGTGTGGCTGGACTGGGGAGGACAAGAGGGAGTCTGAGAGAAGAGGCCTGAGGGACAGGGGGAGGCCGGGCTGTGAGGGCCTTACGAGCCTCGGGGGAGTTGGGGTGTCAACCCAAGTGTAACACTAAGGCCCTGGAGAGTTCTGAGCGGGTGAGAGGCCTTTACACTTCAGTGGGTGGAGCTGACTACCGTGTGCAGGAGATGAAGAGAGACCAGAGGCCCCCGCGGGAGTGTTTGGTGAAAGATGGCCACGGCTCGGACAAGGCCACTGGAACCAGAGGTGGAGAGAACGGGGTGCGTTGTGCACATTGAAGGCAGAGTCAACAGAACTTAATCGCATGTGGCAGGGGAGGCGAGGGGAAGAAAGGATGCAGTGGTGACTTCTAGATAAGCTTTTTGAAATGATGACTGGCCGCTCTGTGGAGAACAGACTGCTAGGAGCCACCAGGAGTGAGCGGAGACGAGATGGAAGCTCTGACGGCACAGACTGGAGATGGCAGCTGAAATGGCTCCGGGTGGGTCAAGTCAGAAGGTATTTAAGAGACTGAATCCACAGGGCTTCATGAGGATAACTAGGACTCTGAGGCCGGGATACAAGTGGAATAAAGGCAGGCTGTCGAGGATAGTTCCTGACTTTTTTTTTGCCTTGGACGACGTGCTGGATGGTGCTGTTGTAGACACGGGGAGAAGTTAGTCGGGAGCATTACTCTGACAATGGTGAAAAGGAGAGACCTGTGAGTGTGTTCACAGCCCCGATGAGAATGAGCAGGCAAAGGCGGGTGGATGACCCAACAGGAGCGTGAGGAGAGGGAAAATTCGGGCGAGTCCTCGAGCTTCCAGATTTGGATGCCTGGGGGAATGTGGATTCTATTAATCTAGACCTGAATATATAGGAGGCTAAATATGTTTAGGCAAAGGAGTGGGATGGGCAGGAGGTTAGGGGAAGAAGTAAGAGAACTGAAAATAGGTCTGGTTTTGTTTGTACACGTTAAACCTGGGGTATGCATCATTAGCGTCTAGGAAGTCATTATGTATACTTGAGTTTAAGCAAGTACTTGGGGATTTTGGCACAAAACCTCATCTCCTCTTCACAAAGTTAAGCATACATTCAGCCTGTCATTCAAGGCCTCGTGCTCTGATCATGACTCCGTTTTCAGGACTGCTTCCCCTTCACAGGGGCTGCTCCTTTGAGCTGCAGGGTCTTTGCTAAGTGTGCCTCCATTTTTTTCTTAATTTATCTTTTGCAAATTAAAAAAAAAAAGTTGCAAATCCTGCTTTATAGGCAGAAAGGTCTTCCCCTTCCCCCACCAGCCTGTCCAAATCACAACTATTATACAAGGTTTTCCCCAAGTGCCACTTTCTACCTGTAGACCTTCCTATCTCCTCGAGCTTTCTCCCCCATGTCATTTTTATTAAACGTCTATTTATTTTGAGAGAGAGAGAGAGAGAGAGAGAGAGAGAGAGAGAATGAGCAGGGGAGGGGCAGAGAGAGAGGAAGAGAGAATCCCAGGCAGGTTCCATGCTGTCAGCACAGAGCCTGATGAGGGTCTCGAAACCACAAACTGTGAGATCATGACTTGAGCTGAAATCAAGAGTTGGGCATTCAACCAACTGAGCCACCCAGGCACCCCTCCCCTGTGTCACTTTGTTGTATACATATGTTTACATATGTTTAAGTTTTATTATGAAAATTTGCAGACATACCCAAAGTAGGGAGGATAGCATTATTAACCCCCATGTAGCAGTAGATTTAGCCAAAGGTACCTTATCTTTTCTCCCTATTTTCTTTACTAAAATACTTTAAAGCAAATTCCAGACGTCATGTCATTTAACCCTGGACATTCCAGAACACCTCTCAGAAAATGTGGACATTATCTCACACAATCATGGGGTCACTGTCATACCTCAGAAAATTCGCAATTATCTTTCCGTATCAAAAAAATGTCTGCTTCATACCTAGATATCTTCAATTGAATATAAAATTTTGCAGTTCATTTGTCTGAACCAGGAACCAGACAAGATCCAAAGATTACATTTGGTCATTATCTTTTCCAATCAAAAGAGAGCCTTTCTTACTTTTTATTCCATGCTCCTGGCTTCTTACAGAAACCAAGTCAGTTGTCCTGTAGAGTGACCCACACTCTGTGTTTACCTACTTCCTTCTTTGTGATGTCATTGAACTTCTTCCCCTGTCCCCCCTCTTTCCTTTTGTTTTCTCAGGTGGATGCTTAAGACAACCCTTGGGCTCCCCTGCTTTTGACTGTATTGCATACCTTCGATGATAGCGTGACCTCCTTAAAGGGTGAGACCATGTGTCCCCCGCCCCAACTTTCTACTTTTCCAAATAAGGTCTAATACGTTGTATGTGCTTTTAAAAGATTCAGTGGAGTTATTTAGAAAGAGTTTGGATTCCTCTTGTAAAAATGTGAACTGGAGGTATTCTCAACAGGAAGAGATTTATATTGGGATTACGTTGCCAGAGAAATCTCAACGATGTGGGTCACTAGTTCCTGATCGGCACTGCAAAATTTGCCAGCTACTGTAAAGGGGCATGTTCCTGTACTTGAAGGTTCTTACAGTTCGTAGCATTATCAAACACGTAAGTGAGATCTTCAAGTCCCCTCCTCGGTCTCTGGGTCTGCGTAGATGTGATTTCAGAGATCACTTGTGTTGTGAGTTCAGCATGAAAACTAGGTCTCTAATCATTTCTCTGATCAGGAGAATTTAATTTTGCTTAGTAGCCCTGCAATCAAACTGAAAGGCCGACTATAAAAACACTATCATGTGTGTCCTTTGTTGTTGATAACGAACTGCAACCCAAGCTTTCATAACGAGAAGGGAGTAGAAGAAACTTCAAAAGGTTGCATGATAAATGTTTTTGACAATGTGTCAGCAGAACATTAAACAGGATCTTTGTAAATCCTCTCCTTCTAAGTGGTTTAAACGGGAAGGTTTAAACTTCTTCCCTCATAAGTACTGGCTCCAGATATCATAGTATCTTAGGGTTAAAAAAAAAAAAAAGGAAAATGTTTTATGTGGCATGTATCTGTTCCATCCCCTGCGTGAATGTGGGAGTGCTGGCTCACCTACGGGTCTCTGCCTCCATGGCTTGGATACCTTCCTTTTATCGGCTAGGAACACGCCACTGTTAAACTGGAACTATCAACGGCCTTTTACAACCTAACATAACCACAGACCAAAATTATGGAAATGCAAATGAATAAATGTATTAGTAATGCTCTCCAGATGCCAATTTTGGAGGGAACCTCCAATTTTCCAGATTGGCTCACAATGAGAGCGCCGTCTGTCCTCACGTGGACAGAATGAGGTCAAGAACTAGATACTATGGAAGGAACATGCATGCATGTGCCTGTGTGCATGTGTGCACATTATCGTGTTTCAGAGAGAAAACATATAAAACAAGGGAAGTTCCTTGGCATGTGTGTGAATTTCTTAGGCTGCTGTAGCGAAGGACCAAACCCTGGGTGGCTTGAAACAGCAGGAAGTGATCGTCTCACAGTTCTGGAAATGAAAGGTCTGAAATCAAAGAGACAGCAGGGCTTTGCTCCCCGTGAAGGCTTCCGGGAAGCATCTTCCCTTGCTTACTTTTACCTTCCGGTGCTTCCCAGTAGGCTTTGGTGCCCTTGGCTTGTAGCGGCACCACTTTCCAGTCTCTGGAGTGTCACAGGGCCAACATCTTCCCACGTTTCTCTTCTCATAAGAACACTAGTTGTACTCGATTAAGGGCCTACTCTAATCCAGCCTGACTCCTTCGTATCCAATTACATCTTCAAGGGCCCCACTTCCGAATAAGGTCATGTTTTGAGGTTCTGAGGGTTGGGACTTGAACATATCTCCTTGAGGCCATATAATTCAACCAGAACCCTGCATAATGCCCTTCTTTTTTGACACCGTACTTTATGAGGCAAACCATTGACATCATTATTACTACTGAATTTGTTACACAGAAATTTCTTTTTCCTCCTGCTTTTCAAGTTAAAGACCAAATATCTTAAGACCAGACCCAGATTGTTTTGAGTCCCTGGAGGCTCTTGAAGGAAGGTAGCATTTAGCATAGACAGTAGTAGGTATTCTAGATAAGATGAAGAAAGGAACAGGGGCCCCTGGATGGCTCAGCTGCTTAAGCATTCAATTCTTGATTTCAGCTCTGGTCATGATCTCAAGGTTTGTCAGTTTGAGTCCCGAGTTGGGCTTCACTTGACAGTACGGAGCCTGCTTGGGATTCTCTTTCTGTCTCTCCCATTCTCTACACCCCACCCCCCGACTCTCTCTTTCTCAAAATAAATGAATAAACTTTAAAAAAAATCGAAGGAAGGAACAAAGGCCCACAGGGCAGTGCAGAGTGGGGCCTCTTGGTAGCAGGAAGTGGAGGTCATGGGGCAGAAGAGGCAGGCGCGCAGGCAGCACCATTTCCAGCTCCCAAGTCCAGCTGACGTGTGGCCATTTCCTCTCTCTGACGTTCTAGCTGGAAAACTTGGGCAACCAGTAGGAGCCTTAGCTGCCTCCCTCTAAAGTGAGCTTTCTCAGGGGGTTATGTGAAAGGAGTGGAGTATTTAAGACTCCTAGCATAGTGCCTGACACAGGAGCTAACATGTTAGCTTGGAGTTAGTCCGCTGAGCACAATAAGCAAGATTGTGGAGGGACATGGAAGTAGGGTGAACAGTGACAGGGTAGGAAATGGTCAGGCATTTATGTTTTGGAGATGGAGAATGGCACAAAAAGATAGTCTTTGAGAAAAATTTATCTCCCAGGGGCATACAGGGGGTCACAACTGGGGAAAATATGAAATCACAGTGTACAAATATGGAGGCCGAAATAAGAGGCACTTCTAATAGAAATCGGAGGAATGCAGCAGCTAACGGGGAGGAAGACTCACAGAGGGCTGACTGGTTTCAACCCCGGGTGGCTGAAAGCGTGCTCTGTTGCTGATCAGCAGGACAGCGGGGAGGGAAGCTGGTAGGGAAGAATATCTTGAGTTTGGTCTTGGACTTGATACCTCTGAGGTGATGGTGGGCCACCGTGCACACACACAGGAAACAGGAGGAGAGGTCAAACCAGGGGACACGTGAGGGGTGCATGGGGATGAGCTTCAGGACCATCAGCAGGACAGCCCCTGCTGGGGCCAGGGCCACCGCGGCAGGGGACGCTGGTGCCATAGTGTGTGCTCAAACACTGACCTCACGATCTTACTGCCCCCAAATGCTTCCCTCATGACTTCTCTCCTGACACCGTGCTCTGATGGCTGTCATTAGCCCTGTATTACCATTGAATCTGTGTCACACAGAACTTACTTTTTCCCCTCCTTTCCATATATTTTAATTCTGTTTGGTCCCCTCCCCCCACACACACCTTAGTTAATGACAGCACCCAGCCACCCCTGCTGGGGGCCTCATAGCCATTTTTTAAAGTGCCTTCTCTGTCATACCTGGCACATCTCTTCTTCAGTTTTAATAGAGGAGAAATTCATGGTTCATTGCAGGAGAATTGGAATGAATGCTACAGGCTCAAGGGATCACGCATGTGAAGGATCAGCCACTGTAGGAAAAGTCAAAATTGAAATGAATGACTTACAAGTGCTCCCTCTTCCCTGGGCTTATGCAGAAAGGGGGATGGTCTGTGAGACTTTGACACTTTTCACTCGGCCCCACTGTGGTTCTTGAACTTGATCCTCAACTTCTACCACCTGCAATAAGAGCTTGCTCATGAGCTAGCCTGTCCAGGATGGCAGAGGGGACCAGATGTGCTTTGGATTTCCTGAGTAGGAAAATGCCGGCTAGTTGGAGAGGAGATGTGGGTCAGGCCAGGAGGTGACTGGGGACAGGTTGACGAGGTGCCCTGGGAGATGCCAGCTGCCTCACAGCATCCGAGTGTCAGGAGAACGTGATTTCTGTTCCTGGAACCTGTGTTAAGACCAGGAAACACCAACTCTTCTAAAGTGTATTTTTAGGACTTTTGGGGGAAATTGTTCAGAAATTTTAAAAGACTGAAAAAAGAGAAAAGAGAATAAGTGATAACTTTCTTATGCTTTGGTGAAAACGCTCCTCTTTTTTTTTATATTGGCTGCCCATACCTTTGCCTTTCATGTTGAATCAGTAGCCTACGACATACTCTAGCAATGGCTCATGTCCAAGTGCAATTTCTCCTACATGTGGTTTGTGGCAACAGGGACTGAAAACGTCCCACCTGAAAGGAATTTTGCCTGATGTGAAGAGTAACATGTGTACGGGGTTAACACTCCCCAAAGGTCTCCTTCCCTTCATACCGATAGCACCAGAGGCTGAATTATGAGGGTTAAAAAAAAAAAAAAAAAAAGTGCTCGCTTGGAATGCGAAAAAAAAAAAATTAAAAACCTGAATGTAAGCCATAAAGAAAAAAAAAGTTCTGCTGTTGGGTTTTGAATGCATTAGTGGCCTCCGTGTGCCTGTGGTTCTGGTTTTCTTTAGATCTATGGCATGAACCCATTCTGATTACTGTGGAATCACTAATAAACGTCTTTATGGTTTGCCATTCATCCTGGTAGATCTAAATGAAGAAATCACTTTGAAAGAAATCTTGACTGGCATTTCAGTTGAAGACTTGTTACTTTTGTTAGTAGATTTAGCCTATTAAAAAAGATAAAATAAAATCAGACAGGCCTCTGTAAATAGCCAGTAAGACCACCCAGTAAAAATGTCACTCTGCCATTGTGTCGTCTTCCCTCGCCCCAGATTTATATCTCCTCATCTGGGAGACACGCCTGGGTCTTTCTGCTATAGGCCAGTGGCTTAAGATGTGCTTTTTAAAAAAGTCTATAAATCTGACACTAAAATAGTGAGATCGTATTGCTTGCATTTAATTTTCCCTTCACTTTCGCGTCGCCATAGCATAGTAGAAAGAAAATCATTTGCCGCTTCTGTGTCATTGACACGTCAAAGAAAACCTGCTCACGAGCAACACTGCGGCACCGTTTGTAAACGGGGTTGAAGTAAATGCTGCGGAAGCAAATGTGGGCATTATTAAAAAGGCAACTAAGGTTTAAATGAGAGTCATCCCTATATCCCCTTCATAATTCGTGTCTCCTCCCTGTAGTCACAGATCAAATGCCATTGGAGAAGCCAATCAGTGGATGATGGTTGATATCAAGATTTTATAATCCTAATAGATACTTTATGGCACAAACTTTTGAATCATCTGACATGTCTTAAATGGAAAAGAGACCATTGCCATTGAAAAAGAAACCTGTAATTTACGTACATTTTAGTGTATCTTCTCCTTTGGTCAAAATATGAACATCACTCCTTGCTTCCTTAACTTTATGTTCAGAATACACTTGGGGAAATCCTTCTACATCTCTCCTGCCCACTGAATGATGAATGAGTCCTGGGTCTTCTCTGAAGTAAGATAGTAAATTCAAGCCTCCTAAAAGGAACGTTAGGGTGACTTCATGTTTTTTAAGTAGGAAAAGCTTCAAATTGCTTTTTAACTTTTTATTATGGAAACTTTCCAACATACACAAAAGCAGGGCATCGACCCGTCTACCTGTCGCCGATTTTCAACAGTTTGCCAGGCCAGCTTCTTTCAAGTAGCATCTTTAGTACAAATACTCTGCTTTTTTTTTTTTTCCTCGTTAAAACTCCTCAGCAGGACAGAGCTTGCTGCTAATGAGGTCCCTTCTGCATTTCACCCAGGAGAGGCTCATCTGCTTCCTCATTTCATGACCACAGACTTAACCCGAAGCCCTCAAAATCAATGACTTTGAGGACCCCAATTTTATATTCATACAGGGCAGAACTTAATCCATGATTTTTTTGGATTACATGTGCTTTAACCCAGTTTCTTCACATAAAAGAACTCTATGCTAGTCAAGATTCCCACTTCCCAGAGAACATGTGGAACATGGTCTATGGGACAGAACCAAGGAAAGGGTCCATGTACCCTTTGCCCCTCAAAGTACGGCAGCCTCAGAAAAATGTGACCGTCAGCCTCGTGATGATTTGCGAAATGGCCAGATGTAAACATTTTGCCAAGACTTGGTAGAATAGAATGAGGCAGAATATAAGCGTAAAATGCATTACATTTCAAGTCCACAAGGATGGGTTTGGAAACTCTTAAAAAGCAGGAAGGCATAGTCCTGTAGCGTACGTCACAAAATGGTAAGAGTCCACTCTGCTGACAGTGTTTCCAGAAGTGACTCAGGAGAAGGGTAGCCTTTTCCTGTTGATTCTGTTTTGACTAGAAAGTAGTTTTCCAAGTTTCTCCCAACTGAGGTTTTGGTAAAGATGGGGAAGTAGAGAGTTTGAGATTGTAATCTCTGGTGAGAGAGCACAAATATTCTGGGTGATGAGCTGAGGACAAATTTGCTTGCCCGGATGGCCTACTGAAAAGGATCATAAGGTCATAGTGGGCCAGGATGGATACCTACCCCCACCCCCACCTGTGGCGCTGGCTGAGAGATTAGCTAAAGAGAAGGTCAGATCTGTGGAAAGACTTCTGGTCATTCGTAGGACTCTGGTATGTCCTGTATGCTTGGAACATTCTGATGATCTGTCTATCTATCATCTATCTATCCAGTCTCTACACCCAATGTGGGGCTCAAACTCATGACCCCAAGATCAAGAGTCACCTGCTCTACTGACTCAGAGGCGTCCCAGCAGCTCTTTGTCATATAGTGCAGTGTCTCTCCCTTCTGATGAACTTTTCCGCCATTAAATAACTTTTTAACCACTTTGTAATTGAAATGAACTTTTGTTTCATCATCTCATGTTTGTTTAATTGCTTCAGAACTGCAAGAGAAACTGGTTTTTAATAAGACTGAGCATAATTCCTTAATGCATAGTTTTACACGGTGAGTGGTTTGCTTTGTTTCATGTTTATAATTTTTATGAAAATAACATTTACTATAATACTCTGCCCCCCAAACCAACAGAAAAGCTCTAGGACTAACACAGGTGCCTTTCAGAAGGCCCATTAGCTCCCAGCATGTCCCCTCTCCCTGCAAAGTCCATTGACATGTATAATCTCTCAGACTTCAATTTGCTCTAATTATTTTCACATTTTAAACAAACAACTCAAATTACTTTATAACCTGCTCCCTTTTACAGAGTGCAGTGCACCCTCAGTGTTCTTGCAAAGCTTATTATGCCATTTACATTTTTCTTCTGGAAAGTGTCATTCTTTGTTCCCAGCGACCACAAAGCACCCCGAAAGTCGGCAAGTGTAGCTTCCTAGAGCAAGCTGCCTTACATGGCATTTCAAGGCAGGTTTAATTGGGAGAAGAGAACTGCCTTTTGGGTAATGATGTAAGCGAACGCAGCAGAGCTGAGAGATGAGGAATAATTCTGCAGAATAAACTGTTCAACTGTTCAAGTTGGATTGTTTTGTTTCATATTTGTGACCCGATGTCGGACATTCTGTTCTTTCATTATCATGGGCTTTTCTCAGGAATAAACTCCAAGTTGTGATGTGTGTGTGTGTGTGTGTGTGTGTGTGTGTGTGTGTGTGTGTCAGATGTCAGATCTGAAGGCTTTTGAGTAAAGAAGCCACAACTTGCAAGAATGTTCTTGCTCCTTCTTATTGAGTAATTGTGGCCACTTTTGCACAGTCCTTATGTCAGATTCTGAGGTTGGACCTCTAATGGCCTAATCATGTTTTAGAACATGAGACCAGAAACAGCTGCCAGCATAAACGGCCGCTTGCCTTTCATCTAGTACATTTAACTTTTTCTGAAAGTGGGATATTATTTGGTGACTTTTCAATTTTTGAAACTGATTTTACAGCAGATAATAAAAGTAATTTCTGGACATAACTGCTTTCTCCGATTAACCTTAAA
The DNA here is from genome assembly GCF_006229205.1 of Suricata suricatta. NCBI lineage: Eukaryota > Metazoa > Chordata > Mammalia > Carnivora > Herpestidae > Suricata > Suricata suricatta. The sequence continues at coordinate 46,628,098 of NC_043716.1, forward strand.
AAGATCACGTCTTACATCTTTAAACTAGGAGCACGTGTGAGAAGTAGTACCTTTTTGAAAAGCAAATGTAATTTCGCTTCTATTTTGATAACATTGATAAAATATGGCCGACTTAGACTTTCCAACGCATCGAGTGTGGGGAAAGCGTCAGATCTAATTCTGTTACCTGTCTGGAATGCTTTCGGCCGCATACCTGTGATGCTGACTTCTCGGCTGCCTCCTGACCCCCAAGTTGTTACTGGCCCCCTGACTCCCTCTCCCTCTGCCTGCTCTTGCGTGTGGCTGCCACCCGGAAGTCCGGTTTTCCAAACTTCTACTTTCTTCCCCAAGGAAGTGTCCCATCTGCACCTGGTCTGAGACCTCTCTCCCCTGCTCAGAACCCCCTCCCAGCATGACTGGTCCCCTCAGAAGTCTTGCCAGCACCTTAAACTCAACTCGTCAAAAACCATCCTGCCCCTACTGCCCTGTGTTGTTTCTTGGCCCTTTGGTAGCTCATGTGTCATATTCTGTGGTCGTTCAGCATCCAAGCCTTGCGGTATCTCTGAGTCTCTCCTTCCCTGGATGCCCCGCCCCGCCCCACCCCCATCTCTGTGCCCGTTGCCCTCTTTCACACCCTTGTGTGCCTGGCCACCACCATTTTTGCAGCAGCCTCCTTACCTGACCCCCAGCTTCACTCTCTAGAATGAGTTCCTCATGGTTCAAGAGCAAAACCATTGGGGTGTGAACAGCGCCAAATACGGCCATGGAACGGGGAAGCAAATCGGATTCTGGCTTTGGCATTTGGAAATGTGATGGAAACGGACTGTTAGGGTCGGCTGGCAAGTGTGATGTGATGTCAAGAGGGTGGAGAGGAGAATGGGGGTCCCCCCGGGGGGACACTGCATGTGGCCACGCCCAGGGTCTGCCGATGGAGGAGGAGGGAGAGGAGGCAGGAGGCAGGGAACAGTTTTTTGTGTGAGACAAGGGAGGTGCACCTCTCCTTTATTTTTTTTTCTGTGAAATAAGAAAAACTAAAGAAAAAAATCAAGGGCGGGTTGTATTTTTGATTGTGGCGGAAACCAGACAATATATTATCACAAGGAACAGTAATGTCATATATATCCACATACAATATGTGTCTAGATAAAGATACTTGAAAGGTATTGTATATTCTGTGCTTCCAGAAACATCATGACCTTTAATGTGCTATATTAAGGACATTGGAGAGCCCCGATGATTGAAGTACGTTTCCTCAGGGAGTATAGTTCAAATATTTATTAGCTCCTTCCACACACGAGTGCAGTGTCACGCGTGTGCCAGGCGTTGAGTTGGCTCGGCCCTCGACTCGCGGACCTGAAGAGGAGGGACCCTGGGTGTCCATCACTCTCAGTCTTGTACAGATTCAGACCCCGATTCTCTTAAGCACTAGACGCTAGATGGATCAGAGCCCAGAAGTGTCCAGACTTCGCTGTCAGGATGGACACCATCAAGCAGAGCAGGTGAGACAGCTTCCAGGCAAGGAAAAGAGAAAAACAAGTACAGAGGGAGAAAGAGGCAGCACCCGCAGCAGAATGTCTGGGATTTGAAATTAGTCCGTGTTTTAACACACCAGGCCAGTTCCTTAGGAGTACTGGCCGCAGAGCCCGGAGCAGGCTGTTTAACCTCACGGAGCCTCAATTATGCGATCTGTAAGGTCCAGGGAGGAACCCGCCTCCCAGGATTGCGGTCAGGGCTAAAAATAAAATCCACGCAGTCGGTGAGAGTTCCTGTTGTTATTGATCGCGGGAACAGCATCAGCACGACACTGAGGCGTGATGGGGGCTCAGCGTGGCCGGAGCCAGAGGACGGAGATCACTGAATGCCGAGCTCAGGAGCGTGAGCTGTTTCTCGGGGATGCTGGAGTATCGTGCAAGCATTTCAGCGGGGGACTGACATAATTAGACTTCGGTTTAAGAAGATCACTCTGACAGCAGGATGAGGGCGGATGGGAGAGCAGGAGAGACTGGGAACAGAAAAACATGCATTCTTCCTATGACAGTAATCACTGCTCTACTTGGTTATGCCATCAGAGAAGCCGATAAGATCCTATTTTTGGTAGCTACCAAAGGAAAAAGAAGTGCTACTTGATCAACAAACATAGAGACGAATGTGTTCACAGACCACAGGCACCGAATTATAAACGAGAATAGCTTCAAGCTCATTGGCAGACTTGGTTGAATTGTGAATTTAAGGGGCGCCTGGGTGGCTCAGTCGGTTAAGCGTCCAGCTTCAGCTCAGGTCATGATCTCACAGTTTGTGGGTTCGAGCCCCGCATGGGGCTCTGTGCTGACAGCTCAGAGCCTGGAACCTGCATCGGATTCTGTGTCTCCCTCTCTCTCTCTCTCTGCCCCTCCCCCTCTCATGCTCTGTCTCTGTCTCTCAAAAATAAATAAACATTTAAAAAATTTTTAAATACTTAAGAAAAAAGAATTGTGAATTTAATAATCAAGTGCAACATCAAAGAACCCTGAAGCTTTTCACCTCACCTTCCAACCATTTTACTTTTTAAATTAGAAGTTCTTAGCCTGGGGTTCACCCAGGGGTAGGCTTCAGGCAGTATGTGGGCTCCCTGAAGTCAAAGGCAAAATGAAAAGCATACTTTTGCCGTGTGGGGAGTGAGCACGTAACATTCATCAGATGCTGGCCGGCTGGGTCTAAGACCTCACAAGAGGTTAAGAACCACTGTATATATTGGTATGTAGAGAAGACTGGCATTGCAGTAAAAGAACTCTTTGTTGTTGTTGTTTATTTATTCTTGAGAGACGGAGCCTGAGCAGGGGAGGGGCAGAGACAGAGGGAAACACAGAATCCAAAGCAGGCCCCAGGCTCTGAGCTGTCAGCACAGAGCCCGACGCAGGGCTTGAACTCACAAACCGCAAGATCATGACCTGAGCTGAAGTCGGATGCTTAACCGACTGAGCCACCCAGGCGCCCTGCATTGAAAGAACTCTTCATGGACACTGACTTTGACATTCTAGCTGGACTTCAGACTCTTACACCAAGCTGCAACCCAGCATCTTTGCTTGGATGTAGAATGAGTGTCCCAGACTTAGCGCATCCCAGACTCGCCCATTCCCCCTACCCCCACAGCTTCCCCAACTGCATTCTTCTACCTGCTCAACCCAAAATCCTGGAGGTCTTTTGATTTTCATGCTGTGCATCCACCCCTTGGGGTTGTCAGTCTGTCTTCAAATCTATCAGGGATCTGACACATCGCTCACCCCCAACTACCACCGCCCACCACCCTGGTCCAGTCCCCCGTCATCCTACCTCAGGAGGTTTCGGTGGCCTCTCCCCTGCCTCCCTGACTCTGCCCTTATCCTCCGTCCCTCTATTCTTCACGGCAACCAAAGCAGCACTTGCCCACAACCCTCCGGGTCTTCCCTTCTGCCTCTGAAGAAAACCTAAAGTTCTTGGTTGCCCCTGAGGCTCTGTGTCCCCTGCTGTAACTGGGCGCCTATGATCTCCCTGACATTGTGGCTCCCCCTGTGCTCGCTCTCCACACTGGTCTTGGAGTTTCCTCAAGGATGGCCCATCAGGGCCTTTTCACGTGCCGTGTCCCCTGCTCGGCCGTTTCTTCTTGAAGATAGTCATTTGTATGACTTGCTCTCCTCCTTCAGGTCTTTGCTCAAGCCTTCTTGGGCTGTCTGTTTAAAATCGCAACATCTTTGGGACCCTTCAGTGGCTCAGTCAGTTAAGCATCTGACTCTTGATTCTGGCTCAGGCCATGATCTCACAGTTCATCGGATTGAGCCCCATGGTGGGCTCTTTGCTGACGGTGTGGAGCCTGCTGGGGATGCTCTCTCTCCCTCTCCCTCATTCTCTCTCTCTCAAAATAAATAAATAATTTTAAAAATTGCAGCCTCTTTCCCAGCCCCACTCCAGAAAATCCTCCAATCCTGCTTTATTTCTCTCCTGCATTTCTCACTCATATATCAGGCTTATTGTTGGCTTATTGTCTATCCCCCAAAGTAAACTTCGTGAGAGGGATTATTTTCTTTGTCTGTTTTCTTTTACTGTTCTATCAAAAATACCTATCACAGTTCTTGACACGTAATAGAAAGTCAGTTGTCTTCACTGAATAAATTTTATTTTAGGACCTTATTTGGCATCTTTGCAATTCCTGGGCCATGTGTTTTGCTCGCTGTGACTTTCTACATATTTTATCCATAATTATGTCAGATTGCTTGAGTATATTCTGTTTCTTTTCTAACTTACCTCTTTACTTAAAACGGTAATTGATGCAGTGGTGATTACTGATCTTAATGGTTTCTAAATTCCCCATGTTAACCTGAATTCTGTTTCTATCGGCCGCTTGGCAACTGAAAGGGTTCGTCTCTGAACACTTCCTGTAGGTTCCCCAAATTCCACATCATCCTAAATGACTTAAAAATAAGAAATTCCTGGGGCACCTGGGTGGCTCAGTCAGTTAAGCATCCACCTTTGGCTCAGGCCATGATCTCACAGTTCGTGGGTTTGAGCCCCATGTCAGGTCCTGTGCTGATGACTCAGAGCCTGGGGCCTGCTTTCGATTCTGTGTCTCCCTTTTTCTCTGCCCCTCCCCTGCTCACGCTGTGTGTGTGTGTGTGTGTGTGTGTGTGTGTGTGTGTGTCTCAAAAATAGATAAAAAATTAAACCTTAAAAAAAAAAAGAAATTCCTTTGAGGTTACCATTAGGATCATTTTGAAAACCGTCATGTTGATCCAACATTACTCTTCTTAGCTGTTGCGATACTTTGCAGAGCTCGGCGTACCTTGAAGGTATACTGATAGAGCCACTTTAATTAGCAATAGCTTGAAGCTTTATTGCATGCTTTGGTTCTATGCTGGGCATGTAAAAGCCATTTTTATTCAGTGAATTGACACCCTCTAATGTGTCTGTTTTATGTTTGGAATCTGTTATACTAGTAATTCCTAAAGCAAAAACTAAAAGCCTGGTCTTGTTTGTCTGGACTCTGAGGAACAACAGTGATGGACCAGAGCTGAGGCCTTTTCCATGCCAGCTCAGATGGTAAAACTTCTTTTCTAGGATGCTAATTTTTAACATGTATGTGTTTATCTTCCATTGTTTCAGGCTTTGCAAGACGAACTAGAAAACCGCTCTAACCAAGTGCGATGTGCAGAGAAGAAGCTACAGCACAAGGAACTGGAGTCACAGGAGCAGGTACTCACCCCGCGTCTGCCCGGTCCGTTGGTTTCCTTCCTCTCTCCTGGTCAAGGAGCTCATACACTTCCTGTTTCCCCTGGGGTGCTTTGGCTGCAGCTAACCGAGTACTCCACCCCCCACGGGCATAAACAGCTTAGGGACTGATGACGTCACAAGACCAGAAGTCTGCAGGTAGGGCCAGGCTCCACCTCTCTGCCATTCTCATGGCTCTACCGCCAGCGACGGCCTCAGCCCCAGTGCAATCCAAGATGGCGACAGCAGCCGCCCTCACCCCGTGTAGACCCAGCACTGTCTGGAGGCAGAAGCTGACTGTCTGTTTCCAGGGAGCCCTTCTCTTCTGAAGAGTAAGAACACCTTTCCCAGAACCAGCCCCCAACACACATGCTTCCCTTCACATCTCGTTGGCCAGAACCGGTCACATGCTCAGTCCGGCATGTCCAATCCCTGGCAGGAGAACCAAGGGGACCCAAACTGGCCTAGGCCCATCAGGATCAGCTGCTGGGGAGGGACTGGGCGAGGAAGGATAACCTGGACCAGGAAGGGAGGAGTACACAGCTAAGGGTGTCCGCCATGTCGCCATCCTAACGTATGCGAATGTTACCGTACTCACACAAATCAGGTTTTCTTTTGAACTTGAAGTTTCACCCTCTTTCCATGATGTTAGTGAAATAAGTCTAATACAACCACAATATTCTGGCTATGACGATGGCTAATGGCCTATTCTATTTTCAAATGACAGGATTATTTTCATCCAGTTCTTCTGGTTAGAGTGAATTATTCCTTGTGGTAATTACCGCGGTTTCAACTGAAAAGTCAGTAACATATCGCGGCGCCTGGGTGGCTCAGTCGGTCAAGCGTCCAACTCTTGATTTTGGCTCAGGCCCTCACGGTTCATGAGAGGGAGCCCCGCCTTGGGCTCTGTGCTGACAATGCGGAGCCCGCTTGGGATTCTCTCTCTCTGCCACTCTCCCCGCCCCACCCCTGCCACATAAATAAATAAATAAATAAAGATTTTTAAAAGTCAACAGTGTATCAATAGAGATCACAAGTCTTAATGAAACCTTCGATAGTGCATTGTCCCCAGCCATCAAGTGTAGGGCTGCTAACGTTCTTCTAAGTGCCACCGGCACAGAAACTGCCCTAGGTATTGACAGATCATCACACTGCAGTTGTTTCCTAGAAACATTAGCTTAGAGAATTCTGACCATATGGGAAGAGAAGGCACTAAAGGCTAATAGGGAGGTTTGTTCATCTTTGCAGATGTTTACAAACAGGATCCGAGGTTGTGGTTTGCACAAAATGGCAAATGTAAGCATCTAATAGATGCTGAATATTAATACTTGGTGAATTGACTTGACCTCCTGTAATTCCTTCCTACTCTCTAGTATATTTCCTATGCACATTACATATATAGTGAACATATCATGTGGTATACAATATGCATAAATACATACGTATATACATGGATATATATGAATTGCAGAGAGTCTATTGTACAGTCAGTAACAGAATCGTAACATAGGACAATACTAGGGTGAAACATTTAATAATAACTATACCTTATCAAAAGCTTATAAGATGACAGATACAGTTCCAGAAACATTACATATATCACTTCATTTGGCATAATAGCCATATAAGGCCAGTATTTTTGTTCCCATTTTGCAGACGGCACACTAAACCCCAGAGAGGTTGAATAACTCATCCCAGCTCCTACAGCTCATGAACAGTAGAGGTAGGTTCAAACCCAGATTTATCAGAATTCTGAACCTTGCTCCTTTTTAGTTCATAAAAAGGCTGCACGTACGGACCCAGACACCTGGTACCGTAGCCAATACCCTTGAACTTCCACAGGCAGAGAGCAGGTTTGGCTGCAGAAGAAAGTGCCTCCTCAGATGACACTTGTGTAGTGTAGAGTTTGGAGGGACGGGGGGGGGCCCTTCTTGTCCCTGGAGAGCAACTGAGCTCACCCCCCATCCAGGACGCTCGTCACTGGAAGGCCAGCTGCCTGAAAGCCGGAAATGGTGCTCCCTCCTGGGTTTCTCCCACTTGTGCTAAAATATGACTTAAGGTAAAACTTTGTTGACATCACTCTAACTCATGGCAAAACTTCACACAGAAAATTCCATAATATATCGAGAGGAGGGAAATTAAGAAATCCCCGATGAACAATAGGGAAGGATTCAGGAACCATTTTCAGTCTTTTTTTATTGACTCCTTTTTGATCATCAAAGTTGCTTTCATCTTTGCAGTGACAATAGCTTTTTAGACCATTTCTTGCACTAACTCCTGATATCTTCTATGAGGGCTACAGTTTACCAAAGAAATGTCAGGAAATACCCATGGGGAAAACTGAATATTTCATAATCTTTGCAGCCATAAAAAAGTTGAGTTCTTTCCACAAGATCCTAGGGTGTAGCTGGAATTAAATGCCAATTGTTTCAACGCAACCAAAGAGCAAATAATGGGCATGAATTCAATTCTGTTCATCTATATTTCATTTAATGTAACTTTTGTTTTATCCAAACTTGACCTTTGTCCCCCTTTCGATCTGTAACACTAACGGAAGGTGTCGAAAATAATTAGAAGTCTTGCCGTGGACAGTGTGTAGGGTTTGCTCCTGCATGAGCTTTACTGAGGGCATTTCAGATGTCGAAATTGTTGTGTATGATTTTCCTTTATGCATCTGTCAGAACAACTGCAGTAACAGTAGCCTATCAAACAATCAAAACAGCTTCTTGGAACTTTCCTTCTTTTCTTTTCAACCAAATATTATTATCCCGATACTAGTTGCACAAAGAATCAAAATTGAAACTGGCAGAATTACAAAGGACAATTTCCTGGGCTTCCTTTTTTAACTTGCTTGCTTAAAAAAAGCTTAAATCATATCTGTTTTTCATTTAAGAAAAATTCCTGTGTTTTGAGTCTATAAAAACAAAAAATGAATGAGGCATTTAAAAAGTTATGTTTTTAATTAAAAACAAAAAGCTGCTTCGCATCAGGTCTCGCTGGGTGGTATTCTTGCCGCCCCTCCCCCCAGCTTGCTGGGTGCTGTCACCTCTCTCCCGGCCCTGGGCAGGTTGGTCCACAGGGTGACCAAGCAAGGCGGGTAACTTGCTCCTGGTGCACATTCAATGTAACACACATAAAATTAGAAAATAGTAATTTTCTAAATCAGCCCCTGTGCAAGCATTCTTCCTCTAATCCATAAATAACAAGGCAATTTAAAAAAATCATTATTTTTATCCATGCCAGGAGTTAATAATTTCTGATTCTAGATTAGATTCGAGTGACAGTCCCATAATGGCAGTAAGGAAGCGGGGGCGATCAGAGCTCTGAGCGAAGCTCCTCAGGGACAAGGAAACGAAGTCATCGAGAAAAGAAGTGACTTCCCTGACATGGTAGTGACGGCCCAGGGCGGGACTGCTCCCACTTGTGTGTTAGGGGGCTGCTCACTCCCGGGACATGATTATCCATTATATGGAGCACTTATGTAAAATGGGTAAATGCCACATATAACTTAGGTTCAGATGTGTATAAAACCGAATCTCATTTTTGGAAGCAAATGATATTTCATTATTTGCAAGGAGGCTAATTTGCTAGCCTGAGCCAAGATCGTTCAGTCTGAGGAGTTATAGAAAAGAGAGGAAAGAGAAGAAATAGTCTAAAATTTTACTTAGTATTTTTAACACCATACAAAGTACGTATTTATCGCAAAGGCACTGACAGTGTCAGATAATGACATACACGGGACAAAACGTCACCTTTGAACCTAGTATCTTAGTTTAGGAAGTATGAGTTGCTTAGATTACAGTGGTCAGCTTGGTGTCTCATCTCAGAAGCTTATTTTAAATAAATTGGTGAGAAAAAAACAATACTTTCGAGATCTAATAAATAAAATACAACGTGGCATATTTTGACTACAGAGTAATACTTTTTTGTTGTTGTTGCACTTCTCATTCTTTTGACAAGCGTATTGTGCCGGACAGTGACAGATACTGAGAGGGGACAAAGATGAGTAAGTTGTGGTTCTTGTCCTCAGGGAGTTTATAGTCGTCTAGAGCAGAGGACATGTGTGGAAAATGGGCTCCAGATATGGAATTAAAGGCGGGTTCTTTTTCTTCTAAAAGGCACAGAGGCTCAGAGTCACAGGACGTAGAAAGAACACACATTGGTACTGCGGTCCATAAGGGAGGGGGAAGATCTTTAGCTGGTGAAAAGTTAGGGTCCACCTCCCTGGGCAGGGCTTGGCCCTCACAGGCAGGCGGAGGTTTCGGGAGCCTGTGGCCCTCAAGGGACCCAGATCCTTGCTGAGAGGTCAGGGGAGAAGCAGTGCTTCTGCCTGCCTCTCGTGGAGCGCTGGGCTCCCCTCATCTTGCCACCTAGGGCTGCCCCTAGAGAGCCCCCCTGGTTTTATGGCTAGTGTTTTTTGGGCTGCCAACTGGTTTAGCTCATAGTCTTATCTGGTGTGTCACAAATAACCCATTAATTGTCTTAAAACATAGTGAAGGCAGTGGCACCTGGGTGGTTCAGTCGGTTAAGTATCCGACTTCGGCTCAGATCATGATCATGCTTCAAGCCCTGCATCAGGCTCTGTGCTGACAGCTCAGAACTTGGAGCTTTCTTCGGATCCTGTGTCTCCCTCCCTCTCTGCCCCTCCTTCACTCATGCTCTGTGTCTCTTTGTCTCTCAAAAATGAATAAACATTTAAAACAATTTTTAAATATATAGTAAAAGCAACCTACTGAATGGCAAGAGATATGCAAATGATATATCCTATAATGGCTAACATCCAAAATACATAAATAACTTACACAATTCAACACCAAAAACCCCAAACAATCTGACTACAAAATGGGCAGAGGACCTGAATAGACATTTTTCCAAAAAAGACATGCAGATGGCCATCAGACACATGAAAGGGTGCTCAACGTCACTTATCATCAGGGAAATGCAAATCAAAACCACATTGAGATATCACCTTATACCTCAATGAGATACCACCTTATACCTGTCAAAATGGCTAAAACCAAAAAGACAAGAAATAACAAGTGTTGGCAAGGATGTGGGAAAAAAGGAATTTCGTGCACTGTCGGTGGGGATCGAAGTGGTTGGTACGGCCTCTGTGGGAAACAGTGTGGAAGTTCCTCAAAAAATTAAAAATAGATACACCATATGATCCAATAATCCCACTACTGGGTATTTACTCAGAGAAAACAAAAACACTAATTCAAAAAGTTAATATGCCCCTGTTTTTATTGCAGTATTATTTACAATACCCTCAATATGGAAGCAACCTAAGTGTCCATCAATAGAAGAATGGATAAGGAAAATGTGGTGCATATATATATAGACATAAATATAGATATATATAGGAAGAGAGAGAGAGTCAGGGAGAGGAAATAATAAATCTTTACACACACACACACACACACACACACACACACACACACACATATACACATGATGGAATATTACACATCCCTAAAAAGGAATGAGATTACACATCCCTAAAAAGGAATGAGATCATGCCATTTGCAACAACATGGATGCATCTAGAGGGTATTATGCCAAGTGAAATAAGTCATACTGAGAAAGACAAATACCATATGATTTCACTCATGTGGATTCTGGGAAAAAAAAAAAGAACCAAATGAATAAGCAAACAAAAAGCAGAATTGGACCTATAAATACAGAGAACAAACCAATGGCTGCCAGAGGGAAGGGGGTGGAGGGATGGGCAAAACGGGTGAAGGGGACTGGGAGGTACAGGCTTCCAGCTATGGAATGAATGTCTTGCGAATAAAAGGCACAGCATAAAGAATACAGTAAATGACACTCTTAATAGCCCTGTATGGTAGCAGGTGGTAGCTACCCTTGGCGAACAGAGCATAATGTATACATTTGTCGAATTGCTATGTTGCGCACCTGGAGCTACTCAGGTGTGTCAGCTCTACTCAAATTAAGAAATTGAAAAATTATCAAATGCATCAAAAACAAATGAAATAATCTAGTATATATTTATATATATTACATATGAATTATATCATACGATTTAGTGTATTGTATATAATCCATATTATATGTATATAATCTGGTCACACTTAAACATTTCGACCACAGCATCGGAGCAGCCCACTTTAAGGTCTAGGTGCATCAGTTAATTTGAGAGGAAACCTGTACAAGACAGTCTTAGATAATTGCATGTGTTTGGGGAGGGAAGAGAGGTTGTCCTGGAGACCTCTACCAAGCAAAGAGGGGGAGAAGGAGAGGCTTCAAGGACAAGTATGATCTAGTGAGGAAACTACTGGTTGTTGTTGCTACTCATCATGTGCTCTTGAGCATATCACTTAAACCTTCTGGATATCGGCTTCTTAAAAAGTCAGTAATAGTACCTTCCCACAGGGTTGGTGTGAACATCAACACGAGATAGAGCTTCAACAGCTATAAACCATAATGCAGATGAAATGTGTGTCATTGTAATTAGCCATAGAGTACAAGGGGACATGTGAGCTTAAGGCATTAACAGGAAAGAAGGACATAGAGAACAGAGTGAGGGAAGACATGAGGTGGAACAGGTTCAGAAGGTTCAAGGGAAAGCGAATAATATCTTGGTCAGAGGGTGGTATCAGTGAGGGGGATAATAAGACCAGAAAGTTCGCTTCATTCATTTCATCCAGTAAAAACAAAGAACAAACCTGTGTTGTTATCTATTTCTTGACCAAGCACTGTGCTACATGTTAGGAGCGTTGGTGGCCAACCTTGGATGCCAAAAAACTCAGGAATTCAGTCGTTGGTCAGAAAGCAGTTATCAGCCATTGAGGATTGTTGTCCTTTCACTGAGTAGTGTTCTATGATCGCATTTATACTTTAGAAAGATTCATCTGGCAGCAGCAGATGAGATGAAACAAAAGATGAATTCAGAGCATATTGCACTAAAATTCACATCACGAGACACAAGAGAAATCAGGAGGGTTTGAACTGGATATTATCCACGGGAGTAGGAAGAAAGAGTAGATGTGAAGACTTGCTTGAAATTCACAGAATGCAAAGACGTAGAGGGCAAAAGAAAGGAATAATACCAAGTTTTTTCATTGATAAGCTGACATCTTGTCCACTAGATGTTGAGTCTGAGAGGCTAGCTGTGGGATGTTCACTCAGGGACATGGACTTGAAATTCTGAACTATAACACAGGATAGAGCCCAGGTTGAAAATCTGCATCTAGAACTCAAGAAACGAATGTATACATGTCTGAATCCTCTTGATGGGGGATGTAGCAACACCCACAGGATGTGGATGATGCTGTGAGGGAAGAACAGAGACAGGAGTCAGAGGCCCATGGACAGACGCATGGACAAGAGCAAGTATGGAAGACACGCAGAGGGTGTTAAAGGAACGAATGGTCAGGGAGACAAGAGCAGAGCCAGAAGAAGTTAGTGTCATGAAAACCAAAGAGAGTTTCCTACTAGACTTTAAGCTCCTTGAGGGAAATGGCCATGACATTTCCATGCACCCACTAGTGCTTGTCGTTAAACTGAATCGTTCAGTAAACCCTTTGGTGCCCTGAGTCTCATCCTCAGAACACTCTTGCCCACACACCATGTCCTTTCTTCTGTGCTCCTTTAACCTTTTCTGTGAAACACTATCGAAGGTTTTCCCACCAAACTCCCTTAGCAGATGTTTGCTCTGTGAAGGTAGGCCCCCGAGCTGGTCCTGTGTCATATTCATCTTTATATTCAGCTTCCAGCCCAGTGCTGGGCCCATGCAGTACTTGGTGAATTCATGGAAGGAAGACAGGGGGCAGAGAGGATTAGCCGCATCGCCTGCCTCAGAGAGGCTGAGAATGAAGAGTTCCAAAAGCCACTGAACTTGCGTGGTGATTCCAAATATTTCGCGTTGCACCCCCGAACATATGCGAAGTAGGTGTTTTCAAAACGTATTCTTGTCTAGGCATCTGTTCGAATAAATATTCTTTTACAATTGTCATCAGGGGTGAGTGGGATCATTGAGCATTCTCGTGGCTTATCAGTGCCCCTCAGAAGGGGTCTTAGGTTGGGGAAAACCAAGAGAAAGCAAGAGGCCAGCCCCCTACCCTTACAGCCCACCTTTCTTCTCTTTTTTTTCTCAGTAATTTTGTCCAGCTTTATTGAGGTATAATTGACAAACAAAATTGTATATATTTAAAATGTACAAGGTGATGATTTCATACATGTTGTGAAATGAGGGCCACAAGCAAGTTAATTAATATTTCCAGGACCTTGCATAGTTACCCGTGTGTGTGTGTGTGTGTGTGTGTGTGTGTGTGTGTGGTATGTGGGCTTAAGATCGACTCTCCTGGCAAATTTCAGGCAGACACCACAGTCTTAGTAACGACGGTCACCCCGCTATGCAGAAGGTCCCAGAGCTATCTTGTAACTGCAGCTCTTCGCCCTTTACCCAGCTTCTCCATGTCTCCCCGACTCTCCGGCCCCAGGCCGCCACCATCCGGCTCTGATTCCATGAGTTCGCCTTTTTTTCCATTTTTTATTTTAAACCCACAGTGGGGCGAGACCATCTGAGTTCTCTGGTGTATTTCTCTCTGCCTATGTCCTCCCGGTTCGTCCATGTTGTCACAGACCCCATGCGACCCTCCTTTCTGCTCCTCTCTGAACCACACTAGATTTTCCTTGCAAGTCTCTTCCTCAAGATGCCCTCAGAAGGCCAAAGCAGGAAAGATACCCGCCAAGTCCCTTATTTTCTCTACAGATAAACTTCACACTCTGCAGCTTCCCTCCCAGGCTCCTGGGTTCAAGAATAAAAACTGATCCCTTTCTTATCAGGGGATTTGGGGGAATGTGAGACATCTCTGAAAGTGCCTTACCCGCTTCTGTAATGTTTACACCACCACAACTACTACCGTTTGCATTCCCAAAGAATTTATTTGCCTCCCACAAAGCCTAGTGATCTACCCGGGGAGTAACATGGATTTTAGGAGAAGCAGCGTCAATATATTTAAAGCCTTCATTGGGTAGCACTCCTTATCTTTAAACCTCAGTCATCATCAAGAGGAACTAACAAATCCATAGAGTCACAGGCAGCCTTACAGAGGGAGATGCTGTGTAGACAGAAAATCAATTAAGCAATAATCGTGACAATTGTTAAAAGGAAGAATTGGTCTTTTGCAGATTTCCAAGCCTTTCATTTCTGTTCTCCATAATGGATTTGTTAAACTTTCCAGCCTTAGCTGCTGTTGGCCAACTCATCTGCAGTGAAATCTATTTAAAAAGTACTAACAGCTCAAAACTATGTTTTATCCCAAAGCACATTATGAAAACAGGAATAATAATTGCAACAGAAATATAATTCAAAGACTTTTATTGACTTTTCATGTTTAATGGTTATTATTCTGGCTTGTTTCGAGTAATTTTAATAACCACAGTTTATTTACAAAATTCAGACTAATTCTTTTGTTCCCATGCCAACAAAATACATTTGTTCCCAGACAGCTGGTATGATGCATCCTTCTAAAATTTGTGTTGTTATGAGGGACAGAACCACATTTAATTTTGGCCGCATCTTGTTCTCAATGAGAGTTTATTTGAATACTTGCCTGTTTTCTGAAACACACTTGAAACCCGGTGTCAGGGATGAGCATTTGCATTAAAATAGACGTCTCGTCAAAATACTCCTTATAAATCGGTTATCATAGTAGGTTTCGGTGGCAAAGCAAGTCAGCACTTGCACACAAAACCTCCATCACGAACTATGCCCCGTGATCGTAACACCGTTTTTTTACAAAGCAGCTTCTCTGGGATGACTGTGCTCTGCATTTCATCATTGCTTTCTTAAGATTCCATTTGTTTTTAACTTCGCTGGACTCGTTGTGCAGGGAGGGGGGCGGGAGGGTGGGGAGGGGAGGAGAGAGGAGGCGTGTTTTTAATCCTGTACTTTGCTGACATATCAAATCCAAGTGTCAGCAAAGCACCCACTGCATTATCACAGGTGTTTTTCCACGCAGAAGTGGCTCTTTGTCCAGGCAGGGGGGTGGGGGGACGATGAGGACCAGCCCAGGGCCACAAAGGGGCTGCATGGGGCTCTGACCCGGGGCTGCCAGCTTCAAAGCCTGGCTGTGCCTGCCTGGAGCGGGTCTCATCTTTCACTCCTAGAATGAAGTAACGTGATCATACGTTCTCACTTCTTTGGGTTTGATTTTTTTTTAGGTAGTTTGGGCTTTAATTTTAGTGGGTTTCTTAAATTATTTTTTTAATTCAAAAAATGATTTACTCCAAGGCAGTAAATGACTTTAAAAACCAAGAACCAACATAAAAAAAATTTCTTTTTAAAAAAAGGGGGTGGGGGCACCTGGGTGGCTCAGTCGGTTAAGCATCTGGCTTTGGCTCAGGTCATGATCTCACGGTTCGTGGGTTTGAGCCCCATGTCAGGCTCTGTGCTGACAGCTAGCTCAGAGCCTGGAGCCTGCTTCAGATTCTGTGTCTCCCTCTCTCTGACCCTCCTCTTCTCACGCTCTCTCTCTCTCAAAAATAAATTTAAAAACATTAAAAATTTTTTTTAAACCAAGAACCAAGGCTTAAAACCAAGTTTTCTTCTATGCCACCTTTTTATTTACTTTTGCTTCAATTTTTTTAATGTTTATTTATTTTTGAGAGACAGAGCATGAGCAGGGGAGGGGCAGAGAGAGAGGGAGACACAGAATCTGAAGCAGGCTCCAGGCTCTGAGCTGTCAGCACAAAGCACAATGTGGGGCTCGAAATCACAGACCATTAGATCATGACCTGAGCCAAAGTCGGACACTTAACCAGCTGAGCCCCCTAGGCGTCCCCGTGCCACCTTTTTAAATGGGTGGACAAGAAGAATTATCACAAACATTAACCGGGGTAATAGAGTAGAGTCTTTCAGGAAGAGAAAAAGGAGAATATATCCCTGAGCAGTGTCCTGTGAAAGCTCACTTTTCTGGCAGCTTCTAAGCATTAAGCTCATAGAATTGAGTGACGGGCTGGAGAGAAGTAAAGGAGAGAAACACAAAGACGTTGGTAAAAGAGGGTAACTATGAGTCAGCGTGGTTACAGGGAGAAATGTTTGATGACTGTTTACTGTGCCGGTCGCATTCAGAGAAGTTATCAAATATTCTGATGCCGTTTATTTGCAATTCCTTTTCTGCTTTGGTCCAGTCAGAAAAGATCTCATTCCTGTTTTGAAAGGGGCTATTTTGAGGTTGAAGCGATTGAAATTGCGTATTTCCAAACAAATAACAGAGCACGGGTATTTTAGACGTATCAGTCACATATCCGTTTAAATTGGAAATAAGGACGGAAAGGTGATATTTTTATACAAAGGAAAATTCAGAAATTTAAAGGGCCCTTTGAACATACTTTACATGTAGGTAACCTTTTGGATTTCTATATAGAACTAGAGAACAGTTCCAATTGAAAAAATATTGTCATACAATGTTCAAGTGCAAAAGAATGACTTCTTGAATCAAACAGAGAAATTAGAATGGTGCTAGTGAAGAATATAGCACCATTGACATTATTGGAGTTTTGTGAAATATGACCCCTTTTTCTTTAGAAGAAACATTTTTTAGTTTATTTATTTTGAGAGAGAAAGAGCACAAGTGGGTATGAGTGGAAAGAGAGGGAGAGAGAATTCCAAGCAGGCTCCACACTGTCAGTGCAGAGCCTGACATGGGACTTGAAACCATGAACCGTGAGATCATGACCTGATCAGGAGTCAGACACTTAACCAACTGAGCCGCCCAGGTGCCCCTGATCCCCCTCCCTTTTTTTTTTTTTTATAAGCAAAGAACCTAATTTCTCCTCAGCCCTCAGCATATAGACATGACATAGAAATCTTGCTGGCTTCTAGGAGCTTCTGTTATTATAATAAAGGAGAACACCACTTAAAGATCCATTTTTGGCTTTGTAGGTGAGATTTATATTCAGGCTTATTGAGAAGAGGTGAGAAGTAGGAATAGAAAGCCCTCTGACAGGAGATTTTCTAGTTTTAATTAAGAAGTAAAGGTGGGTTGGGGCACCTAGGTGGCTCCGTTTGTTAAGCACCCAACTTTGACTCAGGTCATGATTTCACAGTTTGTGGATTTGAGTCTCACATCCGGCTCTGTGCTGACAGCTCAGAGCCTGGGGCCTGCTTCGGATTCTGTGTCTCCCTCTCTCTCTGCCCCTCCCCTGCTTGTGTGCTCTCTCACTCACTCACTCACTCACTCACTCACTCACTCACTCTCTTTCACTCTCTCTCTGTCTCTCAAAAATTAAAAAAAAAAAAATGTTTTTTTTAAAGCAGTAAAGGAGGGTGTGCACTGTGGGTAGGGCAAAGGGGGTGCTTTTTCCAGCTCAGGTAGGCAGTGGCTGGTGGAGAAGAAAGGGCCCAGATGTCAGGCTCCAGTACGTGTACTGGTTCTCATAAGAAGCAGCAGCAGAAGGGATCTGACAGGTGGTGCATCAGGCTTGGCACCCCCTCTAGAACCAGAGCATCAATTTATCTTGTTTTTCTACACTTCCCCTTTAAGATTTTATGTGAATGAAAGCCTATACAGAAAGAACAGCCAAGAATTGGAAACTTAGACTGAATAATTCCCAATGCTTCCTTCAGCTCATGAGCTTTTGAAGTTTTACTTGACTTGGTAAACAGAGGAAGGTAAGTTAGATGGTAAATCAGAACGTGCCATGGTAACTAAATGACAGTTCAGGGCGACCTCTTTTCTTAAGCTCCTAAGTGATACATACATTGACCATTTCAATTCAGTTGAACAAATATTCCCGAACACCTACTATAAATCATGCCATATTGGCCTTGATAGACAGTAATGAGCAAACAAAAAGCCTTGATCTTGTGAAGATTACATTTTAATGATACGCTCTCACAGCCTTTTGCATTTCTCTATAAATTTAATACTCGGTATGTCAATTTCTAATAAGTCTCCCAGTCCATAAACATAGTATAGCCCTCCACTTCACTTAAACATTCTTTAATTTTTGTTACATTTTATGTAAAGATATCTGACACATCTTATGTTAGTTTTATTTCTACTTATTTTACATATTATGATGCTGTTTAAGGTGGTATCACTTTAAAATTTTTATTTTCTCACAGTTTGTCCCTGATATATAGAAATAAAGTTGACTTCTGTGTATATTCTCTTTATCAGGTTAAGAAAGTTATTTTCTATTCTTACAAAGATTTTTTTTCTCATTTAAATTATAAATGGATGTTCCTTAAATGTGTTTTTTTTTCCATCTTTTGAGATAGTCACGTGAATTTTGTCTTTCATTCTACTAATACAGGGGACTTCATAGATTAGTTTCCTAACATTGAATCATCAGTGTTGATTTTCTGGAATAAGCTCTATTGGATCATGATGACTTACTCCATTTTATCTTTTGCTGGATTTGGGTTTTGCCAGTATTTTGTTTAGGAATTTTACATCTGTGTTTATGAGTAAGATTAGCTTATACTTTTATTATAATATTGTTACTAGATTTTGGTATCAAAGTTTCTGGCCTCATAAAACAAACTAAAGTGTCCTCTGTCTATTTTCTGGAAGAGTTTGTGCAATGCTGATATTATTTCATCCTTAAAATGGTACTTGAAGCCATTGGAGCCTAGAGTTTTCTTTGTTGGAAGATTTTCAATTAATCCTGTATATGCTTTCTTTTGTGCTTATGATAGCAGATTTTCTATTTTAATGTCTACATAATTCTCTCTTCTTTTTGAGACTATAATTACATGTATATTAGCCCTTCTAACTTTGTTCCCTATGTTCTGTATGTATTCTGGATTTTTTTTTAAATCCAGCTTCTAGTTCACTGATTCTTTCCTTAACTCTCTTTAATCTGCTGTTAAACACATTCTTATTATATTTTCCAGAGCTAGAATTTCTACTTAGTTTCTTTTTAGTTTCCTATCCTGTGCTGAAGTTCACAACTGTTTTTCTCACTTTGTTGAACATATTTATCTTGGTTCTTTTAAAATCTAAGTCGGATCATCGTGATGTGGAATTCACATGGATCTTATTTTATTGTCTTTGTTTCTCTTGGCTTTTGGTCATATTATCTTGTTTTCTTGTGAGCCTGGCTGTTTTTGATTGAGGGCCAGATATTTTATATAGAAGTTTATAGAAATAATTTGAGGCCTCAAATGATGATGATTTCCTCCAGAGAGAATTTACATTTGCTTCTGGGTAGGCAGGTGATAGCACTTGCTGTCCTGAATAACCTTAATCCATTTTCAGGGATTGAGGTGATTTGAAGCTAGACTTGAGTTTTAGAGAGGGCTGGTCTATTTCCAATTCATGCCTTCTCATAGAGTGTAGACCTTTGGGATCCACCCAGAGCATGGGATTTTACCAGGCACTCTCCTTTAGTGAGACCTAGACTATAGTTTCTGCCTCTGTGGGGTTTTTTTTTGTGTGGCTGTTAGAAGATCTGTTCAGCTTTTCAGCTTCTCACCAACCAGTCTAGAATTGGCAAAGCCACTACATAAAAATGTTTCCAAATGCCAGACTTATAAGCTCTTGTGATAGCTATCATTTCCAGGATCCTGGTCCTTTCATTCTTCCCTGTCTTATTAGTTCCCTAATATTTTGAAACAGACTTGGGAGAGAATTACGTAGTGTCCATTATAGAAGTGGAAATCCAGTATTTGTATTTCTGTGAGTTGTTTTATCACACTAATTGCTGAACTGTTCTATTGATTTATTTCTCTAATCTGACCATAGAAATTAATTTTCTTACATATTCTGCATGTTAGTGGTTTGGTAAGTAAGTTGCAAATACTTTGAGTTGCTTATTTTTTTTTTCAATAGTTTAGTTTTTTGAGAACATTATTTTCCATTCTTTCTTTCTGGTTTCTAAGTTTGCCTAGAAAGGTCTTCCCTACCCCAAGTTTATAAAATATGTTCTTTTTTATTTTCTTCTAGTACTTTTAAAGCTTTGTTTTGTGCATTTAACTCTTTCTTCCACCTCAAATTTATTGTTATATACTGTTTGGTGTAGGGATTGCAACATTCAGAATGTTTCCCCTAAGACATCCATTCTCTTATCCCTGGAATTGGTGAATATTTACATCACATGGCAGAAGAAATGTCGTAAATGTAGTTAGAGTTACCAGTCACGGGCTTCAAAATAGAGAGTAGGGCCAATTGAAACATGTGACCACTGAAGAGCAGAGAACTTTCTCTAGCTGGAGGCAGAAGAGATGTGGCAGAGGGTGAGGCCAGAGAGATTTGAAGGGTGAGAAGGACCCAGTGCACCACTGCTCATTAAAATTGGAGGGGGCAATATAAGGTGGCCCTCGGGGACTCAGAGAGCCCCCAGTGACAGCTAGCGAGGCATTGGGGACATCAGCCCTTAGAGCTGCAAGGCACGGAATTCTGCCCAAAACCTGAAGGAGCTCAAAACCAAATGCTCCCCCAGAGCCTCCAGATGCGAGTCGAGGCGAGCCAACACCATGATTTTGGCCTTGAGATACCAGAGCAGAGGAACCAGCTGATTTCTGACCTATGGAACTGTGAGTTCATGAATTTGCATAGTTTCAAACTGCTAAATTTATCACCGTTTGTTATTGCAACAATAGAAAGTGAATACAGGGATCTTAGCTTATTAGTTTTATTTCCAAATAGATGGCCAGTTATTGATACCTTTTACTGACCAAGATATTCTTCCCCCTGTTTATTTGAAATGCTACCTTTGTCAAAAATCAAATTTTCCATATACACACGAATCTCTGTTGGACTTTTATTTCTTTCCTATTCATCCATTAGTTGTGCCAGGAAGTCATTTTTATGGTGCTGAAGAGGATGAACTCTGGAGCCACAGTGCCTGGGTTCAAATCCCACCTCTGCCACTTCCATTTACTTGCATGGGACTTCAAGCAAGTTACTTTACTTTCATGCCTCAGTTGTCCAATCTTGGAAATGGGCTAACAATAGCAGCCATCTCAGAAAATTGTTGCGAGAATTGTCAGTTATTACAAGTAACCCCTGTAGAAAAGTACTGGGAACGTGGTACATTGTATCTCTAGGGAAAGGCTCCCCTTGTGCTCTCTTTTTAGAATTGCCTTAGTTATGATGCTTCAGCAGTTATAGTTTCATGTGAATCTTACAATAATCTTGCCAATTCCCATCTTGTAAAATCTGTGATTGACTGGTTGAAAATGCGCTGGGAAGAAGGGCCGTCTTTGGAGTACTGAGTCTGCTCATTCAGGAGCTTCCCATCTCTGCATTTCATTGTCTTTTGTGTCCTCCAGTACAATTGAAATTGATCTTTTTATGGATGTGGTACACTTCCCATTAAATGTATTCCCAGTTATATTATGGCGTTTTGTTTCCCTTTTGTGGATTTTCCCCGTGTATTCTCCGAACAATTACTCATGTTTAAGAAAGTGTTCATATGTACTGTTTGTATACATCCAGCCAACCAGAACTATCCTCAACCTTAATTCCATTGAATTTCCCACTGATTTCTTAAATGTATGTAAGGAGGCAATTATATTGTTCCTTAACAGATAATTTTGTGTTTTCCTTTCCATCTCCCACCTGTATTTGATTTTCTTACTGCACAGGCTAGGCCTCTAGTTCAGCCTTGAGGAGCAGCAATGGCAATGTGTTCTTGTCTTTGACTTGTTTTTTTTTTTGTTTGTTTGTTTTTTTTTTTCTTTTTTTCCATAATATTTTATTGTCAAATTTTTTTCCATACTGACTTGTTTTTTAAAAATGTTTTAATGTTTATTTAGTTTTGAAGGAGAGAGAGAGAGACAGAGCATGAGTGGGGGAGGGGCAGGGAGAGTGGGGGACACAATCAAAAGCAGGCTCCAGGCTCTGAGCTGTCAGCACAGAGCCTGACACAGGGCTCAAACCCAAGGATGCCAGATGGTGACCTGAGCCAAAGTCAGATGCTCAATCAACTGAGCCACCCAGCTACCCCGTCTTTGATTCACTTTTAATGAGAATGCTTCTTAGGTCTCACTCAATTCTTTTGGCTTCTGAGGGTTTCTGATAGTTACTCTTTGCTGGGTTGAGATCCATGACCTTCATTATAATTCCCCGTGTCAGTGTTTTGTCCTTTTCATTAGGCTAAGACTCCTTTAATGGTCAAGTATAGATGGCAGTAGGAACACATGCATCCACACATGTGTGTATATAAATATATACCTAAGTTGTGTGTGTGTGATGGATACATCTGCTACATAGTCAACTTTCACCATGGAAAAAACAGAGTTAGTTGGTGCAGGGCACTTGTGCTAATTAGACAGATACCCGGAAAGTGTCTGCGGTCTCCAGTGCATGCGAGATAGAAGCGCAGCTGCCTTCCAGCAAGCAACTACTCTGCCCGCCCTTGTTACACCAACGGGGTCTCCGACACGCCGGCAAGACCCTCACTCCAAGGGGTAGCATCACCCTCCTGCACGATCAGAGGGGACTTCTCTCCTGCCTGCATATCCTCCCAACCTCCCCTTCCGGAGCCCCTAGACTATAGTCAGTGGGTCTCCCTTCTAGGATGCCGCCCTGTGACCTGGCCTTCAGATGCCTGGCCCACTGACTGTGGTTCTACCTTTTGCCACCTGCTTACAGGCTTGCTCTTTTTTTTTTTTTTAATGTTTATTCAGTTTTCAGAGACAGAGCATGAGTGGGGGAGGGGCAGAGAGAGAGAGGGAGACACAGAATCTGCAGCAGGCTCCAGGCTCTGAGCTGTCACCACAGAGCCTGACGCGGGGCTTGAACCCACGAACTGTGAGATCATGACCTGAGCCAAAGTCAGCCGCTTAACCAACTGAGCCACCCAGGCGCCCCACAGTCTTGGTCTTTTTAACCAGCTGCCTGCTATTGGTTGTACGTTCCTCCACATAGCTGGACAACCTCAAAGGACATCCGAGAAAGCCTTTCCCTTTAGAAATAGTAGTGCACATTTCCTTACATGTTCTATGGTGATATATCTATTATATTCATTATTTCTTTATACTAGTAAGTCATTCTTTCAAGGACAGTAACGTGCGCTAATTCCCCCATCATTTACATTAACCTTAATCTTGGTACCTCCCTGCCGGTCACAGTGTCCACACAGTACTTTGCAGAAAGTGGGTATTCGACTGCTTGATCAGTTGATATATGAATAATACATTCCACAAAATTTTGGACTGATTTTGCTGACTATCTAATTTATTATTCTGAAGTAGTGTCTACTTAGTTTTCATTAATCTTTAAAACTGCTGAAATTTGGCTTATGCATATGTTGACCTTTTTCGCGAAGCTTGCATATGTAAAAATTATGTCGGTTAATTGTTAATCCTCCTTTCGAGCCGTGACATTTAGGAGCATCTAGGGGCCATTTCAGGGGAGGGCAAGGTTAGGTTGAAGCTTGAAGTATGCATGATGGACGGTAGAATTGGCACTTTTGGGGATTTGGTTTTTATTTATTTATTTTTAATTTTTTAATGTGGTGGTTTTTTTTGAGAGAGAGACAGAGAGAGACAGAGAAAGACAGAGTGTGAATGGGGGAGGGGCAGAGAGAGAGAGGGAGACACAGAATCCAAAGAAGGCTCCAGACTCTGAGCTGTCAGCACACAGCCTGATGCAGGGCTCGAACCCACGAGCAGTGAGATCATAACCTGAGCTGAATCACTCAACCGACTAAGCGACCTGGGTACCCCTTGGCATTTGTTTTTTAAATAGGTGACAAATAATGATAAAAAGTGTTCACATTTGTGTGTACAAAGATGTTGCCAGCAAGCAGAAAGTTCCCTGAGAATTTAAATTGTGAGTTTAAAAAACTCCGAGTTATAACAATATACAGTAACAAGACCCAAACAGTGAGTTGGCGTGCCTGTCAGGGAAATCTAGCTTTGGTACCTACGCAATTATATTAGAGTATAATTAGAGTATTTTTTGAAAATGATGGAACTCAGAAGTTTTAGACTCTCTTTTAAGCATCAATAAGCCTCAAAGAAGAGATGCTTCACTGATGGGAGAAACAAGCTATGTCTAATGGGAGATGACTCCCCTTCGTTCTGCAGACATTTACTGAACACCCCCTTGGGGCCAGGCGCCATCAGCCTGGGGCGTGCGATGAGTGGGATCAACCTTCCTGGAAGGAGATCAGGGCCTCGTAGAAGAGATTCTTAAAGTTAAGCTGGTTTGGCCTGTTGACCCAGCATACTCCCGTTTTTCTGCTCCATTTTAGATTTGCTTCACAGTGTCTTCTACTGACTTCTTGCCTTTGGCAATTGCCCCTTTTGTAGGTAACCGCTATTTTCTGGTCTTTATTTCTTAACTATACTTGCTCTCTCCATCAGTGATATCACCTGTCCCGTGGGCTTCAGCACTCATTTATTGCAGTGATTTGCAAATTTCTATTCACAGCATACCTCTTTGTCCAACTCATGTCCTGCATTTCTATCTGTGTGGTGATGACACATGCATGTTGGTGTGGCATATCAGACTCTCGAGGTTAGAAGAGAATCCCAAACAGGTTCTGTGCCGTCAGTACAGAGCCTGACTCTGGGCCCAATCTCACAAACCATGAGATTCTGACCTGAGCAGAAACCGAGAGGCAGATGCTTAACCGACCCACCCAGGCACCCCAGTAATTGGCAATATTAACAGAGTTTGCCTTCCTACTAAGCAGTCAAGCTGGTGGTGTGATTTCAGTGAAGGGGGAAGGGCCAGCTACCCCTTCCCCCAAAATACTGGCTCTCCTGACTTGTTGAAAACTGAAAGTACAGGTCACAATTTCAGGCATCAAAGACCAGACTTTATTTTTCAATTAAAGACATAGCAGTGCAAGGTATCTCCCAAAACGGGGTCACCTCTCACAACTTCTACCAAGTGACTTTTGGCTCCGAGAAGGCAGTGAGGAAAAATGTGAACATATTGGACACCAGATCAGGCTGGGGAGGGGGACCAGATTCTGCGTGAGGAGGACAGGGAAAGGAGAAACCAGGAGAAGGCAGTTTTGTGTAATGCTGGCCTGGTGGTCAAAAGAGGCCATCCAGTGATAGAGACGAAGGAGTACACTCGTCGTGATGAGCCAGGCGACGTACAGAAGTGTTGGATCACTCTCTTGTACACCAGAGACTAATACTACACTATATCTTAACTAACTGGAATTTAAATAAAAACTTAAAAAAAAAAAAAAAAAGGCCATCCGCCCTGTTCTTGGCCGTAAGCGTGGTACAAACTCTTTCTATGAATCAGTAGTGCTGAACTGAGCGAAGACAAACCACTCAAATTTTAGCAAAACAAGCAAAAAGGAAACCCTTCTTATTCCACCCCCAGGAAAAGGGGGGAAAGCAGGATTAACTTTGCCTTGTTGTCAGAGAGCCCTCGGGTGCCCGTCCAGTTTATGTAACCCCAGGAATGTTGCCCCCCAAAAGCCACAGGTAGCCGGGTGGTTTTAGACCTCTCTCTGCCCTTGTAGTGATGAATTATATAGACTTCTGGTGCTTAACCACAAACAGAGGGTTTTCCAGGAAGGGGATCGGAGTGAGGAGAAGACAAATACCGAAATCCAAGTCACTGGGGCAGTAAGGTCTTTTGCGTTGTTGTTGAAGTGGGGTGACTGCCCTCAGAATGGTGTCCCGGGCATTGGGCAGGAATGGCTGCTGTGACAAAGCTCCCCAGGCCGTGGGAGCCACGGGGGTATTAACCGCCAGGCGAGGCTGGATTCTAGGAGATCTGCCTGGCCGCGCAGTTTGTTTTCTGTGGTTGTTCCGTCAACTGTTTATTCTCAGTATACAAGTAAGACAAACTGCCCTGAGTGCCGTTTTCCTTTTTGTCTGCCTACATTATGAAATGTAAAATCCACTTGTTCCTAAAATTAATTATCACCCTAATTCCCTCTACTAAGTTTTAGCCTCTCTTGGACTCCTTTCAATGGGCCTTTTGTCTTTGTGTGAAAGCTGGAATGTTTTTAAGATGCAGCTCTGTAATATAATAATATTACAGAGGTACAAGCGAAAAGAATATAGGATTTTAGAGTTTTGGGGGGTTGTTTGGGGTTCTTTGTTTTATTTGGTTGGGGGTTTTTTCCTAGCACATCAGAGTGGGACCACAGTTTAAGTCAGTCCTGTAACAGACACCAGCTCAGAAACGGTCCCTTTATTCCCTTACCCCATTGCCCCGAAGTGGTGATTACTCTTGGCAATTCCTTGGGCTTCTACATTCAGTTCCCTGGACATTTTCCCAAGCTTGTTCGACCATTAGCCTTCTGGACTTCTGGGTTTAAGTACTGTCAGATCAGATTTAAATCATGTGTTAAGGCTTGGTGGGTCCATCATTGTCCTCAATTTAAGAAGCATTATAGAGGTCACGACATCGCTACAAAGAAGGTGGCACTAATCCCTCACTTTATAAAAGGGAACGCTGTGGTATGCGTTACAGCAAAGGCCCCGGCCCCACCAGCCCCAGGGCCCCGAGAGCCGGCTCTGCGACCATTTCCTCCGCTCTCCTGCTCTGCCGGGGATGGGTAGCACAAAACCAGATGTCACCTATTTTTCACATGCTCCTCGGACTTCGCATTAAAGTTCCCTTCGACCAGATGCCAGTGTTTAAATAACATCCTGAAGGATCCAAAGAGAAGGAATCAGTCCCTGTGTTTCACTCCCATAAAATCCGAAATAAAAGGGAGAAGGGTACAAAGAAACCAAAGCACCTTGACTGTGTCTTGGCAGACTATCGGAACTTGCAAAGAACATTGCCTCGCTTACGACAGCTCAGAAGTGAAGTGCGCTTTTTCTTTCCTTATCCATTGAACTTCCCCCATTGCTCGTTATTAGTGCTTTTTAGTGAAAACAAAAGCAGCCTCACCTGCGAGGCAGTTTGGTTATGTTGTGAGGGGATCAGGTAACACTTGTTTTAAACGGCACTCTCCTGGCTCGCCCCCACTTAGCTATCTTATCGATGTCTGCCTTGCTCTCTGAAATTCTTGCACTGATGGTCTGTGCCAATGAAGACACACGGAAAACAACCGAACCGCCTGTCTTCGAATAGGTGCTCCCGTGGTGCTCCCTAAGCGTTACCAAAAACGTCACCGAGCACAGGTGTCATTAGGGCCCGAATCACATAAAGGCCAGCCATTGACAGGTCATCAGCCGTACTGGCGGCTAGATACATCGGTCGCCTGTAAGGTAGAAGTTGCGTAGAAAAAGACCCACCACACAACGTAAAACAGAGGCCAGTGAAAGGTTTCCCATCAGTCTGAGGTTAAACAGCATGAATGTGTAGTGGACCCTATCA
Organism: Suricata suricatta; assembly: GCF_006229205.1. Classification (NCBI taxonomy): domain Eukaryota; kingdom Metazoa; phylum Chordata; class Mammalia; order Carnivora; family Herpestidae; genus Suricata; species Suricata suricatta. The sequence continues at coordinate 46,655,526 of NC_043716.1, forward strand.
AAATAGTGTGTGTGTGTGTGTGTGTGTGTGTGTGTGTGTGTGTGTGTGTTGTTGTTGTTGTTCTGTACTTTCCGCAGCAGCAAAAGAGAGCCCCCGGATGGGGGAAAGCAGATGGCGGGCAGTACCCGGAGCAGGGGTTTGACTCAGAGGACCCAGCCACATCAGACATTAGTGCGTTAAGTCTAGCTCAAGTCAGCAAGAGAGCTCACGTGGGAACTAACCCTTTAATTTGGAAAGCAGGGAGGCTTTGAGTGACCAGAGCTGTAATGCAGGTAACAGGGTAGAGAGGGAGGCAAGGTAGTTGGCGGTATGGAAGTTGGTGTGGGGTTGGGACAGATGTCCGTGCCAAAGGATCCAGCCCAGTCAGTGGGGTGTGGTGACTTACATAGTGGCCAAGGTTAGGTCGCTGGCTGATTGGTTGGCTCGGCTGGTCGGGTGGGAAGTCAAAGCCCTTGGCAGAAAATCTCGGCCCCTGTCAAATAATCTGTTAGTAATAGTTGGTCGAAACTCACACTAGTTTAAACAGTAAGAATGTTTTGGTTCATGTAACTGAGAAATAGTATTGGCTTCAAAGGAGGCTTAATCCAATTACTCAAATTACGTGACCAAAAGCCAGTTCTCTCTCCATTTTTCAGTTCTGTGTCCCTTATTTCTGACGGCATTGTCGGCAGGTTGTCCCCTTGTGGCTGCAAGGTAGGTGCTAGCAGGTCCTGGGCCTGTGTTTCCAGGCCCAAATCAGCAGAAAAGAGAAAGTTCCCTTCCACAGCAGCAGAAGTCTCGGGCTCTGTTTCATTGGCCCCAAGCTCCAGTTCTAGAGGAAAGGCAGTTCACGCAAACGAAAGGGGTTCATGAGGCCAACCGCCATCGCCTGGGTCCTGCGGCCACTGGAGACTGAGCTCACAAAGTATGAAAAAAATCACCTCCTGGGCCTCAGCTACTAACGCGCCTCCTGTCCTCACCTGCCTTGTCTCAGAAGCTGTTAGCGCTGGGCTTGCCAACGAAAAGGCCAAGCGACTCAAGCCAAGTGGGGGTGAGAAGTATCTAGAGTGTGGAAATGGTGTCATTAAAAGTGCAAGGTGGTATTATGGGCTGGGTGTTTGCGTCTCCCCAGAATTCTTATGTTGAGTCCCAGTATGAAGGTATTAGGAGATGGGGCCCGTGGGAGGTAGTTAGGTCCGGCGGCAGGAGCCCTTGTGATTACTGCCTTTGTAAGAAGAGACCAGAGAGATCTGTTGCACTCGTGCAGTGAGGACACCACAAGAAGGTGGCTGGCTGTTAGTCGGAAAGAAGGCTCTTGCCAGACCCTGATGCTACCGGCTCCCTGATCTTGGACTTCCCTTCTCCATGAGAAACAGGTGTCTGTTGTTTAAGCCCCCCAGGCCGTGGGATTCTGTTATAACAGCCTGAGCGGACTTATGACCAGTGGGAACCAAGAGGCCAAAGGTACGAAGATAATCCGTCATTGAGGACCCTGAGCCTTAACAGGATTCGCAGGATTGAGAGGAAGCCCGTGCTTGATGTCGTCCTGTCCTCCACCGGTCACACCTCATAACCATCTCATCTCCAAGTGTAATTTCTCTCTCCCCTTCAGTTCTGCTCATCTCTCCACCCCTCCCGGCTGTCAGCTCTGTTTGAGTTCTACTCACCTCAAGTTTGGAGGAAATGGCCTCTTCCTCACTGGTGTCTCTGCCCCTCCTCTTTGAGTAATCGTCGTGAAATACCGCTGTTGTCATGTTTTCTTCTGCTTGAAGGCACCCCTGGCTCCCCCTCACTTTCCGGACTTCCCTGCCCGATTTTGAGGCCTCTCGTGGTCTGGATGAATTCTCCAGTCTTGGGTCCCCGGGGCCTGCACGCAGTCCTCAATGGAGCAGGCTCTCCGCTCCCACACCAGCCACGCTCATTTGCACCAGGGCTCACGAGTTTGGTTTGGTTTGGTTTCCTTCACCTGGAATTTCCTTTTACCAAATTTCTGCCCATCCAACCATTGTTCACCTTTGGGAGTACAGCGCAATGCCCCCCTTCTCTTCCTCTGACCCTCTACACTGTTCCACGCCACAAAGGTCTTTCCCTTTTCCCAAGTGTCTTTTGTGCTAGGTTTCCCCATAGCAGAATGTGTGGTGCTTGTAGGCCAATTTGACTTCCCACCAAAATTGTCAACTCCTTGGAGGCAGGGTTTAATTCTTCCTCTATGTTTCCCAACACCGAGCATAGACCGGTACTGAGCATGATGGGAGATTCAGCAGTGGTTAGGAGAGGGGAAGGGGAAAGCACGGGAACAAAATGTGTGTGTCCAGTCCTGAGCATACGAGGGGCAGGCTTCCTAGAGGCAGCTCAGTCAATCCTAGCGGCTTCCCACCAGGCCATATGACCCTAATTCGTGGAATCTTCTTTTTTTTTTTCCAATGTTTATTCATTTTTGAGAGAGAGAGACAGAATGCAACCAGGAGAAAGACAGAAAGAGAGACAGAATTTGAAGCAGATTCCAGGTTCTGAGCTGTCAGCACAGAGCCTGATGCAGGACTTCAACCCATGAACCATGAGGTCATGAGCTGAGCCAGTCAGACGCTTAACCAACTGAGCCCCCCAGGCGCCCCTGCATGGACTCCTTTAAATGAAGACATAAAGGCTGCTCCGGATATCCTGACAGAGTAGTTTAAAGGTCTCTGTGCCCAAGATTAGCCACCCTTTGATACTTTGCAACGAATCCTTATGTAGACACATTGGCTGCCTGCCTTTCTCTCACGCTCCGAGTGGTTTCCGCATGCAATCCAACGACACAGCCAACCTACACTGTGTTTAGATTAAATTAAAAATCTCAACTGAATCTTCTGAGAGTTGCATCAAACATTGACTCTGCCTTAAGGGACATTTAAAGTATATATTAACCTAAGTTTGCGTTCAACGACCCTTGTTTCTCCAAGATCACTGGACAGGACGGAGGTCACATAGGCCACCTTTAGTACAGGGCTGTGAGTCCACCTGTCTTTTTAAAAATTTTTTGAAGGCCACGAGGAAGCAATATTAATTTTCTCTTAAATAAAGTCTGTCACAAAAAGATTTTCTTGAGGCCGGAAGAAAAAATGTTAGCATAATACAAGATAAATGGTATCCTTATCCCCCAAATCTTAGACTTTCTGCGCCACCCTGTTGGTTTTAAATATACGTACAAGATAAAGAGGGGGAATGAAATGACTTTGGAGTTCTGAGCCAAAAAGATCGGATAGCAGCCTCTAACACTTGGAAATTAGAGGCAGAAACAAAGCACCTAGAATTCAATCTGAATTAGAAAAGATGCTCCTTCTGTTTGTTTTCACATATAATTGAGGGAGTTGAAATGTTTTACCTCCAGGGCCAATAAGCATGAAGAGTAACATTAGTCACAGTATCAGCACCTAATGTTTAAGAAATTTTTTTTTCTAATTTTAAATAGTGATTTTTCTCCATCATTGAGGTAAAGAAAAAAGCCTTTACAATGAGAATCCTCAGCCACCAGCGGTCGTGGAGAGCGGCGTTTTCTTTGTGCTCTGCCTCTCCACCATGAATTCCTTTCGGACATCATCAGAATATGTTTCTAGATTTCAGTACATTTTTAATATTAAAGAAATATCTTCAACTGAAAGAACAAAATCTTCCTGCTCTTTACTTGACCTTTGTTGGTTTGATGTGTTTTAAAAAAAAGATCTGGGCAACAGTTTTATAAGGAATGCACCAAGACATTCCTGGAAGAGCACACTGGTGAAAATAATAATGAAAAAAAGATTAGAAGAGGAAGCGTCTTGCTCAATCTAACGCACTGCTAATCTCCCCATAGTTCCTCAGGGTTGTGTTGGTTCTATTGAAGACAGCAACAACCAACCTAAGTTTTTGAAAGATACTTTAATGTGACTGTTTTGAAGAGAAATGTTACTTTCACCTTTCATGTATCTCCGAGTTGACGAAGCCAAGTTAATATCCCCACCAGTTTATCTGATTTGTAAAAACAGGGACCCCAGTCTCTCTCAGACTGAAAGTGAAGTGCTGTCAGGCTGTTTCTGCCTCTGACCTGGAGCAGGTGTGGGGAGCCCAGATGTACGCGGTCAGGTATGTTCTGCTCTGGGAAAACTGTAGCCTGCAGAAGAGGTTGGCAGAAATGCCTTTATGTTGGCAAAAACAAGCCTTATAATGTTTTCAAACTTCAGATAGATAACGATATAATCTTGTTTTCTTCTTAAGTAGCATTGATCACCAGTAAAGCTTAGAACCTACCCTCAGGAAGCCCACGTTCTAATCGGAGAAAGCAGTGCATAAAGCAATAATTATAATATTATGTGACAGTGAAGTAAAACAGAGGCTCTGGGGTAGGGAAGACCTAGATACAGGTCCAAGCTCTCCTACTTATTAGTTGGGGGGCTCTGAATAAGATAGGAACCTCTCTCGGTCTATTTCTTCATATGTAAAGAGCCATAAAGGCACCACATGGAATTGGTAGGGAGATTAAATACAATATATGCAGAGGGATGTGGTACGCAATACACGGAAAATGCTTAGTAATGATCTGGTGGTGATGAAGACCCACCATCACGACAGTCATTAACTGTTCACTGCGTACAACTTCGAGACATCTTAGAGGAGGAACAGACGGCTTGATGGGTGCTGAGAAGTGTCCCAGAGAAGGTCTCTGTGGGCAGTGAGTAGTTCGCACTGGCTAGTCAGGAGGAAGAGAAGGCACAATACGCACAAGGGTGTGAGGCACAAAATGGCACAGGATTTGGAGGGAAGACACAAGTCATTGCCGGAGCACAAGATGTCCTGGGAAGTTAGGCTAAGACCGGCCGAGAAGGTTCTTAGCTGATAGATGCCAACAAGGTTGTCTTTCGTCTATAGGCTAAAAAAAAAAAAAGTCACTGAGGCACTTTCATGATGGAGGTTGGAGGACCAGGAGGGCAAGATGGTAAGATCTGCATTTTCAAGGAACAGGCAACAGTTTAGATGTAGAGTGTAGATAATCAGTTGGAGAGGAAAAAATACTAGAGGCAGTCCCCACCTGTCTCGTCCACCCCCTGCCCCACCACACGACCACCATCCTCACCTGGCAGTCCCCAAAGCCTGCCACACACACTCACCTCCACGCTCCCCGCTCTTCCCCCTCATCCACCCAGAAGGTTCCTACTCATTCCACAACGTCCGAGTCCAATCTCTTCACCTCTGTAAAGACTCCCATTATCCCACTTAGAAGTAATCAGTCTCCCTGATTCCCCTCCTTGGCCTATTATGCCTCAATTATGTTTTTATGTAGCTCCTTTTTACACGTCTGATGTCAAATGTGTAAGCTTCCCAAGGACAAAACCCGTCTGCTGCCCCACCGATGGCTGTGCGGAGTAATCACCCGTAAACGTTGGCTGGATACGGATCCCAACCGTTGTCCTTTGGAAAGCCTGAATGAAGTCTTTGGATAACTGCACGTTCCCCAACTTTTAATTGAATGAAAATTCCTTTTATCTCCGCTGTGTAAAGGTGAACAACTCGTGAATTTAGTCAGTGACTGTTTACAATGGTGTTTTGAAATGTTCTGCGAGGAGGTTGTGGGGTCTCTGTTCCCATTAGTTGGGAGGTAAGGGGGTTCATGCACAAAATCCTCATTAGGAGCTGCCTAAGCAAATCCCGAGCACACCAGTAGGACAATGACCGCCTTTGTGTTCCCGTTCTGTGTGTTGTATAGAACGCCGTATCTGGCAAGACGTGCCTTCTCAAACATAAGGAGATAATTGGCACTTTGAGGGAGAGGTTTAACTTACTTATAATTGTCAAGAGTTTAAATATGCAGAAAAGAAAGAGCAGTCATAGCTTGCCTCTTTTGAAAAATGCCCTCAAACCGGGTCAGAGAAGCTCCGACTAACTCAGCTATTTGGGATGATATTTAACGGAACTTTAGATGTAGACACTCTGGATGTAATTTTTGCTTTTAAAACGGGAAATGACACGTTTATCAACCGACTGATCCCGTCACCCGGCACTCCCTTTAGTTGTGGTGTTGCTGTTCCCCCAGATCTCTCAGGACTGATGCGCTGTCCAGGGGGCTGTGTTGCACACATCGTGACGACACGGGAGGCAAATGATGGTTGTGGCCCGTGGCCTCCCTGTGAAACCCGAGGCCGTGCTCCCCACTCCCCTGCCTTTCTCCCACCATTCCTGATCCTTCTCTCGTGCCACTGTTCCTGCGCCCTGAATGGCGGAGCCCCTTGGGGACGACTCTGCTCCTGGGAAATTCTCAGTCTCTCCTTCCCCTTTGAGAGCCTTTCCCTTCCCAAGGCTTCACCTTGCTTTTCCAGCCCGGGATGCTCAGGCCTCCAGTCCTGGCCTTCCTCATAAAGCCCCCACAGCTTTTCTTCTTGAACGTCTCCAGCACCTCAGACTAAGTAAGTGCAGACCCAAACCCCTGTCTTCTCTCCCACCCACACACCGATGGGCTCCCGCCACCCATTACCCCGTCTCTCCAGTGACATCGCTCTTCTGGGCACGTGGCCGAGGCCCTAATCCTCTCCCAGATCACCTCTCGCTTTTATTTTTTTATAAGCCAGTGCATCATCAGCTTCTGGCATAGGACCTGCCCACAGCCTTGCCCTCAGACCAGGAGCTCTCGCTCTCCCCCAGGCTGTCTCCTCTCCCGAGATTTCTCTACAACGCTTCCAGATCAATCCTCCTCAACCCCCACCTCCCCGTAACGAGTGGGCACAGTGCGGGTCTACATATCCGGCGTCGGCCCTGGTTCTAGCACTCACTCACTGTGGGCCTGCTCCTTCGTCTATGAAATGGGTATGATATCATCCGTTTCCCAGACTTTATGGAAGGATTGAGCAGCGTCCTCACAATATGGAGAAGGTTATCAATTCCTTAATCATCAATTCCCAGCACATCAGGTGTTTATAAGTGTTGATCTCTTTTTATTTCATATTACATTTGATCGAAACTCATGGGGATGACTTTGCGGCCCTCCCTCCATAATTTCTAGGTCCCAGCTACCTCTTCCCCCACAGCTTCGTTCAGTCATTACCTCATTAAAACAATGTTAGCTGAGCATTTACTACGGGCCACGTGTCCCGACCTTACCTCAGGGTACAAAGGGTACATATCCGGTGGACTCCAAAACCCACCTTACTGAATACCAGTCTCACTCCCCAAGTCTTCCCGGGTCTTCTATTAACAAAGTCAGTCAGAAGCCTCCCCCCTTGGTTGGGGTTTTGGCCCAGCGTTAACAGACACCACCTTTTCACGAAGTCTGGCCCCAACCAGAAAGGGCTGACGCACTCTTGTCTCCGAGGGGAAGGCCAGGCGCTGTAAACAACAAGACCATCCTGTCCCTCCCCAAAGGGTTGTCCCCAAACCCTTTCAGAGATGGACCTTCCCAAGGAAAGTGGACACGTGGCCTCCCTTTAACTCCTGTGAACTTGGCCCTTCGCGTGTCCGCGTTCTCCAGCGCGTACCTGCCCAGGCTCCCACGTTCAGCTGTTCTCAGTCCCCGCCTCCAGGATTGGCACACTCACCACAACCCTCCAAGACTTCAGGTGTTTGGTAGTATACAGCAGCCTACGCGAAGAAAAGTATCAAGAATAGTGTCATCAGGAAGAAAAACATCAGAGCAGAAGCCAAAATAATATATTCCAGTGAGAAAAGAGCCGGCGTTTAATTTCAGGAGAAAACCAACCAACCAACCAAGAAGCGTGAGTCATCTGATGTTGCAACCCTGTAAAAAGTCTGGTAGTGCGGAAGGGGGAAGAAGCTAGAGCAGGGGGAAGCCTGGATCAAGCCCACTCCCCTCCTCCAGGCCGAGCCTCGGCAGCCCTGGAGGCGCTGGTGTTGGCCTCTGGTGTTCTCAGCCCGAGGCTGGCCTGTCCGTACAATGCGGATTAAAAATCATAGACTGTGGTGATAGCATCTGCTCTTTGTACCTGGGGGGAGGTTTTGTGATTCCTCCACATTCTGAAGACCCTGTCATCTTGAGACCGAGACTGACTTTTAACCCCGGGTGCTGTGAGGTCGGATGCCGTCATGCCATCCACACATATTTACTGAGTTGTTCCCGTGTGCCGGGCAGCGAGGCGAATGCTGGCGCTGCCGCCCTCAGCAAAACAGGTACAGTCCCTGCCTTGTGGTTCTCAGTCTAGTGCGGGGATCAGCCAGCTTGCTGTGAAGGGCTACATAGAAAATGGTTTAGGCCTAGCGGGCCCTGGGGTCTCGGTCAAGATCACTCAGCTCTGCCTGAGCGATCTATGCATGCAAAAGCAGCCACAGATAACAGATAAGCAAAATGAGCAGGACTGTGTTCCAATAAAGCTTTACTGACAAAAATAGGTGGTGGGCCAGATTTGGTCTGGTGACCAAAATCTGCTGACCCCGGTCAAACAGACACAACACATAGATGCAAGTTAATGTTTTGCATACTCCACGTTGTTTCAGTCAGGATTGTTTTGGTTGCAAGTGACAGAAAATGCAACCCCAACTGAAAAATCTGAGGATGGGGCTGACTTCAGGTTCAGCTTGACAAAGGAGCCCCTCTCTCTCTCTCTCTCTCTCTCTCTCTCTCTCTCTTTTCAGTTTCAGCTCTTCTTCCTCTGGATTGGCCCCTCCTCAGTCCAGCTTTCACTCTGTGGCAGCAAGATGGTGGTTTCCTCCCCAGAAGGACATCCTCTGGGTGAAGTCTAGTGGATGAGTTTGTCTCCCGACTCTTGGTGACTCCGCTCACCTGAACTTGGGTCATGTATCCAGTCCCCAAATGCCTCCAGCATAGGGAGAATACAGTGTGGTGATTGTCTGGGCCTGGTCATGTACCCTATCACTGTGACCTTGGGTGGGACAGTGTGTGTGCGGAGGTGTATTCCAGGAACTAGAAGACCCTCGAATGCTGGAGGGTGAAACAAATATCCACAACATATATCTCGTGAAATTCCCAATGAGTACCTCCAAAGACCACATTCATTTATAGAAGCTCAAGATTACAGTTTCAGCTTTTTCTTCCCCATCAGGAGGGAAAGGGCTCAGCTTATATGCAAAATATGCCCCCAAATTTTAATATTTGCAAACGTTTATTTTGCGGCACAACCCCAGTCTTTTTATTAGCTAGTTAAGTCTGATCTGTGGACAGATTTGGGCACTTTATTGATAATTTTCTGAGTATTGTGCCTCCTCCCCGTCTTTTCTATATGTGTACGTTCTTATGAATAGACTTACCAGACCCACGTTTCTTTTTGGTGCCAGGATTCTTTTCAACTCCCCAAATCTGGATTTTGAGCATCCAAATCTAATTAAAGTACTAGGTTTGAACCCTTGTCTTCATCCTCAGGCCACCATTTTCTCCACACTACCAGAAAATTGTTCCTTCCTCCTAAAACCATAGCCTTTTCCAGAAACTAGAGAGGGGTCAGTGGCTGCTTCATTAATCAGCCACCCCCTTTCCTGAGAGGCTTGGGCCCAGTCAGCATCCGGCTCCACTCCCTTGGGGTGGAAATTGGTCCCTACGTGCAGGGCACGGAGGACCCCTGTAAACTACAACCTCAGCCTGAGACTCCACCAGTTGGAATAAAGAACCAGAAGATAAAATCATATTGAAGAAAGAGGGGGAGAGATGAATATTTTGAAGACCATTGAGAAAATTATGATTACTTCTACATTTCCACTTTGTACTTCAGAATCAAAGCACCACGGCTTTGCCGCAGAGCACCTTTCTTAAAATGGATCTCTCTGGGCGTTGCTGTGGCAACACACAATACCTTAACCCCAATAAAAATGAAATTTCTTAGAAGGCAGAGCATTTTTTCTCAGCTGCACTAGAGCATTTCTTTTTTGGGCACCACCTTTTACTACAATTTCTTTCAGTCTTATTCTTTAAACCACGTTGGAATTCAATATCAAACCAATGACTTTTGTAGACTCACTCCCCTAAAAAGCCCCTGCAAAAAACTTTTTGCAGCATGAAGGCCCATCACTCAGACACAACCCCCACATTTCCATTCACCTTACATCAAATGCCCCTTTCCCCCAGGAACCTCCTTCCCTGTATCCCTCTCCTGCCCTCCTCTTACCTGCTCGACACTGCCCTGCAGAAGCCCAGCGTCTTTTTGATGTTCTCCACTTCCTCCAAACCCCCCACTGGGGGGCCCACCCATGTTCACCTTCTCTCAGAGTATATACTATGCTCCAAACATACCTCTTGTTCTTGCCCTGGTCTCCAACCCTACAGTCTACTCAACAGTCAATGCACTTTGCTTTACAGAGTTGAGCTAAGCCAGGTGTTTGAAGGACACAGTTCTGAACACACTAACTCATAGAGAGAAGAAGCATCTGGTGATTTCCCTCGTACCAATATTTATCTAATTGGTAGAAATCCAGGTTGGGTGGAGAGAGAGTTTTGAGCTGAGACTCTTGCCTGAAATCATTCAGCAGGAAGCAATGATTTCCCACGTGTAGGCCAGAGCTATAGACAAGGAAAAGTCTGAGAAAATTCACAGTACACCAATCATCATCAGTAGTCTGGATACATAATACCCAAAAACAGGCACTACTACTCTCCAAATGTATGTAGATGACTTTAATTATAAAATACAAGTTCACTTAAAGTTGATTCTGAATTCATAGAAGGATTTTGTTACTATGTACTTTCTTGGTCAATAGATACTTAAAAATGCAAAAGGGGATTTAAATGGGGTCCTCAAGTTAACCATGAATATATGAAAATACTTTGTTATCAGGATTTCTGCTATTACAAATAATTAGAAATCAAAAAGTCTAATGATAAAGGCTTGGCTAAATTAAATATATATGTATTTCATAACATAAATGAACATAATATAATGAAATGTATATGTATAGTCTCCAATATATGATATAATGATAACTAACATTTATTGAACATTTACCAAGTGCCACTCTTGTGAAACTTCTACATGTATTAAGTCATCTAATCCTCACAGCAGTCTCGGGAAGTTATAATTCCCATTTTCCTGAAAAAGAAATGGAGGCACAGAGAGGTTAACCTTCCCAGGGCATGCAGTTAGGGACCCAAATTCAGCTCCAACATTCCCACTCCAGAGTCTAGGTTCTTAACTCCTACACTTGACTGTATTAGGTTAACGGGCAGGTTACAAAACAGTCTTCCTTTTTGTAGAAGATGGCTTTCTATTTATGAGGCACCCCCTCTGCTCCCAACACTCAGTGATGATCGGCAAAATATAAAAGGGAAAAGTAAAGTGTATTTGGTGTCAAAAGTAGGATGGACACCGTGTGTATGACCTAGAAATAGAACAGAACCCTGGAGTGGTGAGTGAAGCCAAAACCATGAGTCCAGGGTCTTGAGCCCATCAGCAGGCTGAGCCACCTGGGACAAAAGTCTGAGGGGTAATGGAACAAAAGTGGGAGGGCTCCTTGCCCGGTAAATGACAAGAGACCGGGTTGCAGCTTGAAAGCAAGGGCTGGTGTGGCCCCTCTTCCTGAAAGGAAACTGAGGAAGTCTGCTGCTGCCACAGCGAGGACCTCCAGCCCATCTGAAGCTGGGAGATGGTTCCTCAGGTGCAGCGTACTCACCAGGGTCCGCCAACGTCCCTGTGCTGGGTGCCTGGGTGGACGGCATCCCAGAGATCTAGGTGGGGGAGCCCCAAAGCCCCACGGGATGGGAAAGTAAAGGGAGGAAGATGAGAAAGGGCCTATTATGAGGACAAGCATCTGGGAACCTGGTGAGTGGACAGAAAAAAGCCATCGAGTCTGGTGTCTGGTACTGAGGGGACCCTTGAGTGACAGGCATACAAGATGTATAGAGGCCAGACTGGACAGGACCCTGTTGGCCTCATTAAAGGATTCAATTTTGATTTCATTTTTTGAATGTTTATTTCTTTTGAAAGAGAGAGAATGCACGGGGCGGGGAGGGGGGGGGAGCAGCAGGCTTCACGCCATCAGCACAGAGCCCAACATGGGGCTCAGTCTCATGAACTGTGAGATCATGACCTGAGCCCAAATCAAGAGTTGAATACTTAACCTACTGAGTCACTCAGGCACCTCTGAATTTGATTTTAAATGTTAAGAAAATTTGAATCAAAACCAATATACCAGTATCGCAGTGGCCAGGGGCAAGATGAAGGCATCCAGACTGGGCTGGTCCCAGGGGCAACGGGGAGAAGTGAGGAGACATTTCAGAGGTGCCATCAGCAGAATTGTTCCTTAGTTTCCTTCTCCCTCTGCTGAACTGACCCCAGAAATAAATGCTTGGTTGGATTGTGTAAAGTAATAGCAAGCACACTCATTTTCCTGAACTGCTTCAGTCTTACCTCAAATACAAATGGCTGTGCAGGGACATGTGACAAAGCAACACCAGTGGCCCTTTCCTCCCCTCTTCAAAAGTGAATGCCGTCCTGGGGACACTGGAGCTTGCAAGATAATAACCAGTGGTCCAGGCCCTAAGTTGTTTGTACAAAGCCTCACACTTCTATCTTAACTTGTTTTGTTCTGTGACAGGAAAATGGCATGTTTGACATGGATTGGACACATTGACGTGACTAGTTGATAGTATTTTTCAAAAAAAAAAACACCACAAAATACGCTTTAGTTCTCCTTCCATATTTTTAGTAAAATTATAAGACTTCCAAGGTTCACTTTTCTCAGCATCACTCTGAATCTTTATCTCCAGAGACCCTATTGGCTCAAGTCAACTACCTAGTCTATACGCTCTGTGGACTCATATTTATGCAAATGAGTCCAATTACCCAGGATATGTGTTCTACTGAAGTGTAACACTGAACTCTAGGTATGGATATTCTCAGTCTTCATGGTCCATTTTAGAAATTAAAGGGAATGGGGGTGCCTGGGTTGGCTCAGTTGGTTGAGCGGCCGGCTTCGGCTCGGGTCATGATCTCACGGTCGTGGGTTCGAGCCCCATGTCGGGCTCTGTGCTGACAGCTAGCTCAGAGCCTGGAGCTTGCTTCAGATTCTGTGTCTCCCTCTCTCTCTGACCCTCCCCTGCTCACGCGGTCTCTCTCTGTCTCTCAAAAATAAATAAAAGACATAAAAAAAAAAGAAATTAAAGGGAATGTTGTCAATGCTACGCCTTCGAGGAAAAGCTGGGCAGTCTGCTGCCCTGGTGCAGAGCACAGCTGTCTTTGGTCACATGGGCACTACGTTATTCGTACACCGTTCCCACTCGGCATAGAGGGGCCTTACTACATTGCAGGAATGTCGCTGTTTGTCATGATGTCCTAGGTTTCCTCATTTTTTTTCTGCCAAAAGGAAGTAAGGGGAGGAAAAAGGGAGAGATAGAGGCTTATGTCTATTTGGTGGGATGTGGCTGAGGAATGTGGAAGAGCAGATAATTACACACAGTGCTTAGAGGGCAGTGGGAGTGGTGAGGTGGGATGGGAATGAGCCAAACAGTCCTGGAGATTCCTTTCCAGAATTAAGTGAGAGCAGTCTTCAAATGCTTCCACATTAAATAAACTAATATAGCACTCACTAGTATAATTAGACAGTATATTTGGACTAGTACCATATGCTAGAGAAAGTTAATATCCAAACCTAATAATAAAACAGATTTCTATGTAAAAACTTTCATTTCCTTTAGGTAAAGGAATTGTGTGTCCCCCAAATCCTTTGCCAGGTCAACTCAACTTCCTCTTGCTTCTTGATCTGTTGTAAGGCCAGATTCAGGCCACAAGTGAAATGTGGGAAGACAGGGAAAGGAAGGGAGATTGGCATACTAAGCAGCTCACAGTTTATGATCAGTTTGTAGATAAAGGTTATCACTCCCACATTATTCCCCCTCAAACACATCCTGGGTCACAGACAGAGATAGACAAATGTCAAAAGTGCTATAAAAAAATAAGCTAATTCTTTCCCTCCTCTTTCTCATTTTGCCATGTGACAAACTTAGACACAGCCTTCGTTCACAGGTTAGACCTTAAAATGTCTGTGTACATGGGGGATTTATGGAGCTTCTGGTTTAGGTCGATATGTGCCTTGTATTTGTAGAGATGTTTTAAGTTAGTCTTATTTATAAATCTTTAATGACAATGTTAAGCCAATGGGGACTTACACCCCTTCCCCCCATCTCTCAAAATAAATAAGTAAACTTTTAAAATGTTTTTTTTTTTAATGTCAAGCCAATGGGAAAGTATAGGGAACCAATTATTGTCATCATTGTTGTTATCATAGTCATCCAAAAAAAGAACCCAAAAAGCACAAAGACTAGGTGGATATCTGGAAGGATGGTAATACATCTGCCCCCTTCCCGTAGCCCCTGTTAGGTTGGGGAGACCACTGGTGCGCAGTGGGTGAAACTTCTCTACCTGGTTGTGTCTGTGATGTCCTTTTGCCTTTGGGGTGGAAGAAACACTTCAGCATTTGGAAAGCTTCTCTGAGAAATAGCAGAGCACGGTCCCTGAGAATACGTACTTGAGAGTCAGACTCCTTAGTTCAAATCCTGGCTCACCTCTCTGTGCTTCCCTCCCTGGGTTGTCAGAAGCATTAACCACTTCTTAAAGCACTTAGAATTGCATCTGGCACACGGAAAGGACTCAATAAATGTTTGTTAGTAATAACATTATCAACCTTGTAAATAGAGCAAAGTAGGTGAAAGTTTTCCATGCCTTTATCCAAGTAACAGGATTCTGCTTGGTATAATGATTTTTAAATTCAAGATTTGATTTAAGGATTCCGAGTAGTAATATTTTTTTGATTGATAGTCTCATTCATAAGTGAGGTAATTTCAGATTTTCCAAGAGCTCATTTTAAGTTCACTCAGATTCAGTGAAATAAAAACAAAGGAGCAGCGGGCAGGAAGTAGAAATGTCTGGATCCTCAGTAGAAGGTAGAAAATAGAGCATATTGGATTTTAAAAGGATGTAATAGGGGTGATCACAGGGCAGTCTTGTTCACACACAGTTCTCTGCCGTCTACAGGCCAGCCTCCAATAGTGGAGACCATCAGATATGACAAGTGAAGTGGGGGCAGGAGAGTCCAGAGAAACAGTGAGAGTTAACCAAAGAACTGTCGTGCTTGGCCTTCACCTCCGATATACTTGAAACTGAGGGGAGATGGCCCCAAGAAAGTGTTCTGCAAAGAACTGCATGAAAGGGAACACACAGTGTCTTAGTGTCTTAAGAATATCGATCATCATTAGTACCAAAACCTGTCCCAGTAGAAGCTCCTGCATCGAAGAAGAAGAAAATCAAAGAAAGAAAGCCACATTCAGCATGGGAAACAAAGCAGCCTGCTTTCAGACTTTGCCGCAGGCGCATGTGATGCCAGAAGACAGTGAAAAGAAACATCTCCAGGGTTCTGAGGGAAAGGAAGTGGATTGAGCACTGTTATACCCAGCCCAGGTGTCTTTCAAATGTACAGACACTCCAAACAAACAAGGATACGAGAAAGCACGCAGGAATCCCCTTTTTTTTTCCTAAATTTTTAAATTATGTTTATTTATTTTGAGAGAGGAAGAGAGAGAGATACAGAGCACAAGCAGGGGAGGGGCAGAGAGAGAGAGAGGAAGACACAGAATCCGAAGCAGCTTGAGGCTCTGAGCTGTCAGCACAGAGCTCAATGCCAGGCTCGAACCCACAAGCTGTGAGATCATGACCTGAGCCGAAGTCGGACACCCAACTGACTGAGCCACCCAGATGCCCCTAGGAATCCCTTTAAGAGAAATGGCTCAGAATTGCAGAGCCAGTGTTGAATGATAGAAAAATAAGGTCAAACCAGTAGCTTGTGGACCCTCAACAAATGTTGCCCTTGAGATCTGTTTTAGAAAGTGTGTGCTTTGCTTTGCATGTGCCTTTCTTTTAAGGTAACCATTGAACTTAAGTCCAAGAAGAGAAGGCAGCAGAGATCAAATATTGCATCCCTGGGAGAGATTGTTTTTCATTATTTCTGTTTTTAGATGTAAATCACAAGATTATAACATAGATTAAAAAACAAACACTTTACCAAAAATTGAAAAATCATGTTCTAGAACATTTGCTATGGAATTTTAGTGGGCAGTGAAAAGAACAGAACACATTTCATAATCCGGTTTAACATAAGTAAAGTTGGAAGTTGAAGGCTGGTAATTTAAATTATCTTCAGTAAGTCCATAGACTTGTCTAACTGAGCTCAATTGCACATATTTTCATAGCACGTCACTTATTTCCAGACGCATCCAACGAATCATTTTAGGGATACCCTGCAATTCAGCTTTAATATTCAGTTAAGTTAAACACGGCACATGCAACAGATTTTTTTTTTAATTCTATTGCATCTCAGATTAGATGGAAGAGAAATAAACACAGCTGGAGAGAGACACCAAGACATACACACTCACATTCACGCTCACCCTCTTGCACCTCTTCATCCGGCTCAGGTGCAGACTTTTCTCCCACCTTTCTCACTTGCTTCTATCTTTAGCTTTTAAAGAGATGAATGGAGGAGCCACCAGACTTTCCTTTACCAGCCCAGGGACCCATCGGTTAGCTGAGCCGAGGCTGGATTGTGTTCTGGAGGGAGAGGGAAGCCCACGAGCCTGAGAAGCTTACGCAAGGGCAGTGCCATTCTGGTCCACCTGTGTTAAGAAGACTTGGAGACACGGTGGTATAGACTCTTTCATTCCCATCTTCATAATCCTGTGGATCACATCGAGCACCCACGTGCCCAGCCAGCTTGAAGACGTGTCTCAATCAGAGCAACAACACGCCACACGTTGTCCTCAAATCACAGTGTATCGTGTTCACAGTCCACATCCTGACCAAGATTAGCGTAGTGTGTATATCACCAGCAGTGAGGAGAGAACCGATGTTTTACTTACCAAGGGCTATAAACAGTGTTAATGGGGATTTTAAAGAAATAAAGTGTTTCAGGGACTGTCTCTCCCGGACTCACAGGGGCAGACCGAATGCCTTTTTCCGTTTGTAACCCTGTTTCCTCTCATTGACCACAGCTAACAAACTTACCTTTGTGATGAAGAGATATTATTCTGAGATGTCTTAAATTTAAATTGATCATATCTGTGGGAAAATTGATAAGCTTTCTTTTTTTTTCACTTCAGATAACTTATATACGACAAGAATATGAAACAAAATTCAAAGGGTTGATGCCGGCATCTCTAAGACAAGAGCTCGAAGATACCATTTCCTCCCTCAAGTCACAGGTAATTAATTGCTAGAATCAACGCCTTTCCTAAGGGCTCGGGTGATGTGTATATCCTGAAAACAGACTTACAAATAAGTTTAATTCCGAATCGATGCCAGAAAGTAATGTCATATCCTAGCATAACGTACAACTCAGGATGAATTGTTTTATTGTTTGAGGTTTGTTTGGGGTTTTTTTGTTTTGTTTTGTTTTGTTTTGTTTTGTTTTGTTTTTTTAAGAATGTTTTTCTTACTGGTTTTGGAACTTGTTGTCTCAGTAAGATTTTCTTAAAAGCACCCATGAAATTGAAAAGGTCAGTTATGGTTACTTTTACTCATTTACGGTCACATTCTAGTACAGCCTCACCCTATTTACTCATGGGACCAGGACCCAAATGCCATCACTTGACACATTGCTGATTTCTGACTGTGTGAAAGCGCAGAGAACCAGAAACCAGAGTTAAATGAGGAGCATTTTTATGCCGCTGTGTTTTATATGGTTGTTAGACATAACAAGATGCATTTTAAATTCCAAGCAGAATAATGACAAGGTATTCAGACAATTCAGTTAAATATTTCTTGCTGAAACGTGTAGTTCTTGGTAGAGTTTATGAAATATAACATGAGAGATACGACTGATGTAAATTTAGATGCTCAGAATAATTCAACAACTTCCAGCGTGAGTTTTTTCCATGTACTTCTGTAAACACATTTTATATGTCGTCAGGCCAATGAGCTTGTTATATTCTAACATGGGAAAGAATCTACACATTCCCACTCATTCACTTAGAAATTTAAAATGCCATGTTTTAATTTACAGTTGTGTTCCCCTTCACGTGTCTAAGAATCCTTGTATGGCGGAGGATAACAAAAAATGATAGCTAGGACCCACCGTAGCCAAATCTATCTGGAAAAAGTCAGAATGAATTTGGAGGACTCATGCTTTCTAATTTCAAAACTCACTACAAGGCTGTAATAATCAAGACAATGTAATATTGGCAAATGGATAGACGTGGAGATCAATGAAATGGAACTTAGAGTCTGGGATGGGGGTGCGGTGGGGGAAGAACCCTTCTATTTTGGGTCAGTTGATTTTCAAGTGTTGCAGGGGGATTCCACTGAGGGAGAAATAAGAAACAACAGTGCAGAGACAGTCGGATAATTCCCATGGAAAAAAGGAATGAAGATGGAGTCCTTCCTCACGTGTTTTCCACAGGTTGACTCAAAATGGATCATGGACCTAGGTGCAAGAGCTAGAGCTCAAAAACTCAGACAAGAAAACTCTAAGAAGAAATCTTAGATGAAGGAGAAAATCCCTGTGCATTGGGTTAGGTGGGAGTTTTTTAGCTGTGATACCAAGAACAACCAACCAGATGAACTGGACTTTACAAAATTTAAAACATCTTACTTCAAAAGACAGCAACATGCAGAAACTGAAGAGACACACCATGGAATAAGAGAAAATATTTGCAAATCGTGTGTCAAGAAACTTTAAAAAAAAAAAAAAAAAGGAAAACATACTTCTTTTTCAGGAAAAGCTCCATCAGAGAAAGAGGTCTTTGCTCTCTGTGCCAAGAGCAGTGCCGGTCACAGAGTAAGCACTCAATAAATGTATTTATGAAATGCTAACGATTTGAAGGTAGTCACATCTGCTTCTTTTATAATATGCGAGACAGAGCATGGAGCAAATTTTAGCTGCCCAGTATGCATTCCCCTCAGTAAAAAGCCTCTTATCTGAAAATGAAATGTTCATTGTATTATTCCATATGCTACTCTCAGCCATCGCTACCGTCCGCCATGGCTATGATTGTCCATTGCTTCCACTGACCATTGCTTCCATTGGCCATTGCTTCCGTGAGCCAGGTGTTGCCTTGTTTGCTTCTACATAGAAAAATGAGTACTGCAGGAAAGTATTGACATGGAAAGGGTTAAGTCATCTTTATTTACATGAAAAGCTCCCCCTGAGGTGTGGTTTACCCATTAACCTTGTAGGGGAGCTTCCATAGGGGTCAGCTATGTAGGACTTGGCACCTTCAGAGGAGGGATTTTTGGTTGTTGTTGTTTTTTTTTGTTTTTTGTTTTTTGGGTTTTTTTAGAAAAAAAAGAAAGAGAAAGGAAAGAAATCTGATATCCACCTGCAGGGCTTCTGTTATCATTCATATCATTTCACTGTAATAAAAGCCGCTTCAGCCTCCTAAAACTGGATGTTGACCCAGAAAGAGAGTGCTGCCAGCTGCGTTAGGGCCTCAGAATTGGCAGCTGTGAGGGGGAGTCACAAGCCATAGAGTGAGCAAATTTAGTTTGAAAGCACAGGTGCCTGTGTTTTCTGAAAATTGTTGGAATTCCAGTAGCAAAGCACCGTGGGGGGAGGGACGCTGAATCAGTGGAATCCTTGCATCTGTCAACATTATCAATTGTCCCATGGGTCTTCTGAGCAATTTGGGTAGAACTCAGACCGGGCTGATATTACCAGTAAGCAAAACCCTTGGATATGTCCCCATTTAGAAAAACGGTGCTTTCCTCTCTCGCAAAGCACATTTGCTCTCCTGCCAGCTGTATTCTCTTGCCTGTGTTTCAGAACCAGCCGTTGCCATGGTTTCAGTTCAGACCAAAGAGGCAAGAGTAAACAATTCTGAAATGATCAAATACCGCCGAGTCTTGATTACATCAAGCCATAGTCTAAGACCGTTTCTATGTGGTCGTGTAAGGTGCTTTTGAATTTATACATAATACAGGTATCTTTAGTAGTATATAGAAGCTTATGCTTCAAAAAAAAAATCAAGCCACAGTGTGAAGATCTGATTTAAGAGACTATGCTGAGCCACCAATTTCCTCCATCCCTTGGCCCCCCAGGAGTGGGAGCGTGGGGTGGTTCTGGCTGTGAGCTCTGCTCTAGGCAGTTTCTATCAGTCATTTCACATCATCCTCATAACCTTGGGAAGTAGCTATCATTAAGCCCATTTCACAGATGAGGCATCAAGAGCTTAAGTAACTTTCCTAGAGCCATAAAGGCCAAGCCAGGCATTGAACCCAAAGTGGCCTAACTTCAGACAGAGCTTAGGCCCTTTCCACTACAAATATTGTCTCTCTAACCTCAGGGAATCCCTGGGATGGATTGAGGTTTCCAGAAGACAGTAGTTTTTCTTTCTACTCACTCCTCCATTCATTAAACACCAGTGAATGCCAGCCTCGTGCCCAGCGCTGTGAAAAGAAACTGGAGATGCACAGACAAAGAAACATCCTCCCCGGCCCAGAAGAGCTCTCAGGTTTGGTGGAGAGATCTGAAAACCAAAAACCTCAAGGCTGTCCGAGAAGTGCTAATAATGGAGCTAATAATGATCTTGCCTAGGGTGCAATGAGCAGTTGGGAAGGAGTCCAGAAAGTCAGCAGGAGTGGTGACATTTGAACCGAATAGTAGAGCACAAATAGGAGATAGTGAGCCAAGCATCCCAAAGGAAGAGGATGCCCTGTGCCAAAGGGCAAAATGGTCGGGAAGACATGGTGGATAAGCTGGGGAGGTGGAGCCTCAAAGAGAGGCCGGGGCAGGGCCCGGATGGCTCTGCAATGGGAATTCAAATGGGTTCTGTGGTCTCTGATGGATTTTTAGGAGGGATGCATGTGATCAGATGTTAAAAATGCAACATTGACATGCAACAAATCCTCCACATTTGATCTAGGGAACTGCCAGAATGGAAATAAAATTCGACCACATTGTTTGCACATTACTGCCACTTACGCCACATTCACCTCTGCTCACACACACGGTATCTTTTTCTAGGTTAACTTTCTGCAAAAGCGAGCGTCCATCCTTCAAGAAGAACTGACCACCTACCAAGGCAGAAGGTAAGGCCTTATGATTCATTTGTATTGTTTACCCCTGGGTCCCCTGGTTGGATGTTAAAGTCCTTATGGAAATGGTTAAACATGGGGGCGCTTGGGTGGCTCAGGTGGTTGGGCGTCTGACTTCAGCTCAGGTCATGATCTGCTGGTTCGTGGGTTCGAGCCCCACGTCGGGCTCTGTGCTGGCAGCTCAGCCTGGAGCCTGCTTCGGATTCTGTGTCTCCCTTGCTCTCTGCCCCTCCCCTGCTTGCTCTTCCTCTCTCTCAAAAATGAATAACTATTTAAATAAGTAACTAAATAAACAAGTAAACAAAATGCTTAAACATAATATCCATTTGGGAAAAAAAAAATACTTATTTCTAGTAAATAGCCTGTCTTTGAGCAGCCACCCACCCCTTGCAATCACAGCGCTTAGTCAGTACAATCAGAACAAAATGAGAATCTGCAGGTGCCTGACAAGCCAGGACAAGACACTGTCTTGAAGCCCGGTCGCAGGATTGAGAAGACCGTCTTTCTTTTAAGACCGTGGGATGATGCAATTCCTAGCATGGCGGCCCACAGCTTCAAAGCCCCGCGTGCCCTGGAGGGTTGGCGCTCTTGCAGATGTTCTTGGGACCAAAATAGATAAACGGCTCAGTGGTGTGGCAACGCTGTGACTTCACCGTGTGCTTCTCAAGGGTGCCTTGTTAGTCCGCGGTTCCCAGAGACGTCCCTGACACAGAGCATGTAGACCTGCTCCCGTTCCATCCAGCAGCCTCCCTCTTGATGCAGCGAAAGGCCGAAGCCCTTACTTGGCAGCGAATTAAAAGTTAAGACCTTGTGAATCATTCACTTTTCAAAAGATTCTGTTGCCGGGTGCAGATGGGATTTGATCCCTTCTGGGCATAAATATCCTTTTTTTAAAAATAAGCTTTCTTTTAATGTTTTTTTTTTTTTTTAGAGAAAGAAAGTGAGTGGGGAAGGGGCAGAGGATCCAAAGTGGGCCCCCTGCTGATAGCAGAGAGCCCAACGCAGGGCTCAAACTCACAAACCCGTTGATCATGACCGGAGCTGAAGTCGGATGCTCAACCGACTGAGCCACCCAGGCGCCCCTCAAATGTCCTTTTTAACCTCGAAGCAGCTCCTCCGGAGTGAGAACATATTTTATCTGTGGCATGCCCATCAGACCTGCCCAAAGTCACAACAGAGATTTTTGACTTCCAGGTAACTGCATGGAGGCTTCCCTGAGTAGCACAGGCGAGTGCGGCGGACGTACCCGGGCTTAGACTGTGGACTTCTTCCAGCAGGTTTGAAGATTGGATGTTGTAAACTGTGAGATCAGTGAACCTTTTTTTAATACTGAAATGTAATTGATATCATAAACACATGCATCACTCAGACGCTATGGGGTGGTTTTTATTTGTGTCTGCCTAAGTTATTTTTTTTAACAATTCTTTATTTCTGATTTTCATATTCACATGCATTTGAGTGTGGACTGAGAGTTGCTTCTACTGGGAAAAGAAATGCTTTTTCATAAGATGCCCTGTTGACACGTTTGCATAGAATTCTACCAGTTGCGAATGATCAAAATCACGTTTGTAGTATTGTGTCCCAATTTTTAACACGCTTACGTTGCTTTCATGTTCATGTATTATTAAAACGTCATATTTTGTACTTATCAGTTTTATTTCTACTTTTTATTGCACCTCATTTTCTCTGAGAAGTATGATATATCCATGGTCTTTTTCTCCTAGACAGTAACTGACAATCTCAAATTATACTATGGGGGGAAATACTTTATGTCACATCAGAGATCAGATCCAGAAGCAGTGACTTTATTTGGAATAACAATCACCAGGTCCTCTGACACCAGTGTACGCAGGTGTCCTGTTGGTCTCAAGAGGCAGAATGGTGTAAAGATTTTATGTAGCAACTATGGTCTTACCGTTACTTTCTCTTTTGGTGGTTGCTATTTTCATTCTAATATCAGTTGGTGCTCCTTAAGAAAACCTAAGACTGCAGGGGTGAGTTCCCAGGACGCGGCACACACCAGGAAGTGACGCGGGCAAGCTGTGATTGGTCTTGTTTTGCTCTTTGAGAATATGGTGTTGTTCCCATGGTTGGAGGGTTGTCTCCAACCAATGCCAATGAGCAGTTCTGTGCTGATTGGTCAAGGCCATTTGCCAAGGAAATTTGAATTGCATTGGACAGATGATGCCCCAGGTTCTTTTGACTGCATTGCGGTGTGTGCCGTGGGCACTTTGAGACAACTCTAAAAATCTGGACTGCCACCGGGGCCGTAATCATCCGGTTTTTACTGTAAAAGGACAGGACAGAAGTGTTTTTTTACACTTTTTCAAAATTCTTTTCTCTTTCCCACACCCATCTCTGTTCTTTGCTGCCCAGGGATTGATTACCCTTTTTTTTTTTTTTTTTTTTTTTTTTTTGCACTGTAACTGAGACCCAGAAATGATAAGGAAGTAACAGGTTTTACAGTCACTTCCAAAGCCAGGGCCCGGATGGGCATAAACCCAACCTGCGGTGGCCATCAGTAGAAAGCCTTGCCTTCCTGGGGCACCTAGGTGACTCAATGGGTTGAGCATCTGACTTGGGCTCAGGTCATGAGCTCACAGTTTGTGGGTTTGAGCCCCGTATGCGGCTCTGTGCTGACAGCTCAGAGCCTGGAGTCTGCTTTGGATTCTGTGTCTCCCTCTCTCTCTCTGCTCCTCCGCCCCTCTCCCGCCCCCCAAAGAAAGCCTTGCCTTCCTGCTCTGGCTCACCTCTGCCCAGTCATGTCTGCCCTGATGCTTCTTCCAGGAACAGAGGACTGTCCTTTGAAAGCTCAGGTCTCTCTTGGATCTACAATAAATTATAGCATTGGCTTGAAGAATATTCAGGAGAAACCAAAACTGAAGCAGATGCTGTTAAAAGCACCTAACGAAGGAGGACAGTTAGTACTCAGTCTATGATTTAGTGCTCAAAAGAGAAAGATTAAGGCAACAAGATTAATTTTAAGTGCTTCTCTACAGACCGTGAAAAACAGGTTGAAGCTCAACAGATTTCATTAGGAAGGTTATTAGCTGCCTGAAGTGAAAATACTTCATGAATTGTATCGTCCGCTGGAATTGGAGCGCCCACTCAAGAATATTTGTTTTCCATGAGTAAATATCAGTAGGTGTTTTGGAAAGTTGCCGGCTATTCTTTCTTTTCCTTATTTCAAGGGTTATGAAATTACAAACGCTGCTGAACCTTTGACATTACCCAGATCCTGTTTCCCTTCGGATGCGTGTCACATTCGTTTGGAAGAGAGTGTGCTGAAACTTTAGGTCAGTTTGATTGTGTGTGATAGGAGTAGATGGCCGACACTACTGTTTTTGTGAATGTTCTCTGATAAAGGAAGAGAAAGAAAAAAATTGCATTTGGCACGTTTAGAATTCCTTACCGAATTGAGCACTGAGTATATAAATGGCTACTGGAAGATTCTGCAAGTGCTCAGGAAATAAATTTTACACATTGTGCCTTATTATAAAATCATCTAAGATTTCATCCCCCCTTTTATCTGGTGGAAGACCGATTGTTCATTGTGAGTACCTGATTTAGTTACGTTTCAAGTTATTATTCTTGGGCTAGGGCACCCTAGCCATCCACCTGTGCTTCTGACATGTCAGTGTGTGATCGTGACCGGGTGGTGGGTTAAGGCAGTGGGGACAACCACGCTGAAGGAAAGCACAGTGTTCTTGGTGCCTGTTCCCGCCCCCCAGAGGGCTGGGCAGCAGAAGGGTTAACGTGAAGGCCGGCCGTCAGTCATCGGAACATGTCATGATTTTGTTTGAGCGCCACCATTTCTGCGTCACCAGGCAGTGAGCCCTTTGAGGGGTCTGACCCCTGATTTTGCAACCTCCCCCTCCACAATCCGCTCCTCAGAGGGCAGCCATCCAGGGACACAAAGGAAGGCAGAGAATGGGTCAACTTGCTCCATAGTTTGTACAAAGGAATCAGCCGTGACTCCAGGGAAATCGCTCCGATTCAAACGTTACCCGTCATGTCCCACAGTAACAGTGAATTCCTCCAAAACGGGCATATGCCCGCAGTCATGAGCAACCTCATTAAAGAGAGTGCAGACAGAAGAAACGATGAGTTTGAATTAACAATTAACAGCTCTCTTATTGAAGTGTATCACCATCCACGGAAGGTGGTGGTGGTTTAGCTTTCTTTCTAAGAGTAAAAAGAGAAGGTAAAACATCAAAAATGGTTGGAGAAAAGTTTCAGAACACAAGGTCATTTTAATTCATAGTTTTCTTAAAAGAGCGATCCGTTCTGAGCTTTCATATTTTGTTCAGAAAGGTCGTCTCTTTTAAGCCTTGTCATTAAAGACAGTTTGCTCTTTAAAGTGAATTATCAAAGTGTGTAGAAATTGCAAGTTACTGAAACTAAAATGCATGATCAATTTTAAGTCTGATAACTAAAGCTTACTTAAAATTGGATGTGCTTTTGTCCTGGCAGGTCCTTTGATAAAACCAAAAAAAGATACATGGTTGGTCAATTCAAAGGAGGAAAAGAAGATAATTAGATAAAACCTTTTTTCAACCGTTGAAGTGGTTCTTGGATTTGGAGACCCGATTGGGAAACTGTGGCACAGGCAGGAATGGTATTGAAAGGGAAAAATTGAACATCCCAAATCTTGACCGGTATTGACATTCTTCACTGTGTTGTTTTAAGAACTGAGTCAGACTTCAGATCCTATCATTTTCCTCTCGCGTGGAGGAAAAGAGATGGAATTTGTAACATAAGACTAAAGGAATTTCAAACTCTGGATCCCTGACCAACATCTAGGTCAGCTGAAAATTCATTCTCCCAGATACTTCAGTTTTAAGTGAGGATTTCCATCAGGCAAGTGTTTTAAGACCAAAGGCCCAAGATGTTGCCTTAGAACTTCTGTTTTTAGAACTGACCTTAGTCTAGACGTGAGGTTAATAAATACCCTTATATCCTCTTTGGGAGTCTACCATTTAGGAGAGATCTCCTGGAAAACAGCTAGCTGGACACAAAGACCTGATCAGCGAGCAGAAAGGCAAGGCTACCTAATGAGAAGCCCAATATATTTAATTAGCTGAATGTGTTCACGTAAGTGAAACCACGTCGTCCATACCCCTTTACTTCAGCCAGGAAAGGAAATTAGTTCATGGGTGGAGTCTACCAATTAGCTCTGTTTCCCTACATAACTCCCTTCCCCTGTCTGGCCCTCACTTTGACAATCTGTAACTTGAAGGAGTAGAGCGATATTTCCCAAACTCCACCGTTTCAATCCTATAATTCAAGGTTTTCCACACGAGTATCCTGTGAAGCCCTGTTCTGTATGACTTGTCTTGACGTAGTCAAATGTCGTATTTCGGAAACGTGGCATGCTGTGTCCCCCACTTGAAGGTTGACATTCATATCACCCAGTCCATCAGTCAGTTAGCCATCCAGGTAGTAAATGCTGATTACCTACTATGTGCTGGCCAGCACATTGACCACCTCCAAAGTCAGTGGCTTAATGATAATTTATCATCCTCTCTCTCAGTGCGGAAGGTTCACCAGATTCAGCAGGGCTGTTCTCACTTGGGTTTCCAGCAGGTGCTGTCAGGTGTCAGCTAGGGCTACCACCACAGGGGGCTCAGAGGGCGGCTGTCAGGAGCCCCCAAGAGCAAGCCCAACGGGAGACCAGATGTGGAAGCCACCAGCCATGTAAGGCATGGGCCCAGGAATGGCCCAGCATGACCTCTACTGAACTTTGTCCGACACAGAGCCCACCCAGAGTCAAGGGTAGAGGAAACAACAATGTCAAGGGATCTGTGGCCCTCTATGGTCTGCCACACCCTTGGAAACAGCGACCTATCTATCTTTAACCTGGAATGTCTCCTTAAACAAATTGATCGGTGGAAGAGTTTCTCTGTAGAGCACCTATCTTATTGCCCAGGGTTCTGTGAGATACTCAGAAGAGCCCAAATCTAGGCGATCACTAGAGTTTCTTCCTCTGTAGCGTTCTGTCTGTCTGCATAATGGTTCTACAGTCACAGGTGAAACGAGGTTTGGGCAGCCCTGAGTTACGAGTTTTCACTAAGGCCATGCCCTCCTCTGTGATTCTCTCAATAGATGGCAGCAACCACAGTTTGAATGTTTCTTTCAACCCTTCTCTGTTTGGGGCTTGGTTTGCATCGTTTACTGTAATTATCTCAGCAAGTGTATTATTATAAAGGTCCACCAAAACACGTACCCTGTGCTTAGCGTGGTTTTTCCTTCTTTCGTGGAAATATCAGGCGCATGGAAGGGTGTGGTCTTGATGGGCCTGTGCAGGAGAATTCCCTGAACCACAGGGCACTCAGAAACCACTCAACTAATCATCCAGATAAACAAATGAATCAGCCTCCTAATTGCCCCGTTAGCTCTCTCGCCACTGCCGGGTTATCTCTATTCCTGCCACTTACTTATCCCAGCTCCCAGATCTCACCCGTCTGAGCCTGAACCTGGGTGGGGGAGGCAAACGTGTAACTGAAGCAGAGTTACCATTCCTCTGGATCTTACTGAACACTGCAATTGATGGATTGATCCGACCTGGTGATCAGCTTGTGTTTCGGAAACATCAGAAGCATTGGTTTGCCCGGAGTTCAGCTCTGTGTCAGCAAGCAGAGCCTGACGCTGCAAGGGGAGGAAAGGAACCTAGAAAGACATCATCTCCCCGGGAAGAGGAAATCTTTTCCTAACAGGGTGGTAGAGAGTCCCAAACGTCTTGTACTTCTTGCAGAAATATCTCGACATCAGCTAAGATGTCTCAGAAGCGAGTCTGCATTCCCCGCTCTGGCTTCACACGTGTTGACTGAAGCTGTCATTTACCTGACATCAGCCTTGATGTCGCTCTTTAAGTTCCCTGCAAAGACAGGTTGCAGTCCGGCTTCCCGTGAACGTCTCGTGTTTCCTAGCTATCACAGTGTCACAATCCTGGGCAACCCTTTTCAGGGTAATTTGGCCCATTACATATCATTGTGTTTGTATTAAAAATATTTATCCAAGCCGGGTGCAGTAGTTACTGCGTGAAGCCTGGGCCACCACTGTCTCTTCATGTTACCACCTGCTCCTTCTCAGAGTTAAGGATCTGGTAGCCGTTTTCTGCCTAGAGTGATATTTCTTACAATGTTAGGGAACCTTTGTCTGACTGAGTTCCCACTTGTGTTATCTGATTGTCTTCTCTGGTATTTTTATTTATGCATTTGGGCAGGTGAGTTTGGAAGCTGCTAGAATACAAATTGGGTAGATTAAAGGTATTTTTTTTCTTTCAAAACCATTTCTACAGTCTTACTTGGAGTGTGTATGTGCAATTTTTTTTCTAATCAGCTAATTAAGACAGCAAACCCAAGTAGACCGCCTACTGCTGGTCCCCGCGATCAGGCACTTTCCCTCGGACCATCTAATGGTTGCTGTCTCTGCCTTTTTATTGGTAAATGAGAAAGATTAATTGGCCTCATGTCTGTCTCGCATTACAATTATTGTTCTCTCTGTGGTATCCCCTCTAACATATGAGGACATTTTTACTTTATGCAAGCTCTACACGGAGCTCAGCCCTTCGAAACTTGAATACGTTTGCTCCAAAATTAAATACCCTGCAGACCTTTGCTGAGTGCCTCATCTGTCCCAGGGACAGAGCCAGGCAGGTGAGACACACGAAAATGAATATGGCTTGCTCCTTGCCTGCCAAGAACTTGTAATCCATTCGGGAAGATAAGACATATAGAGGAAGGAAAAACCAACAGCCACAATGGTAAGAACAGAGCATGATCTTTATGTAAGAGAAATGCCAAGCATTCTGGGAATTTGAAGGAAAGAGTAACATTTTGAAATCGCCCCTTAGGAGAAGGTGACATTTAGTCTGGACCTTGGGGTAAGAGTAAGATTTCTGTCGACAGAAATGTGGGAATGGTGTTCTAGATGGAATCGTAACCAGCAAAGTCCCTCACATGCTCTGCCGCATAGGCTGGGAGAAAAGTAGTGTGAGAGAAGATTTAAAAGGTGTGTTGGGGGCACCTGGGTGCCTCAGTCAGTTGAGTGTCCAACTTCGGCTCAGGTCATGATCTCATGATTCATGGGTTCAGGCCCCACGTCGGGCTCCGAGCTGACAGCCAAGAGCCTGCTTCGGATTCTCTATCTCGTTCTCTCTCTGCCTGCCTCCCTCTCTCTCTCCCTCAAATACGTAAACATTAAAAAACAAATAACTAAATAAAAGGCCTGGCGGAGTCAGAGTGGGGCAGCCAGAGGGAACTCACTGACCGCCTTCGGTGCTGAGCAGGGCTCCCACAGCACCGGTGGTGAAGGCCGTTGGAGTCCGAGGGACCCAGCCCCAGGCAAGTTGCCGAGTCTCTTGAATCTCCATTACCCCATCTCAGAAGAAGGAGGAAATGGTGGAAACATGGTTATGAAGATTAACCGAGATCATGCATTTAAAAAGTCTATGGTGCAACAAAACCTTCACTAAATGAAGGCTTTTTGTATTTTCCGACGGCCCTCGGGAATTTCACGAGCTAAGTATGATTTATGCTGGAGGATTCCGAAGTGAAGAGAAGCTTGGGAATTTCCCGCGCCCTCTCTTCTAGTAAGTGATGGAAGAAGAAGTTGGCACCCGTGTCCCTGTAATTCACCCGTTGCCCCTTCTCCTATGTGGCATTGCCTCCATGGATGAGGAGAGGTTCGTACTTTATGTTCTAGAAAAACAGGGCGCAATTAGAGTTTTGAGCAGGGGAGTGACACCAGGAGAAACTCCTCCAGGAATATGTGTCCAAACAGCGTGAGGCAGGGCGGTTTGAGGGTGGAGACAGAAAAAAGGACAGGATGTATGAGCCGGAGTCCCGTAAGTGCCACCGTATCTCCAGGGAGAAGAGCTTCTCCCTGTGAACAGAAAGTAGGTCAAAGATTCAGGAGCTATCGTGGCACCTGAATGAATAAGATGATTGTAAAGGAGAAAAAGAAACAAACGTAGGACCAAGGTTTCCAACCTAAAACGATGCGGGGCACAGATTTGGAAGTAGGGGGTGATGAGTCTGCATAGAAACCTACGTGTCATCTGGGAGCTGGGAGCCTGGGACAGGACCCAGGGATTAGCCAGTCAGGAGCGTGTGGGTGAGAGTTGGTGCTGAGAGAGTTGAGTGGGTCACCAAGAAGGGGACAGGAGTGGGGGGAATCCGAGGAGGAGAGGGAGGGGGCAGGCAGGGACCAGGAGAGAGCACACAGTTGCACTGACTGCTGAAGAGTTGAAAAGAAGTAGAGATAAGGAGAGAGCTGCTCTGTCCAGAACTGAGAAGGTCCGAGGTTTGCCCCTGAGGACAGAGTCAGGAGGGGCGATAGATTAGAGGAGGTGTGTACATTCCCTTCCCTCCCGTGTCTAAACCAGAGGGCGTGGTTCGTCCCTGACACCCACAGCCCTGAGCTAAGAGGTGGAGGCCGGGTGCAGAGTTCTGAGGGCTCCTTGGAGATCGGAGGCCGGGTTTTCTTCTTTGACCCCAGAGACCAGCTTGCACTTGGCAAAGGTCCCACCAGACAACCAACCCCACAAGCGCCCTGGAGACGGCTGGGCCCAGCCCAGCCATGCAGATGGGCATCCGGGACAATCGCCAGAAGTTCATGGATGTTGTTTTGGGGGATTCAGCTCTTCTGTCCTCCCGAAGTCTTCACCAATTTGTCCATCTTGCAAAGTCACTAAATGAAGGTAGCCGTGTTTGCAAAGTGGCCCTTGGGATAAACCATGGCAATAACATTGATTGTCCTCAAGGGATGTTCCTCTACATTCAAATATTTTGTTGTTTCTGGGCCTTACAGATAGGGAGTTACTGTTGATCTTCAGGTATTTTTATTTTTACAACAACAACAAAAAGTCAACTCGAGCTTGATGTTTAGGTAGAACTTATAATGCAGAATTAGATGCCCTAAATTTCTTTAATAAATTTTGCAAATATTTACCCCACAACGTCTAGAAGCTATAAATGTCTTCCTTTACTTATTTTTTTTATAGGTTAGCACTAAAATTTCCTTCATGCCAAAACCAAAAGTTATTCATCGAGACCTAGAAAAAAATAAAGCAAGACAGTATCATTCTGCTAAAGTAACATAGATTACAGTCTTATTGTAAAGGGAGGGAGAAACGATGGCAGGTTTTTTTCTACTAAGAAAACTTGAGAACTGGGTATTTGGTTACTTTATAGCTCCAGCAGGCGATGGGAGGTGTTCAGGCTTTAGATTTGCTGACTGTTCTCCAAAGAAGTGATGAAGGGAACCCAACTTGGCCTGGTGCCCTTGAGCTGCTGGGAGAAGTTAGTCAACTCAAGCCGGCCAGACCATGGCTACCCCAGGGTGCTTAGAAGTGAGTCCCCACTGGGAATGTATAAAGGGGACTGTGGTGCCTACCTGTGTATCACCACTACTTCAGCTCTGGATTTCTTTCCTCCAACCCACCCCCTGCCCTATGCCCCCCTCAAACTACAAAAAAGGGAAGTTGGAACCCAGTCTTGACTTTAAAGCATGTTATTTGACTTGTCCGTTACAGAGATCAGCCATGTAGACAGTGAGAGGGAGACTTCTGGACATTGACTAGGGGTTTTTCTGCTGCTACTTTCCTAGAAGGGATGCCACTTTTCTACCAGATGGTATCAGCCAAAGGCAAACCGAGAAATCCCATGGGTCATTAGGAGCTTGATTTTTGAATACTTACCACTCTGCTGCTGGGTCGGGGGTGCTGGTCACCCAAGCACTTCTGGGACAAATCGGGAGGATCCCAACAATCCTGAGGAAAAGCTTTGAGTTGTGCTCCTAGAAATAGGTGTAAAACTGGGAGTAGCATTTACCTCTGAGAGGAGTCTTTGAGCCAAAACAAGTAAAGCCTTATTTCAGGTTAGCTTGACTGTAACACCATCTAAATAATTCCATTTTATATATACTTAGATTTTATACTATAATTCCTACTTGGTCATAATGGTTTTATCTGTGATTATGCCCCCAAGGGTAGTTGAATTTTACATTATACCTTCCGACCACAGGAAAGAGAAAGTATAATTCTACCATGTCTTCAGGCGAGTTATTAAATATTTTATCGTGCAAGGATAGTTCATGATACTTTATTTAAGGCAAGAGCTTGTACTGATAGACAAATCTAATTTCTAACACTGGTGGAAATTGGCCTTGAGGCTACCCTCTTAAACTCTGTGTGCCTTACCTTCATTATCTAGATAAATAGACAAGAAATAATGACTATAAGATTATCAAATTAGTGATGTGTTTAAGATATAGAAGTCACACTAGAGAAATCACGTAGGCCATCTTGAAAGGGAAAAGACATCGACAGCGGCTTTGGACAGCAGTTCACATTTAACAGCTGGTCTTGGCACCCATCACTGCCCTAAGGTCTTCTGTTCACCTGATTAAAACCATGACTTACCACCAACATATGTATTCGCTGTGGCCTAAAAATGTCAGATATACAGTCTACCCATTTCAAAGTCAAGGCTGGTAGTGATTCATCTGATTCCATCTGTACCTAAGAAGAGAAAAATACACCCTCTTTGCCACAGTCACTAGAGAAAAAAAAAAAAAAAACTCATCTAGTTGGGGTGGCTGACTCAGCTGGTAGAACATCTAAATCTTGATCTCAGGGTTGTGAGTTCAAGCCCCACATTGGGTGTAGAGCCTACATTAAAAAAAAAAATTCAACAAGTATTAAAGTGTTTTCATGCTTCACTGTATCTAATCAAAGTACATGTGATGGTGGATTCTTGAATCAGCAATAGAATAAACAAAGGCCATGATTTTGGAAATAAAACACTTAATGAAAAGGAAGGACACTAAAATTTGAAGTGTGTATAGAGCCGATTCCTCAGTTATAAGAGAATGTGATAGGCTCATTTATAAAGTAGAAAAGAATTTTGATGGCATAATGGAAACCTAATCAGGTCTAATGAATCCAGATGCTTCAGAAGTAGTTCAGGCAAAAGAATCCCTTTTTTCCCAAATACATACAAACAGGAAGGCATTTTCGGCACCCGCAAAGTAGTGTCTCCTCGCTTTGGGAAATGAATTTGGTTTGATGTCCAAGTACAGGCAGGAGAAAGCCTTCAGAACCTGTTCAGAAGCATCCAACAGTTCTACCAAAAAGTTAATGAAAGGGAGCAATGGAATCTTCTCTCCCCCAGCAGTTACCACTTGACGGTTTTCCAGAGCATCCGTGTGCATTATAACCACAGTACCTGTTTTCTAGACATCTCACTTTGAACAAGTTCCTAGGTCCTCCAAGGCAGTGAAACATCCTGAAACAAAGATGCTATTGTCGGCCCAACGCCACTGGACTCCTATTTTAAGAAAACCCACCCAACCCAGCCCCTGAACAGAAGCCTTTGAAAAGGAACATTAGGATCTAGTGTTCATGAGTGATTTTTCTGAGATCAAAGGTGAAGTGATTTTCCTGAGGTCAAAGATCAACTACTAAGTGGCTAGATTCAGTCTAGAACCCAAGTTTTTGGTTTCATAACCCATCCGCCCCCCCATATCGCTTGTTTCTTCCTGTCCTGTCCTTTGCCCATAATGTATTAGACACATTAATTTAGCTCTGAGACAAGGACTTTTTTTTCTTTTCTTTTTTTTTTTTTTTACAATGCTCACACTTGGGCCAATATCCATTTACTAGTTTCTTCAGTATTTTATGTACCTCGTGATCTAGAAAGGCTAAAAGGCCTGGCTAGACCTTCCTGGCCCTGACAACAGTGTCTGTTTGGAAATGTGCTAGAAGGCGTCAAAGCTTAATTTCATAAACCATCTGATAAGATATTTTACAGAAGAGCCACACTTGTCAGGGGAGTGGAGTGTGCAAACGCATGTGAAATGAAGAGGGGATTGCAAGACAGGAGTCCTGGCATTGTTTCCAAATGCTCTCTGGCCTCAAGTGATTCTCCTTCCATGCCTGCTCTCAGTTTCCTCTCTGTTCTCCAGGGACATCCTCTTCGGGCAGTGGGAAAAGGGTCTCAAAGGCTTCCAAAGGCAGCCAGGGCTAGAACCAAATAAGGAATTCCTTTGTCTTTGCTGTTTCATTTCTTTCCCTCTATATGCAAGATTCGAGTAACCATTCAAGATAGGCCTTCTCCTAGAAGCTAGTAGGTCCTCATTCTGGTAAGCCTTGGAGCAGTGGTGTCAGGAGAAGTAGGGAAAATGGGAGTATGCATTGTGCAAGCCCTTGATCTGTATCTCTTGGGTCCTTTGTAACTCCAAGATCCTATGACAAAATCCTAGGATGCAGATAAGTAGCTGCGCTTGGGCAATGGGAGAGAAAAGTGTGAAGCAATCAGACGGATCCTTGATTTCCAGCCATATATCCTCACGGGGACATTATTTTTAAAAGACTCTCACGCATCAAGATTTGGCCTCCTCATTGCTGCCATGTCCGATTTCCATCTGGAGATGGTAGAAACACAAGCTGGGGACGTGAATGAAATGTTGCAGGTTTCTGGGGCAACCGGACATGTCATGTGAGAAGGAAAGAAGTAGAGCTTCCTGTTTTCCCAGTTTGAGTCTCCCTGTCACTGAAGACAGATTAATGCTCTAAAACAGCATGACATGCAGATCATCTCCCTTGGGCCAATGGCTTCTGGACCCTTCACAAGTCATCGGGGTGCAGGATTACTTCAGAATAAGCCTGGAGTCCCCATCTCTTCTCTGGTTTACACACGGATTGCAAAAATGGGTGCAAACAGTTCCTTGAGTGAGCCTGACCTCGGTTGCTGGCTGTGTTAACCCTTGAGCAACACAGAGCAACGTTGAACTAAAAACACGCACATGTGGGCCAATTGGGAAAAATCTATTTTCTAAGGCCAAGCCACTTTTATAGGCCTTTCTCCAGAATCCTCACAACCACTCTGTGAGGTGGATACCATCAGCTCTTCTTGACAGCTGAAGAAATGAGGCTGTTTCCCAAGGAGAAATAATCCTGATGGTAGAACAGGGACTCGAACCCAGGTCTGCCTCATGAAGACCTTCCCACTAACCCAGCAAGAGTAGACAGTGGTTCTCAGCTGTGCTGCACATTAGATCATCTGGGAAGATTTTAAGACACACCCAGGCCCCTTGCTCACCCAAGACCAATATAACAAAAAGCTCAGGGCTGGCACTGTGGCCTGCTAATGTTTTCAAAGCTCCCAAAATCCCATGTTGGATTTTCCCAACATGCAGTCAAGGGCCGAGAGCACTGCTCAAGGACCTTCAAGTCCCAGACTTGGTAGAGATTTCTAAGAATCCCCAAAGAGAATGGAGAAGGAAGTCCCCTGTGAAGGATTCCACCCTACGTGTGCCAAAATTGGCCACTAGGTGAAGACTTGGTTGGGGCTTTGAAGCATTTTCTGTGGCACAGGCGTGGCCCCAGGGCACTGTAGCATCAGGTTTCCTGTGGACTGTGCAAGAGGCACGTCTCTGTCTCAGCTGTTGATACTGGGGAAATAAATCGGTGAAGATAGGAGGTCCACTCTGCATAGCTTGGCCACCAGACTGCCTGGCGGGGGAGGAATAATTTGGGGGGTGCTGACCTGCTTCAAAATCCAGGGGCCAAGCAGTGTGAACTAGAAACTGCCAAGTGGGGTCATCTTTCCTGCAGATGCTTCCATTGCTCTCTTTGCTGCTTGCATTGAGAAGGAGGAGTCCAACACACCCTCATATCTGCCTCTCCCAGGCTTGTCCCAATGTCCTCTCTCACTAGCCTGCTCAGTGGCATCTGCCAGCCCTTTGTGATAGCAGACAAAGGCATTCAGATTCCCTATGCCCACCCCCGCCACCCATGCTCCACGTAGAGGGACAGAAAAACCTGCCTGTAGGATAGCTATAGACTTAAAGACAGTTATGCAAGTAGGGTGCCAACCCGGAGCCTGGCACTGGCAAAGTACCCCATGGATGGTAATGGACATGATGGTGACCAGGAGGAGGAATACATTTACTTACCTGTTTTCCTCACCTGTTTCAGTGTCCTGCCCCCCAGCCAACCCTCATGGCGCCTCAATGCCATGTTCTTAGGAATACATGGAAAAGCACTGAGTCCAGGGCCCTGCGCATTACTGGAAGAGAAGTGTCCACTGCCCATGGACAGCGTCTTGCAGCTGATCCTGATCATCCCGTTCACCCGCAGGTCATCTTAGGACCAGCCAGTTCCTGGCCAGGGGACAGTGGGTGCAAAGGATTCTGCTCCTCTCTTCATAACACACCTGGCTGGGACAGAGCATGACGAAGGTTAACACTGAAGCTCGAGTTGGCTTCAGATCCCAGTCCCAGCTTTTACTAGCTCTGTGACCTTGAGCTATGACTTGGTGGTCCCTCTGAGTTCGGGTCCCAACTCTCCTGTATGACAGGATACAATGCATACCTTGTGCTGAGCTAGCCCCACCCCATCCCCCTGATATGTTATCCCTCCAAGAGGACAAATCACCCCCACCCAGACAAAATAGTTACCTCTCCAGTGTCCCAAGATGCGCAGAAGGCTGATGCGGGCAGATCAGCTAAGCAAACAGGCTGTTTACCAAAACCCCTAAAATCGAGTCCTGAGTCCCCTCCTTCCCCTTCAAGGCCCCTACCTCAGCTTGTCCTCACTTCCACTCCAGTGCACATCCTGTCTCCACATGTTAAGAATGATAGGACCCATCACTAGTTGTTTTCAGATCCCAGAGAACATTATATAAACCCATTCATTCAAACGAGGATCTCATTATACCATGCCCATTCATTGTATCTTCATGATGAAATGAAATTTTTCTAATTGAAAAGTAATAGAACTTTTCAATCTTCACTTTAAAGTTCCGTTTTGAAAGAGCAGCAATGTGCCACTAACTCTACAACATATGTAGCCAATTCAGAGGCCTCCCCTCCAGTGGCAACATCTGTCATAGGTGACCTAGAAACTACAGTGGGTCCCCAATAATAAGTGGTCCTTGTCCTTATGGGGTTGGGTGGCGCTAGCAGGAGAGAGGAGAGGCTAAGGGTCAGTGACACTCTAGCAGACTCACCATGAGACTTAATCCCCACCTTTTTGTTCTTTGGGAAATGAAGAGATACTGCCCTCAAACACCATGGAGACAGAGTTTGAGGAATTTCATCCTAAGGGACCTCAAAAAGACAAGCATCCCAAGCTCTTGTGCTTCTGTCAGAGGTAAAGGAGGGAGGTTTGCAGACAGAAGAAAAGCAAAGCTGGAGGTATCTTGGGGTATCCTCAGGCCTAAGCCATTTGAAACGGATTGGGTAGGGCAGCCATGTTGAACTTCATGAAGGAGGGATTTGCCCAAGTTCACAAGACTGGAAGATTTCAGACCTGAAGCCGTGGTCTTGGGCATTCATCTAGTCAATTTACTTAGTGGACAACTAAAATGCTTTTTCCCTTCACTTGACAGAAACAAAGGGGAATTAATACACTGCTGTCATTAGATGAGCTGACTTAATTAGTCACTGGATGTGCAGAGTAGGCTTAGGGCCTGAAGACCACCTCAGATGGGGTAAGATTTCTTGGTGGAGACGAAGCAGGGTGTGTGGGGGAAAAATGCAGGGTTGCTCCAAAATGTTTGGCCTGAGGTCAGCCAAAGAAGGCTGCATTCAGGCTAGTTGAGCAAAGGTTGGAGTGAACCCCAGCATGCCTAGGAGGAACAGTGGAGGCACCAACTGCTGTGAGCAGAGCATAAGGATCAAGATGGAAAATCATGAACCAGATGATACTGTCAAGGAAGACTTAATTTTCAATTTCATAACCAGAAAAATTAACCAACTCCCAGAAGCAGAAAGGAATCTGTTTGAACATGGATCAGGATATATTGGACTTAACGCTGCTCTCTGTGGTCTAATAGCAAATAGTCTTTTTCGACGCATCTTAAATGTGACAAAGCCTCATATAGCCGCTGGCTTACCAATGGCATTGATCCCATTTTTGACTGTGCATGCATCTTACAAAGGTTTTGTAAATTTACCTTTGAATACAAGTGATCTGAATTGTGAAACCTGTACCATAACACAGAGTGGACTGGTTGGTCTTGTTTTTGGTGGTCTGTACCCTGTTTTCTTGGCTGTGCCTGTGAATGGTGGCCTGGCAGCCAGGTATGAGTCAGCCCTGCTACCAGAAAAAGGAAACATCTTAACTTACTGGACTAGAATTTCTAAGCCTGTCTTTAGAAAGATGTTATTCCCCATTTTGCTCCAGACCGTGGTTGCGGCATACCTTCGATCTAGACAATATAAGCTAATTATAAAGGCTCTGCAGTTACCTGAACCTGGCCTAGAAATTCAGTGATTGTTAAACAACTTTGTACACAAAAATAAAACTGTAATGTATATAAAAAAAAAAATGTTTGGCCTGAGCAACACAGAGCATGTCATTGCCCTGAAGTGAGATGACAGAACTCACGTGGGCCACAAGTTGGAGGGGACTGTCAGGAACCCCATTCTGATCGTGACAATTCTGAGAGGTCTATTCAGCTTTTACTCACACCCCATCATGCATGTAATGTGCCTAGCACAAGAACTCAATAAAGACTTGCTACTGTTTTCATTAACCCTCCTACCATCTGCTACTCCCTCTTGAATCCTGCAGGGATTAGGACCTTAGAAAAAAGCCAATCAGATTCCACTGATTCCCTCATCATAGAGATTGGCTTTCTCCATCAGGATGTATCCACAAAGTCAGTGAGCTTCCTTCCTGGGGCATCTCAAGCCCAGGGGGTGGAGGGGGGGGGGAGGGGGAGCAGCTGACCACCTGGAAGTTCCTTCACATTGAGACCTTGTGTGAGAGGGAAATGACTCAGGCCAACATCACACAGCAGCT
This sequence comes from Suricata suricatta, assembly GCF_006229205.1. Lineage (NCBI taxonomy): Eukaryota > Metazoa > Chordata > Mammalia > Carnivora > Herpestidae > Suricata > Suricata suricatta. The sequence goes on from NC_043716.1 coordinate 46,694,301, forward strand.
TTGAGCTTCAACCCAGGGCCCCAAGCAGAAGTGTCAGCAAGGACCCCTCTGGTCTCTGTGAACCAAATACATTCCTGTTCTTCACAGAGCTGGGGCTTATGACCATGGAAAGGAATCTGGGTCATATGGAGGGCCCCTTACCCGTCCCTGTCTTCCATCCAGGATGAGGAAACTGGGACCAAATTATGGGAAAGCACCCAAATCACATAGCCAATCAGTGGTGGTCCTAAGATCATATGTAAAGTTCTTAATGTCCATCCACCCTACCCCATTAATGTTTTCAAACAAGGTTGGGGGTGCCTGTCTGGCTCAGCTGGTAGAGCAAGCGATTCTCGATCTCAGTGTGATGAGTTCAAGCCCCACATTGGGTGGAGAGCTTACTTTAAAACAATGGGGCCAAATCATTTGCCATAGATTTCTGTTTCTTGGTGAAATATATTTTGTTGTTGTTTTAAGAGCATGTTATAAGCTTTTGGAGAGCAGGAGCATGTGACAAGGTCTTTGAGAACAGGAATTCAGTTCAGGTCAACATTTGCTGACTTTTGATTTTGTGCAAGTTGCTTTCTTGGCCCTGGTGCTTCAGAAGTATAGCTGGTGTGGTCTTTCTCCTGAAGGACCCCTTGCTCCCTACCTGAACACTCTGCCCCTACAGATGTGCAGGAAATGTTTAAATAGGACTATACCCAGCCAATTCAGATGCCTCCTGTCATCAGTATCTCCGCATAAACAGAAACATACCCATCCCCTAGATGTTCTAAGGCATAACGTTCATACCACAATTTTCTTCTTCTTTTTGACAGACGAAGATATTCATTGCATAAAAGATTGAGGGGTAAAGACGATAAAAATCATGTAGAGTCCCAGGGGCGCCGGGGTGGCTCAGTTGGTTAAGCATCTGACTTCGGCTCAGGTCATGATCTCACACTCATGAATTCAAGCCCTGTGTCGGGCTCTGTGCTGACAGCTCAGAGCCTGGAGCCTGCTTCAGATTCTGTGTCTCTATCTCTCTCTGCTCCTCCTCCATTCATGCTCTGTCTCTCTGTGTCTATGAAAAATGAATAAACCTTTAAAAAAATTGTTTCAAAGGTTGTGTAGAGCTCCTGTAATGGCAGAGCTGCTTATATTGAACTGTCTGAAAGATAATGATGATAAACCCTTGGCAAAATAGTTTTTTTTAAAAAACCTATTTGGAGGTCCTAGAGAGTGGCCAAAAATGGGCACGATTTGGAGGGTGTTCAATCTTTGGAAGAAGGGAACTGTACTAAGAGCCACATAGATGTAGTTTTTCCCCTGTGGGCAATCTATAGTCTGGATGACATGGAGAGACTAGAACTCAAGCAAATGCCACCGTCATTGCTTTGAGGTAGCAGAAGACCTACTTAGGGCCACCAGGGTGGCTAGATATCAAAGGGAAAATCCAGGAAGAGGGACCTACAGACAGGGGGCCTCAAATTCTATAGATGAACCTCTCTCAAATTCTTGACTGACCCTTGAACTATCAATGGGGGTGGAGGGAGACCCCAAGGAGCTACAGAAAACAATAGCTTCAAGGCTGAGAGAGCAGAGCAAATAGGACAGTGCTGCTACCACCGAAGGAATTTAGTGTAGAGTTTGAGACCTATTACGTTAGCTGTCTCCTTGAAAAAAAAAGAAATCACTACAATCAGAGGATAAAATCCAATCTCCATAGCATTTACAATACAATGTCTGTTATATAATTTTTAAATGCTGGACATGAAAGGGAACAGAAAATATTATTGTTGTCAAAAGACAAAGCAATCGAAAGAAACTACCTCCATTATGACATGGATGTTGGAATTCACAGCAGAAAAGGGCTTTAAGGCATGTTCAAAGATTTAAAGGAAAAGATATTCAAAATGGAGAATTTAAGATGAGAAATGGAATTTTAAAAAGAAAGAAAGAAAGAATCAGACTCTAGACCTGGAAAGTATATCTGAAATGAAAATGAAAATTTTACTAAAAATTTTACTAAATGGGCTTGATGGCAGATTGAAGAAAAGTCAGTAAACGTAAAGATAGAAAGGATCCAATTTGAAGAAAAGTATATTGCAAAAAAACAAAGTCTCTGTGATTTCTGGAGCAACACATCAGGTCCAACGTGTGCAGTTAGAATCTCCAAAGCACAGGAGAGAGAATGAAGAAGAAGAAATATTTGAAGAAATAATGGCCAAAAATTTAGTAAATGGTATGAAAACCATCAACCTAGAAATCAAAGATGTTCTGCAAATCACAAGCAGAATAAACACTACAAGGAAAAGTGTACTTAAGTACATCAAAGACTGTTGATATAAACAGAAAATCTTGAAAGCCACCAAAGGAAAAAAAAGACATTATAAGCCAGGGAACAGTGTTAAGAATGAATGCTTGCTTCTCATCGGAAACACTGGGGGCCAGAAGACAATGAGTCATCTAGAAACTGCTGAAAAAATGTCAGCATCCTTTCAGATTATTTTAGAAACTATCTTTTAACCCCTACTCCCCTCTCTCCCTGACTGCTTCTGCCCCTTGGCTTAGAGAGCAATGGAAATGTATGTGTGTGCATGTGTATGTTTAGTTCAATGCAATTTTATCACACATGTGGCTATTTTGTTTCACTGTGGTTTTTTTCTGATAGAATTTATAGTCTGGTTAAGAAGATCAAGGAAACACATAAGAAGTGTTAAAATATACATTAAGAAATGCTTTTTTATTTTGCTTTTTAAAATTTTTTAAAAATGTTTTCTTTATTTTTGAAAGAGAGATAGAGACAGAGTGTGAGCAGGGGTTGGGCAGAGAGAGAGAGGGAGACACGGAATCTGATGCAGGCTCCTGTCTCTGAGCTGTCAGCGCAGAGCCTGATGCTGGGCTTAAACCCACAACTGCGAGATCATGACCTGAGCCAAAGTCAGATGCTCCACCATCTGAGCCACCCAGGAACCCCTATTTAGCTTTTTTTATTGAATATACTTTATACGCAGTAAAGAACACAACGCTTAAGTGTACAGCTGATTGTCATCTATATGTACCCTTATGTTACATCACTTAGGTTAAGATGTAAAATATTTCCACCACCCCAGAAGGTTCTCTCATGCCCTGCTCAGTCAGTGCCCACAACCAGAGGTCACCACTAGTCTGACTTCTATAACCAAAGTTACAGTTTGCCTGTTGTTATACTTAATATAAATGGACTCATGTAGTATGTCCTCTTATTTTTCTTAATGTTTATTTTTATTTTCAAGAGAGAGAGAGAGAGAGACCACAAGCAGAGAAGGGGCAGAGAGAGGGGGATAAAGGATCCAAAGCAGGTTCTGACACTGTCAGCACAGAGCCTGATGCAGGGCTTGAACCCATGAACCATGAGATCATGACCTGAGCCGAAGTTGACGCTTAACCGACTGAGCCCCCCACGCGCCCTAGGACGCCCTCTTGTACGTGGTTTCTTTTGTTAACCAAACATCTGTGAGTTTCCGCTGGGTTATCGTTCATATTAGTACTTAACTTCTTTTTATTGCTCTGAGCTATTCCAGATTTATTTGTCCATTTACCTACCAATGGACATTTGAGTTGTTTCCAGTTTGGGGATATTGAGAATTAAAATGCCATGAATATTATTATACATGTCTTTTGGTGGATGTGTGCAACATTTCCTCTGGATCTGTACCAGAAATAGAGTTAATGGGGCAAAGGGTAGATATATATTTAGCTCCAGGAGATACAGTTAAGCAATTTTCCAAAGTGGCTGAACCAATTCATGCTCCCATCAATGATGTATGAGAGTTCGCATTGCCTCACATCCTTGCCAACACGTGGTATTGTCAGTCTTTTCAGTTGAAGTCATTCTGGTGGATGTGTACTGTTTAGCTCCTTCTGGTTTAAATTTGCACTTCCCCGATGAGCAATGATGTTGTCCGTGTTGTCTCCCCGGCACCTAGCAGATCATAGGTACTGTGTTTGCTGGATGAAAGTTGAGTCACCCCACTTCCTATACAGCTTTCATCAACCTATCATCAACCCCCTATAACTCTGCAGAGAGACCATGGGACAGAGTTTTTCAGGAGTCAGAATGGAGGACTGGGGAGAAACGTAAGCACCCCCTACCTTAAGACCCTTGGAAATAGGGACAGTACGTCTACATCATTCTTCTAAGGGAACTAGAACTGGGCACTAGAATCTTTCCCAGTTTCCCTGCACAGTGAGATCACTGAGGACTACCCCGATAAACCAGAAGGAAAGTGGCTTCAAGTTCATTATATCAAAATGGTAGCACAACTCAGGTCCCCTGGCGGAATCTGAACCCACGGCTGATCTCCTAAGATACAGAGTCAAACGCAAGCTGCCCCTGATGCTTCCAAAAGACCATCCACCCGGGTGCTGCTGTGTTCAGGACAGTAGCCTGTTGCCTGGTGGCAGATAACGTGGAAGGCAGCTGCCTTTGCCTTGGGCCCTGGATTGAAATGACTGCTTTTCATCCCCACCTAGATATTAATCACGTTGCAAGCGGCCAGCCTGTTGCCAGCTGCATTCCTTGACGGCCCATGTTTTAATAAGGCCTGAGCGCTCCTGGCAAGCCGGAGTACAATGTGTGGATTCACCAGACAGGATTACAGAAGGGGCTTTTCTTCGCTGCACTAGGCCTGGGAGTCTGTGCGCATTTCTGCCCCAACACGGCATCTCCAAGGAGGCTTTTCACTTTCTAAGAAGGATGCTACCCACTGCGCTATTCAGAACGGGTAAATGAGAAAATGGGTTAATAAAATACATGCTAGAGAAAAAGAAAATAAGATTAAGGGGCTGATGTTTGGGCTGAGAGTGCTTTTCTGGGCTCTAGGAAAAATAGAACAAGATGATTTTTTTTTTTTTTTTGGCCCCAAGGACGTCATGCCCAGAACACCACCACTAATCCAATTTTCCCGCTCTAACAAGTATTTTATCAACATTTCTTTCAAAGTTCAATTCTCATCCTGACTCGTCACTAGTTCCACTAGTTATTGATATATTTATATAGATATGCTTCTCGTTCTTTTGGCAGAACTACACAATGCTTTCTTTGCCTTGACACACCAATAGTGGGGTGTGTTTGATCGATCTCCCAGAACCACGGCTTGTGGAGAGGGTTCTCACTTTTAAGAGCCCAAGAACCTGAGAGTTAATTGAGAGTAATTTAAGCAGGATGGACCTTGAACGTCAGCAACCAGCACTGAGTGTCTGGCCCTTCCCAGCCGGATGAGAGTTGACTTTGGTGAACAGTCAGTAATCATTTTTCACCTTAACCAGGGAAGGGGGAGGGGGCAGGGGAAGCTGAAGCTGAAGGTTTCGTCAGTTAAGACTCTTTCCCAAACTTTCAAGCTGAAAAGGTTTTTGAAGAGTTTCAAGCATGTTTTTGCAAGACATTAAAAAAGAAGAAAGGTTAAATATAAAAATTGAAGTTTGGCAGGCAGTATTCCCTGAACTCAATGCATTGCTTGTGGTATTCGGAAAAAAAGAAAAGAATTTTGCTTTGAAAATGTCATACTCCAAAGAAGTTTTTGTAAGTTATTTCTAGGGGAGTTGACTCCTATTTAGTTGAATGGGTGATTTGACTGTTCTTTTAAAGATATTTCAAACTGTTCCGAACAGCTTCTCTTTTTTGAACAACAGAAGACCTACCCTACACAATGTTCCAGTAAAACAGGGTAGGAGGGAAGACATTTCCATTTCAATGGAGAAATAATTACAAAAATGTTAAGATGCTAAGGCTCACGCCTTGATAATCTTCTCAAAAGACACAGAAGTGGAAGCATGTACCATTCATCTGGCCCCAAAAAACCGCCCCAGACCGGAGGCAAGCCATCGGGGGACTGTTGGAACTTCAGGGAAGACGTGTCCCCGTGCCATCCACACGCCCATTCTAGAAAAAGATCTCTGCCTTTATTCTTGCACCTCAGATGGCCCCGTTTCCTCCTGCCCTTCGGGAGGTGCTCCGAGAAGAGTGGATGAGCTGTCATGCAAATGACAGCCCTTCCTGATGTTGCCCTTTGCATCAGGGGACAGGGTGGCATTGTGGGCTCTGGCAGTTCTCATAAGGATGCCACCAGAAGTGGATGCCACCAACAGAGGCGAGGCACTTGGTCAGGAGCAGGCTTTCAATAGGGGAGAAGACATCTATGTGGGAAGGGAGATGACATGGCAGAACATGATTATGAGAGACAGCGAGAAGGGCTATGACTACTCTTTTTTTTTTTAATTTTTTTTAATGTTTTATTTATTTTTGGTACAGAGAGAGACAGAGGGGGAGAGGCAGAGAGAGAAGGAGACAGAACCGGAAGCAGGCTCCAGGCTCTGAGCTAGCTGTCAGCACAGAGCCTGACGCGGGGCTTGAACCCACGAACGTGAGATCTGACCTGAGCCGAAGCCAGAGACTTAACCGACTGAGCCACCCAGGCGCCCCCGGCTATGACTACTCTTTAGCAGGACTGCGATTATACCGCGTGATGGCAATCACCTGTTCTTTGCCACACGGATCATGGTACTCAAGAGTATTTTTGCTGAAAGAGACTTTGGTGATGGTCTAGTCCAAACCCCTCACTTCCCAGAAGAAACCAGGAGAGGGAGAATCTAAATGGCTTGGCTGAGGCCAGGTGGCTAGCCGGTGAGAACTATGAGTGGGTCACATGGCCCTGACCCAGGTGAGCACTGTACACAGGGCACCTGGCGCACCCGCTTTACACTACTCTAGTGAGGCTTTGGTCTGAGCACGGTGCCTCGCACACAGTAGGCGCTCAGTAGTGGATATTAGCGGACAACCTCATCAGCTGAGCCACACATCCAGTTCCACCAAGAGCAAAGGCCAAGGCGCGTACACAGAATGAACAGGTTCCAGCCACGATCACTATCAAGGGAATCCTATTTTCCCATGGCTTCTGTTGGGACACCAGAGTTACTGTCATCCAGCTGTGGCAGGGGAACCTCTGCAATCACTCCAGTCTATGAGAGCATGCACCAAGGCCATGATTTTGATCCCCAGCTTGGCTCCTCCCATTTTCCTTATGCCAGCATCGAAGATTGTGCCCTCGTCCATCATTTTATGTTTGTAATGGGCCATGGAGTCCAGACAAGATAGCTGGGGTGGACGGAGGCAGAGTCCTCACAGCTGCTAGACGAACAGAGATATTCAGTAAGGACCAGAGTCAACTGGGGAAGAACGGTCTGTGTGGCCCGTTGGATGTGTTTAGTCTCTGGGTGTGACGCATCACCAGCAATTTGAGAACTTGGTGGCATTTAGACTCTTCTAAGTTAAGAATGTCTCCATGTTCATCTCCTCTTCGATTGCTTCTAGGGCCAAAGACTCCCCAAATCTGAACTTCCTCCTCCTCCTCTTTTTTTGGGCTGATGGCTGGCAATGTCTAACAGACTTAGGTTGCATTTGCAGGCTTGACCAGTAGGAGCCCCCATTCAACACATGGGGGGGGGACTTTCAACTTGCACCTGAGGGCGGCCATTTTCCTTCAATAAAACTTAATCAGCATCAGATTTTTGACGACCCTGTAAGATTACGCTCTTGTAGAGCAAAGGTGACTGTGGTTCGCCTCCCCGCCCCCCACCTTCTGACCAAAGGCAAGGGTGCAGGGGTCCACACCCCTTACTGGTGACCACAACATTCCTGGCAGAGTGCTAGGACCTGAGGATACAAAGGAAGACACAGTTGCTAAGAAATTTACAGTGTTTAGGACTACATGAAATCCACTCAGTCTTTCCTGGTTTTGTGCACACCGAATAATTACTGAGTAAATAATAGCGCTCTGAGCACCGGCTACAATGTGCCAAAGACACTGCCTCTGAAAATCACAGCAATTCTGTAAGACAGGGGTCCCCGCCCACCCCCCACCGCCCCAACATACACGCTAGGAATCTGGGGCATAGAGAGGTTGGGCAACTTGTTTTGGGAAACGTCCCCAGCCAACATGCAGCCCAGCGAGGTGTAGACTCAGACTAAATGATAGATAAGACTCTCCAGCACCAGCTTACCGGAGCGGCAGGCGTGACTCACCCTGGGTCTGTGGGTCTTATGTGCATTCTTTACTTCCACATAATCAACATTCTGGAGTGTTCTCCTCCTTCACCTTCCCCACCTGCACATGAACACACACAGACTCACATAGGTGTGAACAGACACACACACACACACACACGCATGTACCCCGTGTCCTCTCCAGTGGGTTGACTGGGGGCCCTGGGAAGCAAAGCCATCCATACTTTTTAAAAAATTTTTTATTTATTTTTGATACAGAGAAAGAGCATGAAAGGGGGAGGGGCAGAGAGAGAGGGAGACACAGAATGGGAAGCAGTCTCCAGGCTCTGAGCTGTCAACACAGAACCAGACGCAGGGCTCGAACCCACGAATGTGAGATCAGGACCTGAGATGAAGTGGGAGGCTTAACCGACTGAGCCACCCAGTCGCCCCACTACCCATCCTTTCTGAGTGCTGCCCTGGGGCTTGTTTCTGCTTCCAGGACAGAGCCAGTGGTCGCTGGCTTTGGGCCCTTGTGCAGCAAAGCCACCTCTAACAGTGCTGGCTCCTGACCCCCTCCCTTCACATGGGAAGCCTTCCTCTCTGAAAGCAACATGAAAAGGTAGCCTTTCACTTGGTCCCTGAAGTAAGACTCTCTCTGCAGCTTTACAGCCTCTTTTGGGGAACCTTCTTGGTGCATGAGTGTAGCTTCGCTTGACAACAAACACCCGTTTTCTCCTGCTGCAGAAATGTTTGTCACATTAAAAAAAAAAAAAGAAAAGAAAAAGGCCCGATGTGAAGGGGACCCCTGGCGTGCCCGAAAGTGAGATCTGGACACAGGAAGCAGAAGCATCAAGCCAACCCCTGACCCCAGTCCCCCAAAACATCCGGGGTCACCGTTCTGGACTCCTAGGGTCTCCATGCCAGCCCAGAGAGCCCTCCCCACACCTTACAGCCCAGCCCCATCCAGCTGAATTTTATATCAGGAGCCTGGACAAGACTTTCCCAAAACCAACTAGTAAAAATATACCTCATACCATACCTTCCTTTTGTGAGGAAAGAACCCTGGAAGAAGTGTTTCAAAAGTACTCTAGAATAACCCAAGGCGCACTCAAGCTCTTTAAAGAAAAAAACAAAAAACCCAGGCCCTCTATATGTTTTTTTCTCCTCCCCCTCCGCATTATAAACATCCCCGAACATCTGACTTTCCAACATGCAAAAGATCAGAAAACCGCTCTAAAATGGAAAATCCTGAAGTGAAGATGAGAGATTACGGTCATTCCTAAAATGGGCCAATTTGGGCTCGCAGTGCCTTCTAAAGCTTTCCTTTCACAGTAGAAATGTTTGAGCCATTGGAGTTCTGGCACAAAAATGCAAATGAAACCCCTCCCACTCAAGGGGAACTTCCTCTAGGGTCTGCACAAATCATATTAGAAAGCAGCTTTTATGTATCTAGAATAATTACACTTGATTTGAAGAAGTTTGTTTTCTGTTAAGCTAACTTTAGCATCGATTCTAATTGGGAGCAGATTCACAACCACATCCAGACTTCGCCCACGTATAGATGTGCGTGTATACATACATGCAGTACATCATGGATGCACACAGCGCCCACGGTGGCTGGGGCACCCCCACGTTTCTGTGACTTCTCACCGGCTGGGCCGGCGTCACCTGCCCTTCTGACTGTCAAGTCCCCCGTTTCCCACACCCTCAGCCCCAGAAACAGAGCGGCCCAAGGCCTGTGGCTGCCTTTGAGTGACGTGCCCACATTTGTGACCCTTCTGCTTCCTTTAAATCCAAGAAATGGAAGAGTGACCTAAAAGAAATGAGGGCTGGGGCTTTAAAGGATTACTCTCTCAGAGAAAAAGTTCAGTCCCTGGGAGAGAAGAGCCATAGGCCTTTGGAGAAACTATGAGAAACATTTTGATCTTTGCACGTAAACGACTCTGCTTTTCAAAACCTCTGCTTTTTCTTTTTCTTTTTCTTTTTTTTCTTTTCCCAGAGTGCTAGCTGAAGTGCGTGTATAAATAAGATAGAAGGAACCAAAACCCAAGGCAGAGGTATTTTAAAACAAAACCCAAGCCAGGCTCATTTCGAATCTCATCTGAAGCATGTGCACCGGGGGCTCCAGGAGGTTTGCCCTCTCTTCTCCCAGCCTCGGGCAGCAGGGCCCGCCCGACCAGGTCATCCCCAGGCGCGGGAGGGTGTGACCATGGCCTCCTGTCTGAACAGACTTGGGGTGCCACCAGCTGCCTCCCCTACACCGTGAAATGCAGGCCCCAGAACCCAGGCCCAGGGGTCCACCCCGGGCACCTGGCAGGCGAAGTGCAGGCCTGTTTGTCTGACCCACCTCATCCCTGCCCTGGGCTTCCTCAGTCTGGGCACCCCCCCCCCGCCCCCATCTCCCCCTCCCCGAGCTCCATGACACATTTGGGGGGGGCGGGGGGGGGAGGTTGGCTCTGTGGTTGAAAACACTGTCAGGGCCCCGGCAGATGGAGAGGGGAGCTTTCCAGATGTTGAGCACAATAAAGCGAGTTTTTATTTTATTATTTCTTTTTTTAATGAGCAGAGGGGGAGTCGTAACAAGGGCAAAATGTGAGCCTTCAAATCCTCAGTCAGCAGTGCGTGTGCGTGTGTGTGTGCACACATGTGTGCGTGTGGCAGAAAGAGGTGTGGGCTGCACCAGGGAGGGGCAGACGAAAGAAATGTCCCCTTTAAACCAGCTCTGGCTGCTTCTGCAGCAGGATCTGGGCACTTCCCCTGGCGTTTTCCTCTTTTCTGTGTAGACAAGCAATCCAAATGGGAGTCAGAGAAATGGAGAAATAAAACACTTTTCCAACATTAGTTAGCAAGCCTGCCCCCCCCATTCTCTCTCTCTCTCTCTCTCTCTCTCTCTCAACAGGGAGACAGGCAGCATAGGAGCTGCTGCCTCCAGGAGCCCAGAAAGACTTTTGCAAAAAAAACAAAACAAAAAAACAGAGTCGCGATGTTTTGCCTCCTGATGCCCAGGATCTGTGTGAGACCGGCTTTCCTCCTTGGTGGGAGAAGCCGGGATGCAGTTCCCCTCTCCGAGGGCCCCCGTTGAGGGACAGATCTCTTTAACAAGCCATTTCCTGGCGCATGAATAGTCCGCTGCCCCCTTGAACAATGTTGTGCACCATGTCAGACATCAAAGCCCTAATTAAACCCATTCTTTAATTGTGTCTTTTTTGCTTCATTACTTTCTCTCCTCCTTTTGATGAGGGCTGCACCTCTCTGATCACCCCCCCCCATGATCCCTTTCTCTTTCATTTCCTGGGGATCTGCAGATTGCTCACTGGGTTGTTGTTTTGGGGTTCCCCATGCCCTCTTTCTTTTCTTCTCCAAGTTGGGGGTGGTGGTCCTGTGCCTGCCCCATCCCCACCCTCCTCCAGCCTCCCAGGCAGGCCAGTGCTTAAAGGGATATTCACACCTTTTCCCTCCTCTATTCTTATGAAGTTTCCATTGATTATTGTCCCGAGATTCCTTGGTCCAGTCATAGATAAAAGGATAATGACTTCAAAGGGAAGAGTTAAGAGTTTAACCCCAAGCTAAGAGAGTGGACAACTAGATAATTGAGGGTAATAACCCATCACAGACTCGCTTTCAAAGGATCACCCGGGCAAGCTCTCAGGTGGCTTTAATTTTATTAACATTTGTAGCCTCTGACTTGAGAAGACAGTCTGGAGTCCTTACGGGCTTCAAAGCTCCAGGTAACACTCCGTCCGGCCTGGAGAACCTGACATCAATTTGGGCCTGAGCAGGCCCCTCCCGGGGTTGGTGGTGATTGCTGCTAACCCCAAACCTTTCTGCCAAACCACAGACCCCAGAAACCTGGGTTGGGGGTGGGGCGGAGGGAGGGGGCTCGAAAAGATCAAAGGTCTCACTTGCCCCCCCCCCCCCCCCCCCCCCCCCCCCCGCTTCCTGATGGCACTTGAGAATTCAAATCAAATGAACACACATAAAAAGCACAAGGGTTTTCGGGGGTGATGGAAACTGACGCAGGCTTTACCAGGCGAGGGGAGGGGACCGAGGTCTGATGTCTTCAGAGCCCAAATCCAGTCTGCACTGGTCTGGGGGGTGGGCAGTGGGTAGGAGGAGGGTTTGAACCCTCAGGGACCTCTGGGGGTGGCATGGGGCCCCCTGTGGGCCCCCCTCCTCAACCCCGCCTCCCAGCCCTGACTTCCCTTGCATCATTCTCCATCCGAGATGTCCCTGGCATTCACGGAGAAAATCAGGCCTGGCAAACCAGGCCAACGTCTGTTTTATGGTGAGGAAACCGCATTTCTGAAAGGTGGGGTGACTGAAATCACCCGCTGATCGGTAGTGGCAGAGCCAGGCACTCTGCCTGCCACAGCTGACGATGAAGGAGCAGACAAGACCTGGGGAAAATGCACTAGAAAATCGCCCAAGCTAACATCGACTGATGTTTAGTGTAGACATTTGCAACATCCCTCAATAGCATGTGTGCAAAACCTCTGGGTCGCCATCCTGCCCTGTGCACCTGCGTGTGGCCCTTCAGTAAATCCCGGAGGCCAGAAGAGGTCTCCTGATCACTGCGGAGTCTCCTGACCGGTCCCCTGATTTATTGCACTGATTGCCCAGCTCCCAGCTCTGCTCCCGGGGGGTTGGAGGGGAGCTAGATAGCCTTCCAGGTCACTGCAATTGGAGGACTTCCCCATGCGTGGCTTCAGGCTGTCCTTTTGGCTGTTAGAAGTTTAACAATAGGCCTTTGAAATGGGTGGACACTTGAACATTCTTGAGCCTGTCCTGGGCAGGATGCTGGGGGCTGGGGGAAGTTACTGGAATACCTTCGCTGCTGATTCAACTCCCTCCCAGGCTTCTACAGAAAGCCTCCTGAGTCCCCCAGGGGACCAGAAAATACACCCTGCGCCACCAGGACTGACATAGTGCTTGCCACCGAGTGCGCGCCCTGTGACAGCCCCTGAGGGTGTGCAGGGCGCAAAGGACCCCGCCCTGCTCCCAGGTGGGCCTGAGACCACCTGACTGCAGCCCCCTCCACCTGCAGACTTCACTCCAGTTCTTGCAAAAACCGACCCTCAAGAGGCATCAATGCCCCCGTGGAAGCAAAATCCCCAAGTGGAATTGCAGGCTCAGGCCTCCCCGTGGAAGAATCGGTGCAGAGCAGGAGAGAGCTGGGGATCCTCCCGTCACCTCTCACCTCACAGCAGCTGTCATCGTCCTGCAGAACTGACTGCCATGGTGGAGGCGGCGGAACAGCAAGAGGGACCAGGGAAGGGAGCGGTGGGGTCCCCAGTTTTTAACACAGCGCCGTAACCAGAAGGCGTCATCCCCCCAGACTCTCGGGGATCACACAGGGTAGCGTACCCTGCAGCCTGTGCCCGTGAGGATTCCTCAGCCGGTTCCTCGCATGTGGTTTGTTCTTAGAAAATTTCGATGCCTTTTCAGGAGAGCCTGATAGGGGGAAATGATCCACTCCAAAGTTTTCAAAAAATCATCAGCTAATCTAGGGTCCTGCCTTGTAGCGGCACGCTCCTATAGAAGAGAGCTCTCAGAGGGAGCTGAAAACGTATTTTGCGGGGCTTTTCCTGCCCCAGGCGCTGCAGGGACACCTTCTCTCTGCATTCTTGGACCCCGAACCCCTTGTCAGCAAAGATGTGCCTGAGGTCAGGGTCACAAGTCCTTGGCTCTGGGACAGAGCAAGTCCATGTGTGAAACTGGATGCTGGGAATGTGAGTATCGCCAACCTTTGATTTTTATGATGTTGTAACCCAGATGTCTTAGTTTAGACACACGTGAGGTGTCCTGGAATAAGCCCAGACTTTGAAGTCAGACAGGCATGTGTTCAAGTTCAGACTCTGCCATTTACTGACCGGTTGAGCTTGGACAGGCCCCACGGCCTCTCAGATCCTCAGTTCCTTGGGTGGTGCGCGAGGAAATACAGTCATCTGTGAGCCAGGCATCAAGGCCACCTACCCGTGCTGGGCACCTGCCCGCGTGAGGCTCTGGGGATGTGAAAGTGAACGCCTTTCATCCTTGCCCTTAAAAGGCTCGGCATCCAGAGCTATGAGCACAGGCTCCCTTGCCGTCCAGTTTATAAGGACTTGGATGTGGACACAGAAGTCCTAGGAGAGCCCGACTACCTTGCAGGACCAGGGTCCCCACAATGAGACGGGACACAAATCCTAACAGAGAAGCTCTCCAAGGTTATCCTGACCATTCAGATGGTACAGTCATACTTCTGGGTTTTTTTTCCCTGCAACCTTGAGCGTCCAAGACTCGTAGCCTTTGTAAATGGGTCTTTAATGTCTTAGAGGGGGACATTCTGCTTGTGGGTCTACCAGGAAGAGGATGTGGAGGGACCATCAAGGGAAAGGGGGAGCAGGGAGGGTCCCCAGGCCATATCACCTACAGGGACTGATTTTCCAAGAGAAAAGCAGTAGCTTCCCTGTCCCATTCGAAAGGGAACGGGGTTACCTTCGGAGCTAAGTGGCTCTGGAGGCCTGTGGAAGTGTGGCCTGGCCCTGGAGACTGGCCGCATGTGTCGGGCTGGATGGGGAGGCAGGGCCAGGAGCTGGCTCTGGACCTGGGTAAAGGCTTATCAAAGCCTCGCTGGCTGGCTGACTTTGATCTCTCTTCTCAAGTCTGAAGAAGTAACTCAGATGCTTGGTGATTAATTGCATTTAGGTGGAGATCACATGACTTCGTGGTATCCGTGGCTTGTAAGGACAGACCAAGGCCTCTGTCAGTACCCCGCCCGAGGGTCAAAGTTCTGCCCTCATTTGCATGAGACCTGCAGGGGCAGCCTTCAGCCTGTCGGGGATGTTCAGAGAATGTCGCTTTCCTCCCTGCCTGCCCACGTCGGACATTACTCACCCTTTAGGAAGTGGAGTGTGCTTGAACACTCTCGGAGAGCTTTCCCAGGGTGGATTCCTATTTTCATCCCTATAACAATCTTAGAAATGGGCAGGGCAGGTAGAGCCATCCTGGTTACGGGAATAAAGGGCACTGAGTCACTGATGGATAGGGACGCGCCCTTGCCCCACATTCAGATAACCAGTGGGGGGCAGCGGTGGACGGGCTCCTGGCTCCAGGAGCCCAGCCCCACTTTGGGCTGTGCAGCCCTGTTGTAGCCAACAGTGATGTTCAGAGTCAGCTCTTAGCTCTCTTTTCCCTGCGTGTCCCTTGCCCCTTTCACAGCGGGGAGGAATCTTCTAGAACCACAAGGTCCCCACAACCCTGGTGACATTGTTGATGCTGCAGTCATGCTCTGGACTTTTCTTGACCTTCCAGATTCGAACCATCTAAGTTCTTCCCAAGCACTAATTCCTGGCTAATTCTGAGGCTCATGGGACCCAATGGGAGTCCTTGGGAGGCCTCTCAACTACCTGTAGCAGATAACCAACACTCAACAATCTGCCCCCTAGCCCCTACCTCCCTGGGGCACCGGTTCCTTCCTGCCTTCACTCCCAGCTTTCCCTCCTGCATCTCCGGTGGAAGCTACCAGAACCCACTAAGCCTGCAAGCTTGGAAAGCAAGAAGTCCCTGCACCCCATCCTCTTCCTCTAGACCTCAACCATATGTCACACTGCATATGCCAGGGCACAAATGCTGCAGCTCTTTTGTCCCCAAGCCAGGATGACAGTAAGCCATAGTTCCCCTCTGGGGGACCCTGACGGACATCACGCACTCACCAGCTTCCTTCCCTTCCCCGGGCCATCTCCCCACCAGCCTACAGATTCTCCCTGAGACTATTGCCTAATAATCCACTTGAATTCCAATCTCAGGAATCTTGCTTCTGGAGAGCCCCACCTAAGAAAGTTGCCGAAATAAAATGTAAATATCTAACCAAATACGGCCTCTTAGATGATCAGGGACTCCCACTGGGGTCCCTGCTTCCTGCATCTCACCCTTCTTTCCTGAGACCCAACCCCCCATCCCACCCCATTTCTTCTTGAAATACGGTAGATGACATAGCTTGCCCGCAGCCTGGTTTCTCCATGAAGTCAAGGCCATACTCCATACTGGAACATTCTGTTTCTCTTTTCTCTGGCCACATCAGCTCTACTCTGGACACCCGCTCGCCTGGCACATTGCATTCTCCCTAAGATATGTTCCTGCACGCAGCCGTGCCCGTGCCCAAGACTGTGTCTGGTGTCTGGGCCTTTGTTCATGTTCCTCTGCCTTCTAGGGCTGTGCTTCTTACCTTCCTCGGACTCGTTCTGCCCCTTTGCCATTTTTCCTAGGGTGGGCTCCGTGCCCCCACTCCACCTCCCCCCAGCACCCCGTGTGCATCGCTGCTTTGGCTCTCGGCCTCTGATTGTTATGTTGTCCGCTTCTGCGTGTAAGTCCCAGACTCTTAGAGGACAAAACCTGTGTCTGACAGTCACTGACACTGCCCCTGAGCCGCAGACCGGGCGTGGCACATGGCAGGCACCTACCGATGTGGGTCAGATTGACCTGGTGATGGCCCTCGAAACGTGATGCTGTGGAATGAACTTGCCCTGCACCCATTCCGAGGTTGAACCCCCACCCCCCTCACCACCCGAGATGATGGTGTTTGGAGACGGAGCTTCTGGGAGGTACTTAGGGTTGGTGGGACGCCCATGATTGGGTTGGTGCCCTTAATGGAAGAGGAAGGGAACAGAGCTCGCTCGCTCTCTCTTCCACGTGAGGACAGAGTGAGGTGGTGGCTGTCCGGAAGCCAGGAAGAGAGTTCTCCTCAGGAACGCAACTGGCTGGAACCTTGGTCTTGGATTTCCAGCCTCCAGGGCTGTGAGAAAGAAATTTCAGTTGCATGAACTGCCCAGTCCATGGAATTTTGTTAGGATAGCCTGAGCAGGCCAGTATGCATAAGCACGGTAAATCCAAATATATACATTTCTGAGTAATACCTAAGCACCTGTACTGCAATCTGGCTTTGAGGCCTGTTAGAAGCTTAATTTTTTTAATGACGAAAGTAGGAATTAAAGCATTTAAAAAAATTTTTTTAACATTTATTCATTTTTGAGAGACAGAGAGAGTCAGGTGTGAGCAGGGGAGGGAAAGAGAGAGATGGAGACACAGAATCTGAAACAGGCTCCAGGCTCTGAGCTGTCAGCACAGAGCCCAACATGGGGCTTGAACTCATGGACTGAGAGATCATGACCTGAGCTGAAGTCAGACGCTTAACCAACTGAGCCACCCAGGCGCCTCGGAATTAAAGCATTTCTGTCCATTAATTTTATCTGCCTGTAATGAAAAGGCTACCATCCATTTGCTTTAGATAGTCTCAGTGCAGCCTCTTCTGACCCCCAAAGCTGGCCTCCCGAGTCCCCTGAGCAGAACTCCGAACCTCCCCAAGGATTCTGATGCGGGTGCAGCTGTCGGGCACCCCTGCGCCCGCCAGCCAAGGCCACGTCTAAAACCGGACTAACAAATGCTCTGGCTCCCCGGTCCTGCTTTATTCATTTTACCTACTGTAGTCTCCTTTTCCTGTTTCATTTTAAATTGCATGTATTATTTACATGTGATAGAGTCAACAGTGAGACAGGTATCCTTCAAGCTGAATGGTGCCTGTCCCTCAGAGATGAATGTGGGGAGAGAGGCCTGGGGAAGCCATTCCTACCACCCTCGAGGCGTGTGGACATCAGCTTCACCTCCCCGAGTGTCCGGAGTCACTGTTTTTCAGGATTCTCTGGGAGTGGGGGTGGGTCACAGGGGTGGGTGTCCACTTTCTCCATTCTGTCCTGAGTAGAGGGATTGGGTGAGGAGAGCCTGCCCCATCTGCACTCCTGGCCACAGAGCAGCCCTGACAGCCTCCTGGGGCCCCATGCATCCCCCGGGGGAGGAGACACCACCCACCCTTTCAGTGCCTGCACAGTGGCCTTGGCTTGGCCGCCTCTGCCAGCAGCCAGCACCGCCCTTGCCAAGAACTCTTCACTGTGGTCCCAGCACCGAGGACTCGTAACTGCTCGTGGACGGAGGCCGTGTGGCTCCCCTTTAGCTCTTCCTGGTCCTGTGGGGCTCCCTTCCTTCCAAGGCCATCAGCCCTTAACAAAGCAAGTCCTTCTCTGGTGCTCATTGTCCTTGCAGAGGGTTCTCCCAGGGCCCATGGAGGCAGAGACCTAGGGCTGCAAGAACCTTCCCCAGCCTTCCATGCAGAGAGCCTTCGGGACCTGGAGCAGAAGAGTTAAGTTCTGGGCTGAGGCTTCAGGGTTCAATTTCTTTATTTCCTGTTGATGACATTATTGTCTTCCTACAACCATTGACACATGTTGCTTTCATCTGTTTCATTTCAAGACATGAGTACACTCGCTGGAAACTATGCTTAATAGCTAAACTCAAAACATTTGGATTTCCTTTCCTCCTTGACTCTTTGCTGGTACGGTATGCTGCATTTTCTGGTGGGTTGGTTTTTTGGGTGGCGGTGGCTTTTTTTTTCCCCCAGCCACCATTTTTAACCCGGCAAAGAGAAGCCGGTGGCTTCCAGGCCAACTGGCTCAGGCCCATCCGCTACATATGGGATATTTCACTTCCTGGGGGAGTCAGTGGCTCATCCCAACCCTCTTGTTGTGGTGGTTAAACAGCATCTCCTCGCCTCCTCCTTTGCCCGGCTCCTCCCCCTTTCAGGGAGAGAACTGGCCCGTTTAGCTATAGGGTGGGCAGTGGGTTCTCTGGAAGGTTGCCGCATCCTTGAGCTTCCATGACTCATGGTTTGGACCTTCTGAATGGAGCCTCCTGAGCAGAGAGGTGAGTTTCTCAGTCTGGACCCAAGGCCTCTGGGGAACAAACAAGCCTGGCTGCCTGGGGATTGGATCTGGACCAGCCTCCCTCTGGCTGGAAGGGATGGAAAGTGGCCGTTGGAAGCAGGCCAGCCTCATCTGGTTGGAATTGGGTTTGACATGTGTTTCTAAACCTGGTTGCAGCCACTCACCCTTCCCCGGGCCAGGACAGCATTGCGTGCTGACAGAGTCTGCAAAATGAGCAATCGGTCGGCTCATGGAAGACTCTCAAAGGTGCCTAGCTGGGGGTGGCTGCCCTGGGCTCAGCATGCCCAGCCCCCGACCCGTCTCTCCAGAGGCTCTTGGACATCTTTCCAGTGGAAGCACAAAGGGAGGGAGAGGAGAGGTGGCCGCAGCCTTCTTCCCTATGGTAAAAGGAAGCCAGCATTTAGAGGACACCGACTGGACCCATGGACCTTTCCGTCCATTTTCTCATCTCAGCCTCCCTGTTAACAGTTCATTCCCATTTTGTAGTTGAGAAAATTGAGGTACAGGAAGGGCAAAGACTTTTGCTCAAACCACACAGCTTTGAAGTGGTGAAACCGGGACAGGAGCCCAGGGCTGAGGTGTCCCCAACAGCTTCCATCTGGCTGCGTCATCCGGGCCTTCTCCCTAGAAGCCCAGGATGCTCAGAGAGCCCAAACACACTCCTTCCCACGTCACCCACGCAAGGCCTTTCCTGTCCAGCAGTCAGCACTGCAAACAGGTAGGAAGAAGGTTCACGAACGCTAATAGATAAATGAACATGGCCTTGTGCATTTTACCCAGGAGGAGAGAACGTTTGAGGCCACTCTGCTGCACTGTCAAGTCAACAGATCTGGCCAAAAGTCTGAGATAGCAGGAAGTGTAAGGAACCGAAACGTCACGGGGAGGAACGTTGGGGTGCAGTGGAAGTGCTGAAGGATCACAGGGCCAAACGTCGATCACTTGTGTCTGTTCAGACTTAACTGACAAGAGTCCCCTCCCTGAGGAAATGGACTTCAGATTCTCAAAAATGGATTCCATCTTTTCTCCCATCTCCTTGTCTGGTATTTCCAGGCTGTTCATCTTCTGGTTTGTGGATGTGAGTGGCCGTGTACTGCAGTATAGATGAAGGATCATGCAAATGCAGATTCATTGACTTATCTAGAAATGTGGTGGGCACGATGCCAAGCTGCTTTTCAAAGATGACATTTCTGAGCGGGACAAGGCCCTGTTGGCCTGCCAGGGTGTCCCCAGCAGGCCCTGGCTGGGAGCGTCTGATGCCAAGGCCCCCAGCTTGAGATCTGCGTTGCACAGCATTCAAATGGCCTTGACTGGTCGCTCCTCCGAAACCCTGGTGAAGTGATGCAAAGCCAAGCTTATTTAAAATACTTGACTTAGTAGAAGGCACTCCAAGGTGGTAGGGTTGCCAAGGAGCGATGGAACCCCTCTTTGGTAGTGAATTATTAAAAGGAACATAATGTCATTATAGAAATTTTGGAAAATACAAAATAATAATATTCCATTTCAAGGACCAGAGATGCAGTCAGCTGACCCCAAAGGGGGTTGGGGAATCCTTCAGCGCATGGCCCCTCCCTCGGGCCCCTCATAATTTCAGCAACTCCCAGGCCATGGCTGCTCTTTCCCCAGCCTTCCTCTGCCCCCCTTCTGTAGCTTTGGCTTCCATTGGAGCACTTTTTTTTTCTTTGTTTCTCAGTTCAAATTTCTGAGTCAATAGGAAAACTGAACAACCCGCGCTTCTGTCTAGGCCTCACTACCCAGGTCAAGGGGAGCCGGCTTGCCTATGATGGGTTGCCCATGAGTGACATGGCTGCATGCAGTTCAATCAGCTGTGCCCAGAAAAGGATAGGATCACATGGCACAAAATGTTACCATCCAGGCCTGGCTAGGGGTGGCTGACAACCTATAAAAAGCCAGAGAAAAATGATCCGCAATCCTGCCATCTACTATTCAATGATTTTTTTCTATCCGTTTTACCTAGTTGAAAACGTGTTCTATACAATTTTGCCTCTTGCTTTTTCGAGTTAATTTCCTATGGACTTCCAGTATCATTACAACTCCATTACCTTTTAAAAGACCATATAATATTCCTATACTGCTTGCGCCATAGCTATGATTTACTTAATCGGTCCTCTTACAGACGTCGATGTTATTTCCAAATTCCTATTGTTGTACATAGCCCTGAACGCTTGGAATAATGTCTAGAAGGCACAAGATGGCATCCCGGACTCATCATTAATTCTTGGAGAGTTTGGGAAACCTGGCCCTTCCTCCCAAAACAGAGGCACGATGGCTCTTTGGAAGAGCCACAGGGACAGAAGGAAGAAGCGGGTCCCAAACTGTCGGCATCTGCTTGCATCCATGCTGTCCGTCTTGAGCGCTACCCCTGTGGTCGAGACCAAAGGTCACAGAGCAGCACCTCTTAGCATCATCCAGGGAGGCCCACATGGGCTGCACACGCAGAAGAGGGATGAGTGGGTGACAGCCCTCTGCCTTCTGAAGACTTTGTTCCTCTTAGCTGATACGTCCAGCCACCGTCTAGATGAGGTGGTATCATCTCCTGGGGGTGCAATGTGCAGTGAGGAGGGAGAATGGACTAGAAGAGTCTGGAATGGAAGAGTTGGCATCCAAGCTGGTATCCAAGCCCTTCCTTGTGCAGGTGAGACCCCTTCACTGCCCAGAGTGGCCTGAGCCAAGTTGGAGCCAGGACTGGGATGTAGATGTGGGCACTGGCCACTAACCCTCCCTGATTATGCATCCAATCGGTAAGAACACAGAGCCAACTGGAAAGGCAATACAACACTCTTCAGTTTGATGGCTCTTGTTCTTAAAACCTGCAGTTCAGACAAGATGCCTTCAGATATTTAGGCCTATGGGAACTGACACCTGTCCTTCGGAGAATGAGAAGCTAACACTGGACCAGAGTTTTTGCAAGAAAACTCCATCAGCTAAAGAGCCAGGCAAGTTCCTGGTAGCAGAGTCCTCATGTCTGTCCTCAAGGGATGTTTACAGGGCAGCTCCTTCCATTTGGGGTGCTTCCCCTGCCCCCAGGAGGGTGTCTAAGCAAGTGGAGATTGACATCTTCCAAGGCAATGGCCCACCTTGAAATCGTTGCTTTATTCAGGAGAATCCACCTATTAGAGAGCTGAGTGACCCTAAACTGTTTACTTACTTACTCTAAGCTTCACCTGTGGCTGGTGGCGGCACGTCCCTAGGGTAAAAGGGCTGGGAGGAGTCAAGGAACCAACCCAGACCCTTGTTCTTTCCCAGTGCACTGTGTTCACACCTGCCCCCGCCACGACTTACTGCCGCGGGACCTTCACTGAGCATCCGGAGCCCTCTAGACAGGCTGGCTCCATGGGCAGGTGACCAGTGCAGTCACACAGTCCCCGTGTTTAGAGGCGCCATGGTGGCGCCATCTTGAAATTCCTAAAGTTGAACAGGGAGCCCGCATTGGTGTTTTTATGCTGTGTCCCGCCCCCAGGCCTGTGCTTCCTGTGAAATAGGTGGATAATAGTAGCGTCTGCGACAGGGAGTAGTTGGGGGAGAGGAAGTAAATGAGCTGACTTCTTCGCAGAGAGCCTGACTCACCGGAAGTGCCTCCTTGCCTCAGCCACTTTGCTACGGTTATTACCCAAAACCCTCTGCGGCCTGCCTCTCCCCCTCCCAGTCTTTCTCGTCCCCTCGGAGGACTTCTCCTCAGTCTTCTCTCTCTCTGCGGACTCTGACCCAAGGATTCAAATATCTAGGGTGCAAGGACCAGACTTGGAAATCACAGCAGTTTTCTCAGGGCCCTTATCAGAAAGGAAACTGCTAACGACTCCATCTCTGGTTTATGGCAGCTCGATCCGTTTATGGCACTTTTACTGCCCTGGACCCTGGGGGTTCAGACAGAGCCGCTCTTTGTGATGGAAGATGGCGCCAAGGAGGGAGCCACGGACCCACCTTCCCTCTGGGATGAGGCCTTGGATTCCCTGCAGCCTGGGTAGGGCCAGCTTGGAAAGGTCTATGGTAATGTCTGACTTGGGCCCAGAAGCCACGTGTACAAGACTCAGTGTGATCAGGCTTTCTAGGTCTCTGGGGTCAGCTTCCTGCACCGGACATGTGCTAATACGAACAGCAAATAGGGTGAACAGCAAATAGGGGTGGCTCTGCTCTCTCCACGCCAGCGACTATGGCTGGCACGTTGCATATATTACCCTGATACCCACAGCATCTTGGGCCTGTTAGCCCAGGAAGGGTAAGTGGGAAACAAAACAAAACAAAACAAAAAGCAAAAAAAAAAAAAAAAAAAAAAAAAGAGACAGAGCTTGAAAATTACTTCAGTCATAAACAATCCTTAAAATTATTTATTCTTAGCTTCCTTTTGTGCTTGAACAAAGCAAGGCTTCAAAGGATATATAACTTATGGAAAAGGATATACAACTTATTCCAGGTCAGGAGTGGGGTCAGGACTTGAACCTCAATGTACGTCCGACTCCTGAGACCAGAGAATGGGATTGCTTCTCGTTCATTAACTCCCCTGCTCTATCCTTCATGCACGCTGGATACAAAGGAAGGAGTAGGCTTGGTCCCAGCGACTGATAGCTCTGTGGAGTTCGGGTTGGTTAGACGGGCTTCTCTGGCAAGTCTAACACATTACGTATGCAAGACAAGCAGGCCAGCCCAGGCCTCGTGCAGGAGGGTGGGAAAAGATAGATTCTGGCATGAGTACAACTGTCACTTCCAGGCTCTGTGTGCCTCTCTTAAGTCCCCTCCTCCCAGCCTTGGGTGCGCCTGAATGAGGCCCACCTCAAAGAGTACATTTACGGAGAAAGCAAGTTCCAAATTGGGCTAATAAATAGCACCCCCTTTTCCTGCTCAAGTGTAGGGCTCATTGAGAGAAGAGACAGGAGTCAGGCAGGCAGAGTCAGGTACGTCAAGTTTGCTGCTGATCAAGTAAATGCCCGGTAGTAATCAGCAACCGTCGGCTCCCTGGATCCCAAGTTGGACGTACTTACCTGACATTGGTTTGGAGAGAAAACCTCGGCCCTACCCTGTGGGATCTGCCCTGTGGAACCACTTAGGGCTTGGAGGAGCAGACGGAGACAGGGAGACGCTGCAAGCCAACTCCAAGGAGGGATGGGCAGAGTCATCCACACCCTGGCTAGTCGTCTCCTCTCCTGGGGCCAGGCGTCCCTCCCTCACCTGGGGACCAGAGGACTGGGAGGAGGCAAGCTCCCATGCAGGACCAGCGGGGGACACCCAGCCCCCCAGCTGACCAGCAAAGGATGCAGCAGGCCTGCTTCCAGGAAGGGTGGTCGGAAGAGGTGGCCAACGGAGAGATGGGTCCAGTGCCCTCCGTCCCTCTAGCCCCCGGGGGCTCTGTCCACTTTACTGCAAGTGGACAAGGCCAAGTAGTGAAGGGCCGGCAGAAAAGCCCCAACATGTTCCCAATGCCTTCTCCTGCCCCCACATCCATCCAGACTCAGGAAACTAGGCCGAGGAACCCCGTGCTGAGTGCACCATACCTACTAAGTTCATCCAGGTTCCTTTGCGGGCCACCAGCCCCTCCATCCCCACCCCCACTCCCACCCCCAGGGAGGAGAACAAAACCTGAAAACTGCTGGCCGTCTGTCACTGCAGTACAGACTGCAAGGAAACTGCTAAGTCCAGGGGGACCAAACTCGCCTCTCCCTCTCTGCCTCCCCCACACCCCCACTGCCTTCAGCACGGAATGCCTGCTCTGCAGGGCCCTGCCTTGGGGGGAGACACAGGCGGACTTGCTTGTCCCTTCAGTGTCATGTGAGGAGTCCCTGCCGAGGGGGCCCTGGGAGCCCCTGGGAAGTCACCCTGGGACATTGTAGACCTGTGCCAGGCACACACAGCATGAGGACAGCCCTGGTAGGGCAAAGGGTACAGCACAGCGCGTTAGGCGTGCATTGAGCCAGCATGCAGGGGGGCGGAGAGGATCCGGGAGAGGCTCCGTCTTGGACTCTCGTGTCCTCTGAACCTCTCGTCCGCCCCGGGTGCAGGGGGGCTTCCCCGACATCATGGCAACACCTAGGTCACAGCCAGCTGTATCTCAGAGACACACACAAGCCTCGCTGGTGAGCAAGACGGGCCCAAAGCCCCCCCCACCCCACCCCAACACTTTAGGAACCCTGTGGCCAGCAACAGAAAGTGCACCCTGGCAGGAAGGCTTGACATGTCTGTGGTCATCGTCACACTAGCCTGGAGGACTGTCTTTGAACACGCTTTTCTTCGACGCAGAATATGAATAAGCGATGGAATCCACATTGTTGAGACGCAGCACCTTGCAGGGTTTACAAAGAGAGGAACAAATGTGCTGGGGAAGGCCTCTCGAATTTGGTGGTCACACCCGGATCATTAAAAAATTATTAAAATCAGGGGCACCTGGGTGGTTCAGTCGGTTAAACATCTAACTTCAGCTCAGGTCATGATCTCACGGTGCATGGGTTCAAGCCCCGCGTCGGGCTCTGTGCTGACAGCTCTGATTCTGTGTCTCCCTCTCTCTCTGGTCCTCCCCTGCTCGCATTGTCTCTCTCTGTCTCTCAAAAATAAATAAAAACATTAAAAATTTTTAAAAAATTAAAAAAAAAGAGAGAACCAGTGCACTGAGGCATATGCTTGTTGCCAATTATGTGAAGCCCCATGGAAGGGTCTGAGGGAGGGGTAGCTGCTGGGAGGTTGAGGACACATAGGGCCAGGGGTGGGCCCCCATTCTCTTGACCTCACCCCACGGGGGCCCACCTTAGGGCCCTTGGGAGGAGCAGCAGAATCATAAAACGCACCAAGTCCGTTGGTGTGGGAGCCCCGGGAAAGGCATGGAGGGTAGAAGGTGGTGGCGACCGACCGGAGGCGGCAGGGCCAGGGCTGCCAGTGCTGGGCGAGGGTGCACGCCCTGAACAGGAAATGGCTGACCCGCCGTCGGGCCTGCAAAGCTTGGGGCTGGGGGTGCTTTTGGTGGAGCCCTGCATGAAGCCAGCCATCACCCCTGGTTGGGGACTGAGAGTGAGGCACAGAGAAGATAAAACGTGTGCCAAGTCCTCAGCTGGCCTTGGCACGCCTTCCGTGCCAGAAAGCTGAGCACCGGCGTCTTCCAGAAGCTAAATCGACTGGCTAGAACGTTTCCACGCAGGCTCCGACCGAAATCTGCCATTACTTTATTCCCATTTTCTAGTGAAGGGAAGGGAGTCTCCAGGAGCCCGAAAGCCTTGCAGGGTGTCCTTAGCGGCAGAGCCAGGCCCCAGCCTGGACTGTTCTCTCTCTCAGTCTTTTCCCCAAGATGGTTAATCCTGGCCAAGTGCCGACGGGCCCCAGGTGGTTCCAGCCACTTTACTGCAGCCTCTCATGTGATCCTCACACCAACTCCCAAGCCAGGCGCTACCATTTGTCCTAATTTATACCAGGGGTAACTGAGGCACAGAGAAAGGGCAGGCTCTCGGTAGGGCGCTGGCCATCCATACTGAGAGCCTCCGCGTCTAACCACTGAGCCACACTCCCCTGGCTCATAATCGTACTTTCAGATGAAGAAAACATTTTCTCTCCCTGGCCCACAAAGTCCTGCCAAGCCCATGTCGGCCAGTCTGCCTCACCTTGCCTTTCTCCCCTGCTCCCAGTTTCCATGGGTTTCTGGAAAAGGCACAGCTACCTCCTGCCTGCGGCTGCAGCAGGTCCTCTTCCCACAGCCCCTGGACGCCGCCCCTCACCCTCCCACCTCCGGACTGCCAATTTCAGTGCAGAGCCTGGATTCTGGGCTCTTCCTCCCCCCCAGACAGCGAGCTGCAGAGGTCAGGCACTCTGGCCTTTGGGTCCACGTTGGTGCCCTAGTGCCCATGACATTGGACTTCCCTCCTGGCTCCCTGGAAAAAGGTCCCTTCTTCTCAAGCTGAGCAGCGTCCCAAGTGCCCAGCAGGCCCGCCATTGTCTTGTAGAGTGTAAGGTTGACACCTTTTCACAGGGAAATTCCGAGGCAGGGACCCCCTGGGGAGGCTGGAGTGGGGGAAGCAGCCTTTGTTGGGGTAGAAAAAGTTGAAGCTTGGGATGGGGGTTGGGAAGGTCATGTCTGTTACTGAAAAGCCAAGATGAAGCAGCGTTAGACCTACAGGAAGTGGGTGGTCACCTGAGAAAGCTGAACAGTGTGGGGGTGGGGGGAGAAGTTGGGGCCATCGGGCGCCCACGCCCTTCCTGCGTGGCGGAGCTTCTTGGTCTTGACCTCTGGGAGCTATCCCGCACCTGGGGCTTCTCCAGGGCTCCCTCTGAGCCGCCATCAGGAAGGCGGTCTGCCCGGCAGGCAGCTGTCTCACACCTGCCCCTCACACCTGGCTCACTGCTCTCCCCCGTCTTCTCTGACCTTGGCACTGAGAAGGGGAGGAGGAGAAAGCCCCTTACCCACTTCGTGGGACCCCCAAAGTCAGGCAACCAGATCTCGATGATTTCTTTATGTGTGAAATTAACGGATTCATGCGAAAAGTTGTACACAGGTAGATAGACATGAGGCAGGGATCATATTGACCTTGAGAAAAATATTTAATTCTGCAAAAAAGAAATACCCATCAGTTCCGGGAGAGGGGAAATGGTATTTTCAGCTTAAAAGACTGGCCTTCCCGTCACGGCATCTGTTGAAGTTCGTGGCATCACGCTGCAATCATCCTTGTCTGGAGAGCTGGGCCGGCTCAAGGCTGACTTTTTCCACTTCATTTTTTCCCTAACATCCCCCAAGTGTTGGGGTGATTCGTTGAGATTATCAAGACAGATTTTGTCGTTTCAATGATTACTGTATCTTTTCTTCTACACTCGGGGAAAATATTGATTAAGAGAGCATTAGTAATAGAGGCTCAATCCACACATTATAATTTGAAGATGAGACTCACGTTTTTTGCAACAACAACAACAACAACCAACCATGAAATACGTTCAGCCCACACCTGATGTGCAGACAAGGATCCCATCCACAAAACGAAAACAAAAAAGACGACTCCAGCGTTGCTCAGGGCCACCTCATTCAGGAGTTTTCTCCCCAGGAACTAAGATAGTTCGGGGATAGCAATTCTGAAGATTTCTTTACAAATGTCTTGCAGAGAATGAGCCCCAACTCTGCTACTTTGGGCGACACATTTTAATCCCAAAGATACCTCATTAGCATCTACCTTTCTTCCCGGTTCCCCACCGCTCCAAGAGAAAGATTCCTTTCCTTCTTCTAAATCTGAAGCAATAAAGGAGCAAATACTATTCGTATTTACCTTCTAGATAGACAAATAAGTTCTGTCCTCTGTCTTTCCATTAAGCTGGGGGAGGACCCCAATGACTTGGGAAAGGTGGCAGCAAAGTCAATGTTTTTGGGGGTGATCAAATGTCACTAGCCTGTAACTCAGTAAAATCTCAAATCAGTTTGGTCTTTCATTTCATAACCTATTTGGAGAAAGTTGATATGTTTTTACACAAACATCCAGTAACCTTGGAAGAACTTCAAACGTGATTATTGCCGGTTTACGCTCATCGCTGTTCCCCATCAATGTGCTTTTATATAGTAAGTGAGGAAAAGACTCCCGGAAACCCCATGTATGGGACCTTGGTTCTCAGCATTAGCGGTGCTAGATGACGAGGCGAAAGTCTCACCCACAGGACTGGTTCTGCCGATCCCCTTCCAAAAGGATGTATCTTAATTCGCGGGTCTGGAGTCTGGGCTTAGCCGGTGCCTCTGGCTCAAGGTGGTTCATGTAGCTGCAGAAAAGTGATCATCTGGGCCTCCATGGGTCTCCAGGTTTGGCTGGGTAAAAATCAACTTCCAGGATCACTCATTGGGTTAGAAAAAGCCTTGTCCCTGGCCATGCCGGCCTCTCCCTTCCAAGGGGCTGCCTCATGAGCCTAAAAAAGCACCTAGGATAGAAGTCACCATCTTTTTATACTCCAGTCTCAGAAGGGACATCCTGTTCTGTCTGCCGTATTCTGTTGGTGAGAAGCAAATCACTGAGCCCCACCACGCTCCAGGGAGGGAAGGACACAGGACAGGGTGCAGGACACAGGGATCATTGAGGGCCACTTAGAGGATGCCAACCACAACTCCCCATGACAGAGCAACGAAAGGCTTCTCCCTGATTGGGGGTATTTCATGACCCAGCCCCAGGACCCAGACTGGCTCCATGTTGGCTGGCCCATGGTTGGCCCTGTGTTATACCAGGTGTTCAGTATTTCACTTATCACTTGTGTCCACAACCACGGGCTGGGCTGAGGGATGCAGGTATCAAAGAACATGGCCCCTTCTTCAGAGCCCATGGGTGAATGGGTGCTAAATAGAAGTAGATCAGTGGAGCTGTTTTGCTAGAGGTGAGCCCACCCAGGTATCCTGGAAAGAAGGAGGAGAGGGGCCTCTCCCAGTTTTGGGAGGAGGCAACAGAGGAGGGATTGAAGAAGCCAAAGAGGGTGGCCTCCTGGCCAAAGGAATCTCTCAAGTTCCAAAGCATGAAGGAACAGCAGATGGGAGTCACCATGTGGGACTGACCTTGGCAGGGGTGCAGGGGTGGGGAGAGGGCAAAGGCAGCAGGAGATGCAGCCAGAGATTGGCCAGGGCCAACCACCTCGGGCACCGTACAGTGGGCTGTGGACCTTGTCCTGGAGGCTCTATGTGGCCAAGAGAGGATTTGACGCTAGGAATGATATGGTCAATCTTGGAGGGCAGAATGCTGTCTCTATGGTGGCAACATGTCAGGGACCCGGGGCAGGGGGCTCGGAACCGAAGTCTGGGAGGACAGAATGTTGCTCTTCCCGATAAGAGATAAGAAGAGTTGGAGTCATGGCAGGTGCTGGTGGTAGATATGGAGGGAAGGTGGTGATTGTAGGAGATTTTCCAGAGGCAGAATTAACAGAGCTGGATGACTGAATGGCGATGGATGAGCGAAAGGAAGGATCTAGAAATGACCCAGGTTTCTATCTGAGGCAGCAGGGGCCTGGTAAGGTCATCACCTACCAAGAGGATGGCTGGTTCAACAGGGACTAAGTAGGTTCCATTTTAAGATGCTAAATTTGAGTCAGCTGTGGGCCCCCTTTCCAAGGTGAGGATGATGAGGGAGGCAGGGAGAGAGGGCAGGGCTGCGGTCTGGGAGGCCCTGGTCTCTAGTGAATGGGGCTTGGAAGTATGGGCGGGGCAGGCAATGGCCCGGAAACCATTTCAGGGGGAAAGAACCGAGAGGAAGAGCAGGGTGTGAGGGCTGAGGAGGAGTGCAGAGCAGGGTGAGATGGAGACCTTCCTGGTTAAGAAAGATCAGGGAGAGCCTTGAACTACAGCAAGAAGAAGGAGGCCAGGCTGCCGCTAAGTCCAGCTCTATCCGGAGCAAAAAGGGCCCATGGGATTTGCCAATCTGGATGATTTTTACTTGGCTGAAAGTGATTTTCGAGGGGGCAAAGACTATCGTGCGCTGAGGAGACAATGAGAGAGGAGAAAGCGTAGACAGCAGAGTAGACTTCTCTTATAAGTCGTTCGCCAGCACGTTACCGGAGTGTCAGCGAGGCGCAGGACGGGCGTGGGGGCAGCATCCAAGGCAGCTTACCTAATAGAGCAGCATTTGACACTTGACATGGAAAGAGGAAGGCTCTTTCATGGGGAGCAAATATCCAGAACCTCTCTAGGGGTTCTGGGGGGAGGGCTGGGACTCTCCCAAACATCTTCTCCCCGCTTCCCTTCCTGCTGTGGCACATGCCCTGGAGACAGAGAAAGCAGTCCGTCAGCTTGTGGGCGTGTTCGAAGCCAATCAAGAAACTGACATGAACGAATAAAGGAACTGATCCCAAGCTTGGCAGAACCTCACTTTCCAAAACTTGTTTCAAATAAGCAGGACGAGACATCAGGAGCAGAAAACAAGGTCCATGGTGGGAGCTTGGCATCCTAGACCTATTTATAGCAAAGTTTCCCATGCTGCCCCTCGGGTGGTACCTCACAAGTTCTTTTCCTACCTCCTTCTCACGTCCTTTCCTGAAAACAACCTTTTCCACGTGTGTCTGCTTGATGCAATGGAGAAGGAAATTTCAAAACTGAGAACCTCTTTCTGGATTTGTGTTAACATGGGTGGCCTTCTCTGGCTACATGCTCAGGCCAGCCCTTAAAAGATGATGAATCTTGGGCAAGATGCGAGGGGTCCAAGAGGCAAATAACTCCATTTATAACAAATATTTTTTAAATTTTTAAATGTTTTATTTTATTTTAGAGAGAGAGACAGCGTGATCGGGGTGGGGTCAGAGAGAGAGGGAGACACAGAATCTGAAGACAGGCTCCAGGCTCTGAGCTGTCAGCACAGAGCCCAATGTGGGGCTCAAACCCACAAGTTGTGAGATCATGACCTGAGCTGAAGTTGGATGCTTAACTGACTAAGCCACCCAGGAACCTCTCCATTTATAATAAATATTAAAGGCCCTTGGAAGGAAGTCAGATTAGGAGGTTTTACGTTATTAGCCCTATTTTAAATTTAACATTTAAATGATGTGTTGTTATTAATTTTATTAACAAATAAGTTTCCCCGGCACTTCTATGGATAGGATTTCTTCGAGAACCCTCCTCTTTTCTCTTGTGGGTTCAAAAGTTCCACCTTGATATCTCAGTCCCCCCTCTGCTAAGGGGAGAGGAAGTAGAAAGGGGGAAGGGTGGGAAGTTGGGTTGGTCCTTTCCTCTTCTTTTCCTCCTCTCATCCTCTGTTAGAGTCAGACATCCCTTAGGTGAACCAGGACCCCCTGAGATGCCCCTGGGACGCCTGCACTGTAGGAGACTCCACGGAATAGCCTAGTTCCTGGGGTCAGGATGGTCCAAAAGCATGGAGAGAAGGAAGTGTGCCTCAGTAGAATTTCAAGCTGGAGCCTCGGGGTGATTCTTTTAGGAAAACATCTCACAACATGTGTATTAGTCAGGGGCTCATGTTGCAAGTCAGGGACTTGAGAAACTCAGGGTCCCCTCTTAGCCAGCCCTACCCTGGGGTCTCTTCCTGGGGAGGATGAACCAGGAGTCAGACAGAACCCTTACAAGGTTTCGGCTCAGCTCCAGCATGGGTGAAGTGATCTTGGGAAAAATCTCACCGCCCCTTCGTAGCTTATATTCCTCCACCTCTAAACGTGGATTGGATCAGATATCACTTTAAGAGTTCCCGGGCTAGACTTTAGGATGTTTCTTTTTGGGTACAGGAGAGGACTGTTTCTGAGAGATGGCAGACAGGCACAGCCCCCTGTCCCTCCCAGCCTGCTCCTCTCTGCAGGGAAGGCGGCACGGTTGGCTGACCTTTGTAGGACCTCCTTGGTAGCATCCAGCCCCCCCACTCCTGTCCCGTCACCCTGCCCGCCCCCATGCATGACTCCTAGCGGGAGGGCATCTTTGCTTTGGAGACAGAGCATTTCTTCCCTGATGATTGGGGGCACAGTATGGAGTGCCTACTGTGTGTTGACCATCTTGCTGGACATTTACCTTGTGGCTTATCCTCACAATAGCATTTGGAGGGTTGTTTCCTCCACTCGACAGATGAACACACAACTCTCAGAACAACTAGGTGACCTGCTGTCTTAGGAAAGGTTACCTGTGTCTCTCTCCACCTCCTTGTAAACAAAGGTACATTGTCTAAGGTGGCA
Organism: Suricata suricatta; assembly: GCF_006229205.1. Taxonomy (NCBI): domain Eukaryota; kingdom Metazoa; phylum Chordata; class Mammalia; order Carnivora; family Herpestidae; genus Suricata; species Suricata suricatta. The sequence continues at coordinate 46,726,638 of NC_043716.1, forward strand.
CTTTTCCAAAGAAATAAAAGACAAAGTCACTGGATCTCAGAAAATCATGTCCTCCGAAGTCACAACTGGTGTGACTTCCACTCCAGAAGGGTTTTGGGGGGGCTGACTAAAGTTTGGAGATCTGGCCAGGTGTTTCCCAGGGAGTCCGAGTCCTTGTTTGCTAGGATTCCAACCCAATACATAATTCCAGAAAAGAATTATACTCTCTGCTTTATGAAACTTGTCTGCACTTAGGCAAAGTAGGCTGTTTATCCTCCGTAGGATTTTTCTTTAAAGGAGAGGGGGGAGAGTGAGCATGTGCAGAAATCCATCACCTTGCTTTCCAGTTTCCAGGCAACCGTGCAGGATTACAACAAGTCACATGATATGGCTGCTGCCAGGGAGAAGGGGAAAATGGAAAACTGTGCTATCTTGAGAAAGGGGCAGGGTATAAGCAAAGGACTTTGGATTCTCTTCCAGAAATATTATCAACAAGTAGTCAAAGATCCAGACGCTTGGGAGGGCTCCTGGCTTCTCAGCACTTGGCCGGGCCTCCTGCTGAATGGGAAACGCACCACCAGATCTCAAGTCCAGGGGGAAGGAGAAAGGGCAGGGGTGAGAGGGAGGGGGAGTCATTGGGCCAAGGCGACCAAGCACCTGTTCTGGAAATCAGGCTCTCCGAGGGATCATTAATGAGAAGACACCAGGCCTGTGTCTGTGTCCCCATCTCTGCTCCCTCCTTCCTGCTTCTGCAGCCCTAGGGGAAGGAAGGAGCAGGAGAGTCTTTAGGTGAAGGGGAGCCTGCATAATGAAGGCTGGGGGGTGGCACCGAAGGGTCAGGAGAGACAGCTGTGGAGGAAAACCACCCATGAAGACCAAGTTTCCATTTCCTCTTCTAAAGCCTCCTCTTTCTGATCATTGTTTATCTTGATTTTGGATGTTTTGCTTTTTTCTATCTCCCCTCCTGTAATAACACCCTCTGTGGGCTAGAGACTCCTTGGAACCACAGGGACAGCTTTGCTCCTGGCTGGCATGGGGTCGCCCAAGTGGGTGGGCATGCCCTGGGCCATAGGTCCCACATACCAGCATTCGGTAAGGCCAGGCTCTTAGATGGAGCTGACCCGAAGTGGACCCGAAGCCTGTCTCACACTCAGCAGTGGACGCAAGGCAAGGAGGAGTGATCCTACCACACGCTAGTACCAGCCTTCCCTGTCTGCCCTGAGATGGCCATATGCCATAGCCTGGACTGCCAGCCTGGCTGCCTGGGGAGTGCGCCTGGAGGGGCAGACCATGGACACAGAGGGGAAGGGAAATGTCAACCGCCTTGGCGCTCAGGAGCTAAAAACTCTGGCAGACTAGGATTCTAGTCTCTTGTTGCAGCCCCACAGACTGGGGGCAGCAGGACACAGCCCCCCTTTTCTAGCACATCATGGGTGTTTTACCATCCCTCCCTTTTTCTAAGGAAACCTAATGAGACCCATGTCTTGCATGTTTCAAAGTTCTGAAGGTCTAATGATAGGTCATGGGCCCCTCTGCATTGAAAAGGATCGTCATCCATTAAGCTCAACCAAAAAGTAAATAAAGTGAGTAAAGCTGGGGACCCCAAGCCGTTGCGCGGTAGCTGCACTGGGCTCCCCTTTTCACTTATTGAAACAATTTGACTCCTTTAAGATTTTCAAGAGGAGAAAAAGTTAATAGCGCATCACGGGAGGGATCATTCTAGCAATAGATGTTCTGGGTTTGTGACATATTTTCTTGTTACATGAAGTGAGAAGAGACGGTTGTGCTTCATAAACCTTACCAGTGGCATGTGGGGAGGGGACATCCAAAGGTGACAGTGAGTGAGGAGTTTTCAATACATGAAAAGTGTAGACCAAGGAGAAAAAAGACATTCCATGTCTGTTTAATATGTAACATATGGCAGGATAGGGGATGCTTGCAATAGCGTGTTGGGAATGCGGTTGTTACAGAAAGATGTTCGGTAGGTGCACAAGAAGGGTCCTGGCGGCCAGGTTGGCAAGTTGGGAGTAAAACCTTCAGGGAACTGAGGTATGCTTCCTAACGAGGTGTCAGAGCCCATTTCCAGCACTCAGGCCTGCGCCGGCAGATTCACACTCCCATCTTCACACATCCACAAACGCACTGTGGTCGGTCCTAAGCCACACTCAGAAAAACGCAGGCAGGGGCACACCCACGCCTTAGGCATCCAGGCCCGCGTTTGCCCTCTGACACTTGGCCAGCCTAACCCGGTCCTGGAACTCCCTTTACAAGATCCTCGCAGCCCAAATTCCCAGGGAAACTTGAATAGAGGTGAAGTGTTTGATGATAGAAAAAAAGAAAAATCTGCTTGCTTGCAGTTCTTGCGACGGCCAGAATGCTACAATAAACTGTTGCTTTCCAGAGCTGGGGAGGGCGACGGCAGGCAGGGGGAGGAAGCCGGAGCAAAGAGGCCGGAGAACTTGAAAGGCGGAGTTGGAACTCCGGCTGAGAGCGCTCCCGGAGCGGCGGGGGCCTCGCAGGGGGTGGAGGAGGACCCTGGAAGAGTTAACGCGGGAGACGAGCGTGCGGCTGGGGCGGGCTGTGCCGGCGCGGGGCGCTGTCCCTTTAAGGCGGGCGGCGCGGGCCGGCCGAGCGCTGCTGTGATTGGCGCGGCGGGATCACTGGCTCCCCAAGCCCGGCCTGGGGGAGTCGGCTGGAGCCGGCTGCGCTTTGATAAGGTCCTGGCAACTCAGTAACAACCCGAGAGCCGGGAAATAAAAATAACCCCTCACAGCAATGGACTTCGGGGCCGCCCGGCGTCCGAGGCGCCCGTCTCCCCCGCGGAAAGCCCTGCTGTAAAAGGTGGGGGTGGAGGCGCGGCCCCAGCGGAGCCGCTTCAAAGAAAGCCCCCCTTGGACAGGGGGCGAGGTCGCGCCGAGCCGCGTCGCGGGCGCCGGGGGCGGGAGGGGGTCCGTCCGGGCAGAGCCCGGGCTCGGTGGGGCGGTACGAGCCGGACGGCCCTGGGGAGGAGCGGCAGGGGCACGGGGGGCGGCCCG
>NC_043716.1:46729751-46793155 GCF_006229205.1 Suricata suricatta
GGGCAGCGCGGCGCTCCCGGCGGCCCCGCCACTCCGCCGGCGGAGCTGCCTAGCCCCGCGGCCTGAGGCCCCTGGTTCGGGGTCGCGCCCCAGCCCGCCCCGCCCCCGCCCTCCTTAGTTTGATCCTTCCAGTGCTAAGGAAAGAGACTTGTTTATTGGTTAGATAAGACTTTTTTTCTTTCGGAAAAAAGACAGGCTTAAGGTCAGTAGAGTTTGGGAGTCTTGGCACAGGCAATGGTAGCGTGAGACGGTTTCTGATCCGGTTTTGTAGGGTTTGTGGCTCCGGGAGGTGAGCCGGGCGCGGAAGTGGGGGCAAAGGGGGCGGTGGGTCTTGAGGCTTCTCTGCCTTCTCGCAAAGTTTGAAGATCAAAGTCTTGCCTGAATGAGTTGATTTCTGGTTCTGGCGAGCGGGGAACACAGAGGTGTAGACTGAGCCGGATTCTTGGCGGGAGGCGGGGGCGCAGCGAACATTTACATCTGGGTGGAGGGGGGCGTTTTCCAGCTGGGAGCCCAATCCGCCCCTTGCTGGGCGGGCTTCTTTCTCGGTCGAGGATCTTCTGAATTTTTAAGGAGTGGGAAGGGGGGAGCGCACCGAGGGAAGGGGTGGGTGGGGGGAATGGGAACCAGATGCCGGGGAAGGGCACGTTTGGAGCTCGAGTTATCTGTGCGGAGAGCCTAGTGGGGAAATTTGCCGAAATTGGTTTCACCTGCACGCAGCCCGGCAGCTCGGGGTGCGCTGAGCGTCTTTGGAGTTGACGCTAACGGGGGTGGGGGCGGAGGGGGTAGCGGAGCCCAGGCAGCCCTGCGTGCGCCCCGGCCCAGTGGGTTTTTGGAAGGTTGCTGTCTTACACCTTCCAAACCCCTCCGCCGCCCCCCCCACCCCAGCTCACCTTCCCCGCCCTCCCTCCTCCCTCCCAAATCGTGCGGGGAGCTCAGATTTCGCCTTTGAAAAAGCAGCGTCGGATACTTTAGATGAGCACCTCGCAGATAGCTGGGTTGCTTGATTTGAATTTGAGGAGTTGAAAAGCCTGTTTACTTTCTTGCTTTGATGTTGGGTAGATCTGGTTTTGATTAGATCAATACCCCTTTCTCTCTCCCTACCTCCCCCCTTCCTTTTCTTTCCAGAAAGGAGGCTCAGATGAGCCCCTGCTGACTTGAGAGAGAAAGAGAGACCACGCTGATTGCTGACAGGAACTGGGGGAAGAGAACAATTCCCGAACTCCGGGCGCAGAGCTCCCTCATCATGAGCAGTGCTGTGCTGGTGACTCGCCTCCCAGACCCCAGCAGCAGCTTCCACGAGGATGCCCCCCGGCCCCCTGTTCCGGGGGAAGAAGGGGAGACCCCGCCGTGCCAGCCTGGGGTGGGAAAGGGCCAGGGCACCAAACCCATGCCTGTCTCCTCCAACGCCAGGCGGAACGAGGGTGGGCTGGGGGAGCCTGAGGGGCGGGCGTCCCCGGATTCCCCGCTGACCAGGTGGACCAAGTCTTTGCACTATTTGTTGGGCGATCAAGACGGTGCTTATCTCTTCCGCACTTTCCTGGAGAGAGACAAATGCGTGGATACCTTGGACTTCTGGTTTGCCTGCAATGGCTTCAGGCAGATGAACCTGAAGGATACCAAAACTTTACGAGTAGCCAAAGCGATCTACAAAAGGTACATCGAGAACAACAGCATTGTCTCCAAACAGCTGAAGCCCGCCACCAAGACCTACATTCGAGACGGCATCAAGAAGCAGCAGATCGACTCCATCATGTTCGACCAGGCACAGACTGAGATCCAGTCGGTGATGGAGGAAAATGCCTACCAGATGTTTTTGACTTCTGATATATACCTCGACTATGTGAGGAGTGGGGGAGAAAACACAGCTTACATGAGTAACGGGGGCCTGGGGAGTCTAAAGGTCGTGTGTGGCTATCTCCCCACCTTGAATGAGGAAGAGGAGTGGGCTTGTGCTGACTTCAAGTGCAAACTGTCACCCACGGTGGTTGGCTTGTCCAGCAAAACCCTGAGGGCTACAGCCAACGCCAGGTCCACGGAGACCACTGAAAATGGATACAGGTAAGACATGGGCCGGGGAGGGGACTGCGGGCTGGGAGAGGGTGTGTGTGCTGGAGCTGGAGGAGGGTACGGACTTTGCAGATGTTTTGAGTTAAGTGGGGTGGGTGGTTGAGTGGATGTGCTGCCGAGGCTGACAAAGGTCTGTTGAGAGCTAGGACCGCTGGCCACGAGCCCTTTGATCTTGGCTGTTCATTGTTTAAAGTGAGGAAAAGTGCTGCTCGCACAGCCGAATACCTGCAGTCTTGCAAGGCTCACTTCAAACAGTGGCAAGCAGTGTTCATGAATGCAGGTTACTTATTATCCTGGGCCAGTCTTAGAAGGGGGAGAGAGAGACCGAGAGAGACAGAGGACAGCAGCTTTTGATGCCTCTGAGTCACCAGATACACTAACCACCAGTTTTGGAAGGGGTCATTCACCACTCATCAGTAGAGTGGAAATAATGTGGCTTGGGGAGGCCACTGGGTGGTGGAGGCACAGGAAATAGCGTGTGCGCCCATTGGACATAGGGGTCCGTGGTGTCTTTTGAACTTCTCTGGTAAGGTAAGAGCCAGCAGTTGACTTAACAACTCTGGCTTTGGAGACTTAGGTATCTACCGGGCAAGAAACCCGTCCCAGCTAGGGAAGGTCCTGTGACTTCCCTGAATTAAAAGACCCTTAGCTTTACAGCCCGCCGGTATGTTAATCTAGGTTTTAACTGCTTGCAGCCCCAGGGTCAGACCTCAGTTGATCGTTGTGTTGCTTAGTGCTGGTGGAGGACAGTCTCAAGGAGAGAATGGGCCCTGGAGTACTTTCCCTTTTTGAGGCTTCAAAGATCAACAGTCCTTTACAGAATGAGAGTGACCAAGTCTTAAGATTCTTGACATTTGCCAGCAACTTCAGACCTCCTGTTAGAATGAGTCTTTTTGTGTCTCTCTCCTTCTCCCCTTCCAGATCTCTAGCATGAGCCTCTTCGAGGTGGCTGCAGGCAGTGGAAGGGGCCGTGGGCACTCGATAGCCACCTGAATGGCTTATCTTGCTCTCCATTGTGTACTCTTCACGTGTTTGGGACCGGGGATGCGATCTGGTGGCTGCCTCTGTGGAGACTGCCCCTTCCCTGGAGAGAAGGGCCTCCAGTGTCAGTAGCGATAGCAAGAGGGGGCAGGGTAGTGATGTCTGAGCCTAGAAGCAGTGACTTAGGGGGTGGCCCAGATCCTTTGGACTTTCCATCCGGAGCGAAGAGCTTGTTCTCCAACCACCAGAGGGCGCTCTGACAGCCTTGAGAGCCAGTTTACTGCCACTCAGACCTGTGGTCTTACACCTAAGTGGTGCCCGATTGGCTTTTGAAACGGAGCATGGGGTCACGTGAAAGGAGTCGTTTCAGCGCCATTAAGCTCTTGGTTTCCCGTTGTTTGAAGGGAAGATAACTAGGTCTGGCGCCTGTGGCTGGGCAGTCACTGGGCACCTGCTGCTACCGGCCCGTGCCATTAGGCGGACATTCTGGTAAATCTCTGCTGGCCTCCTTTGCCCTCCAGTTTGGCAGCCAGAGCTAAGACTACTTAAGGCCTGTGGTAAGGCCGCTTCTCCAGGGGCTTTCCAACAGTGGAGCTTCGGTGTCTCCCCGTGTCAGGACCCAGAGTGCCCCCCCCACCCCCGTAAACAGCACCTCCTGGGACGGTTTGGGACCTTCACCCCCAAGAAAGCGCTCCCAAGCAGGATGCTTCGAGACCCCGCCCCTTTGTGGGTGGGCAGTAGAGACCCAGCCCCGCCCCGCCGTGCCCCTCCTCTTCCGGAGCCCTCCAGTGGGATATTACCAGGATTAAACTTTTGAGATCCCCACCCCACCCCCTCGGGGGCAGGGGCCAAAGATCCTTTGTGTTCCCAGGACTTGCCTTCTCGGTGGTGAACCGCTGGCCTCCTCATTGATCTATAGATGACACCTTTTCCTCGGCCCTCGGAGTTTCCAGGCTCTGTTAGTGTGTGCTTTCTCCCCCTGCCGGGCTGAAATGAAGCGTGTTACCTGGACGACACGGACCCATGTGTCTTAACTGGGCTCTGTCACAGAGAACTTAAGACACATCCAGTTTCGTTCTGACATGCAAGATATTCACGTGTGCGTGTGGTGTGCTGGGCGGTGCCCCAGAGTCTTCCACCGCCTGGGGTCCAGCCCTGTCCGCTGCTCGCTTACCTGGACCCCACGTGTCCTTCTGTGCAGTGACTTGGGGAGGCCACTGGGCGGTGGAGGCCCCTTCCCTCCTCTTCATGTCCTAGCTTTCTCGTCTGGGATCAAAATAATAGACATGGGAGCCCTTTATAAAGGGAAACGTTCTGAACCGTCCTAAAGCATTAGAACTCGTTGAAGGTACTCCAGATAACCAGTGGATGTGTGAGAAGGGCAACCAGGGTAGGGAAGCCTGGCCTCCAGCCCGCAGTCACTGTACCATTTTAGAGGGCCTTCCTGGGCCTCAGCATCCTCTACTTTTGATCCCAAGTCTGTCTTGTCAGCCTGTTACTGGGATGTAGGGTTCCCTTCCAGCCCTTTTAGGTCTGCCCCCCCTTGCAGTGCCATCAAGCAAGGTCCCAGGCTTCGGGACGGGCCTCATAAGCCGTTAACGTGAACGGACCAGAGAACTGAGTCCCCGTCAGCTGCTGAGGAGCCGCCTGGGCAGCCGGTGCCTTCCAAGCCCCGTGCTCTCCTTGGGCGCCCAGACGAGCCTCATTCGTGATGACTTGTGTGTGTCCTTACTGATCTGGTGTCGGGTTTAATATAAATAGTTGGAACGGAAGAGCAGGGACTGTCCTCGGAGGGGAGGACTCTGGTTTGTGGGTGCCCAAGTGGGATGCCTGGGCTTTTGATGGTCTCTATAAATAACTTAGAGCAAGAGTGACCCGTTGGTAGAAGCACGTGTAACAGCCCAGCCCACAGACACATCCACAGAGCGTCAAGTTGTGTGTGTGTGTGTGTGTGTGTGTGTGTGTGTGTGTAGGGGCTGTGGGATTAGGAGCTCAGCCCAGCGTTTATTTTGGGAAGGAGATGGCGCTGGGCTCACAGAGTGCTCCCTGTATCCTTCCTGGTCCGCACCGGCTCTGGTGCCGTCCTGTGCCAGGCGGGTCTCCTCTAGCTCCCCCTGGACCCTGTCCCCTGGCCTCTCTTAAAATAAGTCGTGCCTAGCAGCCGGCCCTCTGCCGGCTCCCAGAGCTTCGTGTTCCCTGCAAGAACTTGCCGATGAGGTCTGTTTGTGTATGAAGGCTTTGGAATTGAGCTTGGCTTCAGTCACCCAGGAAAGTGTTTCCATAGGAAAGATCTGCTGGAGGCAGGAGCCGCCCCCCCATTAGAGGGGGGACCACGACAGAGGCAGTGTGCCGAGGCACACTGGGAGAAGTTAGCCCGTCTTAAGTTGCATTGTTTTGGGGGATGTCCAGAGGGAGACCCCAAAGGTCAGGTCTGTTGTGCCCTGTGCGGGGAGGGGGTGGGGCCACAGCACCTTCATCAGGATAAGAGTTGAGAACAAGCTGGGGAGGGAAACAGAGCCAGCAAACAATGTCTGTCCCCGTAAGGTCCCAGGAGCCTCTGTCACGTGACCGCACATGGAAGTGGCCCACAAGGGCCGTGGACGCACGCCTGGTGCAAAGTCCCTGACATAGACATAGCACGCCCCCCCCCCCCACTCTCCGTAGGAATTTAAACCCCTTGCAGCAACTGTGGGAGCCCTGCAGAAATAATCAAAGCATCTGGGCACAATTACCATAGCAATGGTCGAGTTTCTTTCCTGTTTTTTAAGATACAGGAAAAGAGCTCTGATCCGCGTTCTTAAAATTACGTGGCAATTTTGACAAAGTCCTGGGTTCCTAGAAATTGCATTTCTGTCTCCGTCTCCTCCACAAGCCGGCCCCTTCCTCCATCACGATGGTAAGAAAGCACGAAAACTTTATTGCCGTCAAGCGAGCTGAGAGCCGTGTATTCCATTTTCAGTCACTGGTCACACAAGACCCCTCTGTTGTGGAAGCAAAGGAGGAACAGTTTATGTGGGGACCAATCTGTTTTGTGACCCACTCCAGTGAGCGCCAGGCCATGCACACACATGAATTTGGGTCTGGTGTCTTCTTGGTCGAGGAGAAAGGGATTTATATTGAGTTCTTTTTCTCCGTGCAGAGGTTGAATTCAGTACCTTGTCAGTGCGTTGATACCCCAGAGATGGCAGCACCAGAGGGGTTGAGAGGGTCCAGATGCTCTTTAGGGCTCTTTGGGCTCTCGCGATCATGTACTAATGTCTCTTACACTAAAAGAACTTTTCAGCAACCCGTGGGACGGCCCCAGGTCTTCTAGACTCCCTAGAACTCCTGCCGTGTTCCACCGACTCCCAGCCACTGAGGGGCTGCGCAGAGAAGACCCATCTGGTCCTTGCCCTCATGGAGCTTACAGTCTAGTTGCGCAGGACAGGCACCCAGTGTGCAGACACACCAGTGCCTCGTGGTAGGAAGTCATGATAAACCCGCAGAGGAGGCGTGGCAGCCGTTATCGGTGGCAGTCGGAGTGTGCTGGCATCGCCCCAAATTACAGAGCCCTGGAGTCTTCAGAGAACGTGAGAATGTGGTGGCGGTGGCCGTGTCTGAACCGGGTGTTTCTTAGGTAGAGACCCCACGTCCGTGGAGGCTGTGACTCGACTGTGGTCACCTGCTGGCGGGGGGCTAAGCCAGCCGCGGTCCTTGCCCCCGATTCCCGTTCCCTGTCCAGGGCTTAGAGCACTCGCCTGGCCTGGGTTTCCGGAGCGAGAACGGGACCCTGGAGACTTTCCTCTTGTTCCTCCCGCTTTGAGGCAGTAACCCTGTCCAGGCCCCCCCGGAGAGCTGGGAACGTGGGACCGTTTTAATGACGTGGGTGCTCCCATAGCCCGACCACCCCAGGGGTCCACTCGGACCAGTGGGAAGCGCTTTCTTCTTTCTGACAGAAGAGCCTGTCTTCTCTTGCTCTCCTGTCAGGGGTGATGCCAAGCACGGCCACCCTCTGCCTCCGATGGACTGACTTCCCGTATCAGTCAGGAAACATTTCTCCTGACTCCTCCTCATCCCATCTGTTCCCCCAAGAAAAGTCAGCTGCCTCTCCCCTGCTCCCGCCACTTCTCTCTCCAGCCCCGGTGTCTGGAGGTCCCCTGGTGAGGGCGCGGGGCCAGCCCTGAGGCCGGGAGGACCTTACCGTTCTCATTGGGTTAGCCTGGCTTGTCCCGGAGGGTTGGCGAGACCCCAGTGTCCCCAGTGACCATCCAGTGGGCCATCCCTTGGTCCAAGGAATTCAGCAGGTTCAAGGGTGACATTCCTCATTTGCACTTTCTGGTTCATTCCACACCTGCCTACTGTTTCTAAGAGCTGACTTTCCGTTCCATTTGAGCACCGTAGGACGGAATCGAGGTCCCTGTTGATGTCCACCTCCTGTGGGAATCTGGATGTGGGCTCCCTGTGTGGCCAGGTCTCCAGCCAGGTGGCCTCCGACCAGGCTTTTGGCCCCCACCTGGGGGTCTGAGCCTCCTGCCATGGCAATGAGGCTGCAAGACGATGGGGCCTCAGACATTCATTGAGCACCTACTGTGTGCTGGATGTGCAGCCACGCCTAAAACAAAGGGCCGCCCACACTAAGTGCGCAGTCTGTGGCAACACTTGGTTTTTAGTCACATTTCCTTATTTTTTTTTATTTTTCTTAATGTGTTTTATTTATATTTGAGAGACAGAGAGAGACAGCGTGAGCGGGGGAGGGTCAGAGAGAGAGGGAGATAGAGAATCTGAAACAGGCTCCAGGCTCTGTGCTAGCTGTCAGCACAGAGCCCGACACAGGGCTTGAACCCATGAACCGTGAGATCATGGCCTGAGCCGAAGTCAGACGCTTAATCGATTGGGCCACCCAGGCACCCGAGTCTCATTTCTTAATTGAGGGGTCGGTCAGTTCCCCCCAAGAGAGGTTCACTCTGGCTCCAATGAACACGTGAGGATTCTGGCTGTCACTTGTTCGTGTTACCACTCGAGCTGGAGCACAGGCCTCAACCACAGGGCCCGACTCTTCCCCGTCTTTCCCATCCCAGCTGCCCCCTTTGAGGCCCTCACACCGAACCGTGGCCCCAGTGCCCTGCCCACACCCGTCCCTCCTTAAGTCCGTCAGTCCAACCTGGGGGGCCCGGCCTGGGTCACTCACGCTGCTGGAACTTTCTCCATTGTTGAGGCCAGTCTTTGTACTGGGAGGCAGGGAGGGTTTGGGTGAGAGCCAGACAGGTGTGGGTCACACAGGCGAGTCCCAGCTCTGACCTGGGGGGCTGGCCGCTGTCCTGCAGGGGCGTCCAGAGCGCCTCCTCCCCCAGGTGGCTGCAAGCATGGGATGGGGGTGGGCGGATGTGTGTGAAGAAGGCGCACCCCTCTCTGTGGGCCGGTGATAGCACGGTGTCTGCCCTCGTGGCAGCCCCCTGTTGCGCCAGGAGACCAGAGACCCCGACTGGGTCAGGCCAGAGCTCAGCACAGCACGCATCCTGGTGACTAGGAGCGCCGTGATCATGGAGAGGGCCTGCTTTGACCTTTCTTGCATCCCTTTCATGTGCCACCCCCAAGGCCATCTGTAGAGACCCACGCAATGGCCTGATGGACCAGGTTCCCTCCTCTGAGCCATCCCCTTCTCCCTGAGCTGAGTTCTTTGCTGTTGGCTGAGACCCGGTGGGCCCAGTGGAGTCTGCGGGGCTCTGTGTCCACGAGGCCTCTAGCAGCTTCAGGCTTGACAGGCCCCTACGTGCAGCTCACTGATCACAGTGGCCCCTTCCTCCCCTACCCCACTCATGTCCCTTGCTAGTGACACAAGAGGAATGCGGCCCAGCAGGGGACAGGGACACTGGTTGTTCTGGGAGGAGATCAAGAGGGCAGAATGGGGAGGCCGAGGCCACCGAAACAAAGGGCAGGAGACACTGGAGGAGGAGCCCGGACCTTCCTTTGAAACAGCTGCACTGCTCATTTTAACCCTGCGGGGCTGGGTCTTAGCATCGCTGCCCAGGTGGGGGAAGGGCACGGCGGAGGCCCCGGCGGAGTGGGAGCCTTGAGTGTTTCTGTCCCATCTGACCAGTGCACTGGGCCCGGCGCTGAAATGACAAGGTTGTGCCAGGCCTTTGGTGGCTTGATGCCTGCAGCTCTGCTACCAGACCCCACGTGGAGAGCTGGGATGCGTGAGGCATCTCGGGGCCCCCAAACCACGTTCTTCTGGTGCAGGCCTGGATATGGTGGGGTGGAGGGTGCAGACCCTTCACCTGTAGGGACCGATTCTCCTCTTTCACTCAATAGCCTCCCCTCTAGAACAGAGTCCTTTGCCTTCCTTTATCTGAATGTGTATCTAGCACTCAGTAGGACCCCCCCGGGCCGCTTATGGCTTCCTGTGTCCCCCAGCAGACTTGCCCTTGGCAGCACAGGAACCCAGCCTGCTTTGTCCCTAGGGCTCCCCAGCCCTCCCTACATACCCCTGCTGTCTGCGCAGATGAGCACTAGCCCTGGGCAGCAGGTTGGCATGAGCACACGGCGGGACCGTGCCCGTGCTTGTGCCCGAGTTGCTGGGTGCCCTGGGTGCCTGGCGTGAAGCCGTGATGCACTCCTGTTGTACTTTCCCCGCAGGTCCTTCAGGAGGAGTGATCCCGTCCATCCGTACCACGCGGGGTCTGGCTATGTCTTCGCACCGGCCACTAGCGCCAACGACAGCGAGATCTCCAGTGACGCGCTGACGGATGATTCCATGTCCATGACGGACAGTAGCGTGTAAGTATCCTGCTGCCCCCATCGTGTATGTGCCTGGTGGGAGGCGAGGGTGCCGGTGTTGCGGCGATGGTCTCGGGGGTGACGTGGGGGCCTGGGCGGAGACCAGCTTGGGGCCTTGAAAGGAAAGTGGGCCGGTAGAAAACGGAAGTAAGGTAGAAGGTTAAGATGCTTCTCCAGAGATTTGTTGAGTTTCAAAACCCATCTTCGGGCTGCCATCTGGCCTTCCTCCCTTGGACAGAAGTGCTTGGCTGGTCTCGAAACCCAGGTATCCAATCCTCAGAACCAGCAAGAGGGTCGGGGGGTGGCACGGGAAGGGGGTGTGTGCGGGCGGTCATTGTTTCCCAAGGAAGAGGCATTGAAGGTCAGAGTCGGAAAGCCAGAGCTCTCTGAAGTCTCCCACCGGGTGTAGTGTTCCCTCATGATGTGTTCAGGTGGACATCCTTCGATTCACTGAGGGGTGTGGATGGGGTGCCTGCTGCGTGTCCGGTTCCACCCCGGGGTGGGGCGTCTCTCCAGAGTCTGATCTTGGATCTTTCACACATGGGTGCGTCTGGCACACAAAAAGTTTGTTCCTTTAAAAAAAAAAAATATTTATATACGGTTGACACAATGCTTCATTAGTTTTAGGTGTGCAACGTAGCGACTCGACAGTTCTGCACGTGACTCCGTGTTGATGGCGATAAATGTAGTCACCACCTGTCCCCATGCGGTGTTGCTTTGGTGTTCTTAATGCTGTTCCCTACACTGTACTTTCCATCTCTGACTTTTCTGTTTCATAACTGGAAGTTTGTACCTCTTCATCCTCTTCACCTTTTTCACCCAGCCGCCCCCCCCAACCTGGTGTTTGTTCCTTTGCTTCCTAAACCACAATCCAGGTCCTCAGGGCGGTAGGCCGTGAGGTGGGCGTCACCATACACGTTGTAGGTGGAGGGCTGCCATTCTGTGTCTCATTGTGGTGTGTGTGTGCGTGTGTGTGTTGAGTTGGATGTCTCCATCTCTTGCCCTCCTTTGAGATTGTGACTCATGAGCGCCAAGGGTGGTGGAGCCTGGGGTTGGGCAAAGCTCCCCCAAGAGCTCCCCCAGCTTCCAGTTGAGGACTCCCATTCCAGAAATGGTCTCTCCAAAGGCTTTCCCACAAGTGTTTTGCAGTAGGAAGTTCTTTTGCTTAAGGGCACAGTCTTGAAAGGCAGAATGCACTGAGCTATATTTTATGGCATGTGTAGAGTTGGCTCCTTTCAGCTGCCTAAAACCGGACCATCGGTTCTTCCGGTTTGTTTGAAATCACCTGGTTTCTGTTGGCCAATGTCCCGTTTCTCGGCCTGTGGCATGGCACCCCTCTGAAGGGAAGTTGATGAGGTTGGTTGGTTGGTTGGTTTGGGATTCTGCTGTTGGTTTTTCCAGTGGCTTTCACCATGTCATCTCAGTCTCCCCTGTTGGTGAAGAGAGGGCCACTGGGGGAAAGGTTCCGTTTTAATAAGAGTAGAGTATTTTGGCATCAGTAAAATTAGAAGAAGGGTGCACCTCTTTCATCCAACATGGAGAAATGGGGCTCCACTGAAGTGAGTTTTTCGTATTGACTGAACTCTTTAAGCCTCTGCACTTGAGAACAATTATCGCTTGATGGCCATAGATCTTAAAAGAATACTTTTTTGGTTTCTATTGAATAGTATTAGGCACAATTTGTTTCTTTTTTATTTTTTTTTTTTGATGTTTCTTTCTTTATGAGAGAGAGAGAGACAGAGTGTGAGCAGGGGAGGGGCAGAGAGAGAGAGGGAGACATAGAGCCTGAAGCAGGCTCCAGGCTCTGAGCTGGCAGCACAGAGCCCGATGTGAGGCTCAAACTCATGACCTGAACCGAAGTCAGTTGCTTAACAGACTGAGCCACCCAGATGCCCCGGGCATAATTTATTTCTTGATCCCAATATTTAATACAAAGATCTGTTTTCGTGTTCTGTTGTGGGATTCTCTCCGGGAATACAAGGTTATGTAAGGCCGTCCCCCACATTCACACATACTGGCTTTTTAAAAAATAGTTGTTTCTTTTTTCTCTTAGTCGTAGTGCCTGCTGTCACTTTTTGTTCTTGGGTGTGCTTGCTTCTAGCAACATTACTCCTAATTTAGCTTTTATTTGTGAATGGCATGGGGGTCTTGACGTTTTGAGTAAAATGAGAGTAAGTTGGATTTGAACAGTCTCCTACATCCGATGTAGTTACGACTGTTAGGCCTCTCTTTAGTTTTCTTAGAGACTGTTCTGGGCTTGCTTCCTGGTCCCTGCTTGCATTTCAGTCCCCACCGTGGACGGAGGTGTCACACTTGGTGGTGTAGTCCCCGTACGTGTGTGAGCCTCACAAGACCCAAGCGGGAAGCTCGGCAGTCACTCGTGACTATGACAGATGGGGCAGCAAGCCCCAGTGCGTGTGCAGCAAGACAGAGCTCAGATCTGCACCAGGCGCAGGTCCTTCCTTGCTTGCTTTTCGCCTGTCACTCCCCTCCCCACAAGCCTGTGAAGTGCCAACCTGAGATGTTAGCAGGAGCTGTTGATAATGAGACCTTTGAGCCACTTTGAGTTTCTTTTATTCGTTAGGGAATCACACTGCTTTTTTTTTTAATGGACTGGAGGAGGGGTAGGAGGGAGCACATTCTCAACGTCTCCCCTGCATGCTGCCCCCCTCTTCCTTAATGTTCTCCCAGAGGAACTTTTCTCAATTTTATTCAGTGATGACGTGTAAGTTCTCACCCTTCCCACTTTAGCTAAGACTCTCGAGGACTTGGAGCACCAGCTGGCCCCCGTCTGGGATCAGAGAACTTACCTTTGCCAGTCAGCTGTTCCAGGAAGCCAGGGTCAGGGTGCGGGCCAGTCAAGTCCACTTGGATGTAGAGACAGAAAAGGGCAAGCCTTTGGTGAGCAGCTTTCTTTTTGGGGCACACTCGATAGCTCTGGGTCCCCAGGGGCAGGACCTCAGCCTTGTCCGCCCCTCCTGCAGTGTAGCTGCTGGGATTGGTGGGGAGGGCCCAGTCCCCAAGGCCAAGGGAAAGTGCCTGGAAGACTCAGCGACCTGGGCCTCCGTGTTGGCTCTGATGTTTTTCTTTTTTCTTTTTTTTTTTTTTTAAAGTTTATTTATTTATTTTGGGGGGGGAGAGACAGACAGACAGACAGACTCCCAAGGAGGCTCCATGCTGTCAGCTACAGAGCCCGATGTGGGGCTCAAACCCATGAACCATGAGATTGTGACCTGAGCTGAAACTGAGAGTTGGACACTCAACTGACTGAGCCACCAGACAGCCCAGGTGTGATCTTTTCTTTTTAATGTTTATTTTTGAGAGAGCATGAGAGGGGGAGGGCAGAGGGGGGTTGGGGACAGAGGATCCAAAGCAGGCTCTGTGCTGACAGCAGCAAGCCCGATGCGGGACTCGAACTCATGAACCATGATTCCCAACCTGAGCCGAAGTCAGATGCTTAACGGACTAAGGCCCCCAGGCACCCCCCAGGTGTGATCTTGATGGGAGCATCAGGTGGCCCTGAGTCTTCTCCCCAGTAGACAGATTATCCTGTGTGGCTGGCACAGCTCTACCCACTTGGGCGTGTTCATGCCAAGTGGAGGCGAATCGCCCGTGAGCGCAGGACCCTTCTCTCTGGGTAGTGGTTTGTCTGGGGCAGTTTGCCTCATGCTGCCTGCAGTGGGGAACAGGATGGGGGTGGGGTGTTCCTAAGGGCCTCAGGCTGCCAGGCTCTGGGGGTCCCAGGGCCCTCCCACTCTCCTGCCTGCCCTATGGGTTTGGCATGAAGGCCCAGGCTGTGTGAGCTGCCTTCTGGCCGCCTGGCCCCGGGTGTGTGTGACCTGCCCAGTGCCGGGCGGGTCACCCGGGATTCCCAGGGCTGGGATTAGACCCCTCTTCAGACCTCTGCCAATTGTGGGCCTTGCACAGACGAGAGCATGGAGCAGGCGAGAAATAAAATGTGCGGGGGATGAAAAGCTGAGCTGAACCGCTTTCAGCCCATTGTTCTTGCGGGGAAGCTTAGCGGGGATAAGAGGGTAGCAGGCCCCTTTGAAATCGCCTTGAACAAGTGAATAGGAGCGCCCCATAAAGCGTGAAAAGAACCCTGGCTGCTTCTCCCCATCACAATGGCCGGCTCGGGCTGTGGGGGGGCTGCCGGGGGGCCGGGGAGTGGGGCCGGCCACCCCGCTGGGAGCTGGGGCGGGGACTGGGCCGTGGAGGGGAAGCGGGGGTCACAGGCGGCCTTCAATAGACTCCAGAAGGTTGGAGTTCATTAGACACAAGCCCAGGAAGCAATGGGCTCATTTGCCATAGGACCAATTAAGTCCCGGGGACCTTTGCAAAGAGGGCCGGGTAGAAGTTGGGCAGGACCAGCCTGCGCCTGGCCGTTTGGGGTGCCGGGGCCCACGGGGACGGAGCTGGCAGGGGCCTCCAGAGGGACCATTGCCTTCTCCCACAGCCCACTGCTGCCTTCTGTTCTCCCGCTAAGGCAAGAGCCCCGTTAAAGATGCCTGGGGATTCGGGCCTTCACGCCAGGCCTCCAGGAAGGCTGTTACTCTGAAACCTGACTCCTTAGAAGAAAGAGCTTGCTTGCTTTTTCTCTTCCCTTCCCTCTTCCCTTCCTTCCCCCCCTCCCTCCCTCCCTTCCTTGGAAGTTAGCTGCCAGCCTCCCAGCCAAGTCCTCAAGCCCAGTCCTTGGAGTGTTGGGCACAGAGGACTGCGGGGACCATTCTGGGGCATCAGGCCCAGGGGATGGCAGCCCGTGGGGGCGGGCGGAGGCGGAAAACCTCACAAGAAGCAGGTTCTTTGTCGCCCAAGGGTGGCCTTCTGTGTCAGAGGTGGCTCGGAAGGAGGCCTGAAGCTCCGTCTCTGATGCGGGGCGTCTGTCTCTCTGTCTTTGCTTCCTGCGCGGAGCTGCTCTCTAACCATCCAGACCAGCTCAGTGTTGGCTTCCGCCCAGGGTGTCCCCAAACCAGTGCCTGATGATGCTTCCCACGCGTGTCCTGCGGAGGGCGGCTCAGGCTCTTTTCCTTCTTTGCTTGTGTCTCCTTATGTCTTATTTACGGGCTTGCTTTGGACACCAGGGAGAGCATCTGAGTGAACTTCAAATATTATCTTATCTTACAAACCAGGCTTTTGATGTTGGCTGCGATCAGAGGCTGCCTTCTGAGTGGTTGCCAAGTGGGAATGCGAGTGGACGTGCGGATGCGCGAGGCGCTGTGTGGCAAAGCCTGGGGAAGACGATGCTCGGGTTAGGCTGGGCGCCGCCAAGTCAAAAGGCTAAGCTAATTGGCTCGGCTTAAATGGCAGCTAAGTGGAGCCCACACTTCAAAACCATTGCTCCCCAGAAACAGCGGGGCCCGGCAGCGGGCTCGTTAGCTAAAATGCCTATAATCAAAGGAGACGGGATAGGGACCGAAACTCGGACCCTCCTCAGCTCGCAGTGCTGAGCCTCCAGGAAACGGATCCTAGACTTTTAGAGCCTGAGCCCAGAGAAGAGCGGCCCTCTTCTGGAGTGAGCGGCTGTTTTGCAAGAAGACTCTTGGCTGGTGGGGAGGTAAAGCGCCATTGCCATGAAGGCACCTGTTAAGCCTCTCTGAGCCTCTACAAGGTGACGTCTCTTGCCTGCCCTGGTCACAAGTTTCCTCTCCCTCGGCTGGCATCTGCCCTGGGTGTGGTGGGGGTGTGCATGGATTGGGAGGTGGGGGTGCATACATCAGTGGTTCCTCTAGCCTTCCGTCGGCCAGCGACCCGATGCCCCTCCCCTGCTGCCCCTGGCCTAAGTACTTCCTCTAATTCTCTCCTTCCTCCTGGCCTGTATGTAAAGAGCAAAAGAGGTATAACAGAGCCCGCTGACTTGCATCTGTGCGGAAAGGGGAAGAGCAGAGGCTACTAGCTTATTAAGTCCCCAGAGGAGTTGCTGGTCAGGACGAGGGCAGGGACATTGCCTTGCAGCCCTGGGGCAGCAGTTGGTTAGATCAACGTGAGACCCAATCTGGGGGAGCCCCACGGTCACTCCTGCCCCACGAGGAGTGTTGGGTAAGAGAGAAGCGGATCTTCATTGTGCCTAAGGAACCACCTGGCATGCCCCACAGCCAGTGAATACTAAGTGGCAGGGTAAGATGTTCCAGAACGTTCCCCAGAGCTTCCATTCATCCCTTCAGAATGTCACGTGACTTCATGGGGCTTAGGAGATGGGCCCTCAGCAAGTGTGGCTCCCCTAGGCGGGGTGAGAGGGTGGGTTGCTGAGTTAAGGACACCCATTCTGGAGCCCAGTAGTAGCTCAGATTTTACCTGGCTCTAACTGCTACCAACTGACTCTAGAGAGACCTGCAGAGAGTCACTGACCATCTTAAAACTTGGTGAATTTGGGATTTTGTGAGAATAAAGTTGGATGACATGTCATGTGCCTGACCTGCAGTGGGAACAGGTGCAGAGGGGCTGACGGCCTCGAGGTAGGATCGGGCCCCTGGCGTAGGATCTGGTTACTGCTCAAGCCAGTAACAACTGGCCAAGCTCAGCTCACGAGCACCCAGTTTTCTCCCGTCTTGTAGATGATCCGAAAACTTGGAGTTCTGATAAACACATTCCAGGTGGTTCAGTAGGTTTCTGAACCTAGAATCTTTTATCCTGCCTGGCCTTCGAGGGCCTGGTCAAGTGAATGAAATTTATCTGGATGACTCAACCTGCCCTGGTCAAGTGGCATGCTATCTCTGGTTTTCTTGGCCTTTCTCTGGGACAGGACTCACCCTGTGTGTGTGTCCCTGCCTTAGACTGGCCCCGTTTCCCGCTCTGTGCCCTCAGTACGAGGATCCTTCACATGCTAATTCCTAGCCAAGGTTTGGCTAACATACCTCACTGATGTATTGACCTACCAATAGATCTGTGTCATCCCCCTCAGTGGCCCTGTGATCTGGCCTAGGTCAACTGACTTCTGGAAATTTCAGCCACTTGGAATTCTGGGTCATTACAGACAAGGAGCTAGAGGTCAACCAATTGTCCTCCGGCTGCTCCCAGGTATTTTTAGGCATTGCTGATTTTCACCCACTGCCGGTGAGACCAAGATGTTTTTCGTCCGTCCGCCCTGTGATGAACAAAATGCCAGGAAAAGGGAAATAACCAAATACCTCATCTCAGTATTTACAGCGTCCAAGTATGATTCAGTAAGGGAATGTTGGAACCCTGGGGCTTCTGCAAATAGGTGGCCTCCAGAAGGGACAGCAGTGGGAAAATGGTCACACCTTGACCACATGGCGGCTTTCAAGCACAAAATTCTTTATTTTTATTTTTTATTTTTGTTTTATGTGTATTTATTTTTGAGAGAGACAGAGCACAAGCAGGGGGAGGGGCAGACAGAGAGGGAGACGCAGAACCCAAAGCAGACTCCAGGCTCCGAGCTGTCAGCACAGAGCCCAACGCGGGGTTTAAACTCACCAACCACAAGATCATGACCTGAGCCAAAGTCGGGTGCTTAACCACTGAGCCACCCAGGTGCCCCACAAAATTCTTTAAAAAAGGAAAAATCGTAGCAATTCCAAATCCTGTTTTAGTGAAGGCAGACTAGCTGGGGCGGAGGCTTTTCTTAACTCCACTTGACTGGATATGATGAAGGACGTAGGGGCCCATCTGGCCTCAAGCCTTTGCTCAGAGGTCACCCTCACAGCCAGAATGTCATTGGAACCCCGCCCCCGCCCTCTCCTTTCTTCCCACTTCCTGCATTTTGTCCTCGAGCTTACTGCCTTCTAACCTGCTGTAGACTCTGGTATTTTTGCCCCTTGCCTGCCACCCATTCATTAGACCATAAGCCTTGTGAGGGCAGTTGTCTGCATTTTTATCCCCTCCCTTCACTGCTGTCTCACCCAGTGCCTGGAACAAGGTCTGGCATACAGCAGGTGCTCAAATATTTGAATGAATTGCACGGAATGCTATGTACTGGGGGCTCTCCCCTTATCCCTACGTTAGTCATGTGTCCTTGGCACTTCCTTAGTTTGGGGGCGGCAGGGTTTGGAGCTGAGGGGAGAAAGGAGCCCAAAGATATTCTTGTGGTGGTTTATGAAAGGAAGAAGTTTGGAAACAGGAGCCGGCCTGTTGGAGAATTACACACACCTTCCATGAACGCCTGGCCCCGCCTTCTGTGGGCGTGGTCCCTATTCCTACACTGTTTTCCCCTGGTGTGCTCCTCGCTCCGTAAGGCCCTGGTTTCCTGATTTGGGGCAGTGCAGCAGACTGTGGGGAGCCCCAAAGGGGCCTTCAATTCTCCTACTTGGGGCGCCTATAGAATAAAATAGGGGAGCCTTTACTTTGGGCTGGCTGGAGTGTAATCTATTCTAAGGCAAAGCTTGAGAGATGATTTTACTAAGCTCTTTGCAACTCAACGACCCTGAACCTGAGAGGAAGCCAGGTTTAAGAGATGATTGACAGGCAGGGCGCTTGGCAGTTTGACCCTGGATGGATCTTTCAGTCCCACCTTGGGAACAGCCGTGATGCCCGGGACTGGTGGCACACCTGCCCGGAGATGTGTGGCTCTGTCCATTGGTGGGATCTTAGAATGGCCTCTGAGTGGCCCCCGTGCTGAAAGCATCCTCGTGAGCCGGTGGCTTCTGTCTTCTCCCTTCCCTTAGAGATGGAATCCCTCCTTACCGTGTGGGGAGCAAGAAACGGCTCCAGAGAGAAATGCATCGCAGTGTGAAGGCCAATGGCCAGGTGTCTCTACCTCATTTCCCGGTGAGTACAGTCTGCCGGGGGACGGCAGATGCTTTTAGCCACATTGAGTCTCCAAGAAAAGGCCTGGGAGGGGGAAGGAGGGAGGCCTAGACTAAGAGGCCTGGGGCGGGGGGGGGGGGTCCCCTTGGGGAAAGGGAAGGGAGGAGCCAGGCAAGAAGTGTGACCTGGTTCCTTGGAGTGCAGTGCTGAGCAGAGTAGAGCTCGAGATGACCTACTTGAGCTTCCACATTTTCTCACTTCAAACGAGAAAATGCTGCATGAGAAACCAAACCAGTTTTTTTTCCAGAAACCGAGAAACGGTAGGAGTCAGTCCATGCTTCTTGTTGGGGTCCTGCTAGAACGGAAGCCCCCTCAAGGCAGGGAGTTTTGTCTGTGATGTTAAATGCCCTGTCCACAGAGACTAGAACACAGTGCCTGGCATGGAACGGGTGTTCACTAAGACACGTTGACTGGATTTGTGAATAAGGAGGCCAGAGAAATCTCTGCCTCCTGCAGAAGGAAAATTCCATCCCTGGGACATTCTCCTTGGGGTGACGGTGCAGCTTGACCGTTTCAGTCCTCCATTTGTCTCTGTGCTCGGTCATTTGTCCAGTTGACTCCCGAAGCCCTGGAAGGCACCTGTTCAGTCCTGTCAGTCCCCAACCCCAGAACTCGGTTTAGTACCTGCTGTTGAATCCGCACATAATGAAGGCAGAACGAATGAAGGGTTTGGAAGCAGGGAGCTCACCGTTTCTCCCCGCGATTGCTGTGAGAGGCCAGCATGGCGTGAAGATGCTTTCCTGGGCTCCCTGCTTCTGTTTCCATGTCCTGGAGGGCGGCACATGGTCCTCTGTACTCCACGGAGCCTCAGGACCGGTGCCTCTTGCAATCCACTGAGGCCCAGATTGCAAGAAGGCTCCCTGGGCAGGGGAAGAGTGCCCAGCTTTGAGCGGCGTCTCTGTCTCTGAATCCTTCCTGCCAGCTGCCGAGAATTCAGTTGGTACATCAGTTAGGTTGCATTCGGAAAATTAACACGTCGGGTTGCTAATCCCATGTTGCATCAGTGCATAGGTGGTTGTTGCCAAAGCAGCTCCTCTCTGAAAGCCCCTCACGCAGTCCCGGCCGACTGAACTTTGTCCTAAAATTGGCACGTTAGGATGCTTTTCTGGGGACCGTTATCATCCCCCTTCCCCTCCTCAATAATATTACCCCCCAAACACAACAGTATTGATGATACAGATTTTTCCAGCAGGGCCTTGGGGGGATGCAAGGTTAATAAAGAAAAGTTCTATTGCCCAGGCTTGTAAATTAGATGATTTGGTCCTGGGGTGTGCAAATCGACTTTCTCCAGAAGGCAGCGCTTTGATGGGGACTGCGCGGAGCTAGCCTGCGTGAGAAGGGCCAAGGGCCGGCTCCTAACGGGGTGGGGGGGGGGGCTTCTCCACCCCCACCCCACCTCCCCTACTCAATTCTGTGGCTTAGTGGTTCCCAGTCAGGGTGGCGAGGCCTGGGTTTCTGCAGGGGAAATGCTGGCCTTTGCAGGCTGGCTCTCCAATGCCCCCACCCACCCTAAAGCAAAGGGCAAAAGCAAGAGGGGAATGAGGGGGAGGGAGGCAATCGAACGAGTGGGGAGGGGGTGTTGGAGGACCTAGAGCCGGGCGGTGGGAGTTCTCTGTTTGCCGCTCTTGGCAGGCTCCCTCATGCCTTTTTATATTCTGTACTTGATTTGGAGATGTTCCCTTTTCCCTTGATAGATCAGCTTCAGGCAGCCAACCTCAGCAGTGTTCTGCTGCTAGCCGGCAGCAGCTTTCTTCATTTTCTGTACAAAGAGCCGGGGAGGAGGGGTGGAGAGAACCAGGGAGATCTAGGACAGTGTTGAGACAACACCACCTCAAAGGTGCGCAGTGTGCGGCCAGGAAATAAATTACCGCTGCTTCTGATCTGGCCGTGTGACTCCCTTTCCCCACCCCCACCCCTTTTCTCCCCGCACCCCCCACCTCCCTTCCAATCTTATTATTATTTTTTTTAATTTCCAGCTCCCTTTCTATTTAGACTCTACTTTTTATTCCTTGAGTTGTCCCTCTCCCCTCCCCACCTCAGAGGGCTGCCTTTTTTTTTTTTTTTTTTTTGTTGTTTGACAACAGTCTTTGAAGATTTTCTACTTCAGAGTAGCTACTGATGGGCTGGTTGTACTACAGAGAGAACAAGCGGGGCCTCTCGGAGTGCGACCAACTGTTCCTGCCCAAGGCAAACGCTGGTGGGGACCGTGGCTCTCCATGAGGTCGCGGCGGCGGCGCATAAAGCTCCCGAGCAGCACGGGCGCGTCGCCCACCGCTCTCCGCCCGCCCGCCCGTGCGGCCGTGGCCGTGGCCGTGGCTACCAGGCCCGGGAAGCTCCAGCGGGCACCGTGCGCTGGCCCTCCTGAACATGCGTCGTGTCTCTCCTCCCTGCGCCCCGTAGAGAACCCACCGCCTGCCCAAGGAGATGACCCCCGTGGAGCCCGCCACCTTTGCAGCCGAGCTCATCTCCAGGCTGGAGAAGCTGAAGCTGGAGCTGGAGAGCCGGCACAGCCTGGAGGAGCGCCTGCAGCAGATCCGAGAGGTAGCAGGCCAGATCCTGTTCCTGTCCCTGCCCCCACCAGGCCACTGTCCCTGTCCCCACCTGGCCACCGGCTAGCAGGTGCCTTCTGAGCGCAGCCCCTGGGCCGTGGCCCCGCCCTTCCCGCTGTCCCTGCCAAGCCGTGGCCCCGCCCCTCCCCGTGACGCACTGGAGGCCAGTCCCTCCTGCTTACTGGTCGTTCCCCGCCCTCCCCCTGTGCTGCCTTCCCTCCAGGATGAAGAGAAGGAGGCCTCCGAGCTAGTGCTGAGCGCCAGGGAGGGGGGCCCCACCCCGCACCCCCTCTCCCTCCTGCCCTCCGGCAGCTATGAGGAGGACCCGCAGACAATCCTGGACGACCACCTGTCCAGGGTCCTCAAGACCCCCGGCTGCCAGTCGCCGGGCGTGGGCCGCTACAGCCCCCGCTCCCGTTCCCCCGACCACCACCACCACCACCAGCAGCACCACCCCTTCCTCCCACCCGGGGGCAAGCTGCCCCCCATGGCCGCCTCGCAGGCCGGTTGCCCACTCCTGGGAGCCAAGGGCTTCGTGACCAAGCAGACGACGAAGCACGTCCACCACCACTATATCCACCACCATGCCCTCCCCAAGACCAAGGAGGAGATCGAGGCCGAGGCCGCACAGCGGGTGCGCTGCTTCTGCGCAGGGGGCTCCGATTATTACTGCTACTCGAAATGCAAGAGCCACCCCAGGGCTCTGGAGCCCGTGCCAGCCGAGCAGTTTGGGTGAGTGTGGGGGGCAGACTGGAGACTCTGGAACTTTCGGGGTGGTGGGGGGACTAGGGTTGGAGGTCACAGGCGCTTAGCTTGCAGAAGGGAACCGCGCGGCGGGGTCCTCCGCATCACCCCGCCACTTGCTGAACTGCCCAGTTCGAGGGGTCCCAGAGATGTAACGGGACTCCTGGGCTGAGTGTGGGTCTTGGTTCCCCGCAGCAGCGGCAGAGGCGGTACCCCGCCCAGACGCACCGGGAAGAGCGCGGAGCCGGGCCCGGCCCTGCCAGCCAGGGAAGGAGGCGCCCCTGGCGGACCCGGGGCCCTCCAGCTTCCCGGGGAGGAAGGAGACAGGGCACAGGACGTCTGGCAGTGGATGCTGGAGAGTGAGCGGCAGAGCAAGCCCAAGCCCCATAGGTAAATACCACCGCAGAGGCCAGGGTCACGGCAGCCACCACGGAGGTATTGTGGGGATGGCTATTTTTACAGTGGGCCAAAAACAAACATGACTGTTGGCTCCTGCCGCCTTAATATTAAACGTTGGACTGAGCAGACCACAAAAATGCCATGTTTTGGCAACGCCCCCTGTGCATGTTATGGTAGGGTGATTTTTTTTTCTCTTGTCTTTGAAGACAGAATAGAGAAATTTCTATTGAAGTCATATTTTCCAGTTTCTCTAACCCAATTTCTTTCCTTCTGCTTTCTCTCTCGTCTCTTGTTCAGTGCCCAGAGCACAAAAAGGGCCTACCCCTTAGAGTGCGCCCGCACAGCCCCAGCTGAGCGAGCCGGCCGGCACCACCTGCTGGGGGCCGGCACCGGGCATCCCCGCGCTGTCCCCCGAGCCCACCCGTTCACCCAGGACCCCGCGATGCCCCCCCTGACCCCACCCAACACGCTGGCGCAGCTGGAGGAAGCCTGCCGCAGGCTGGCCGAGGTGTCCAAGCCCCCCAAACAGCGGTGAGTGCGAGAGCAGCACAAAGGTGAAGGCAGAGGTTGGGACCCGGCCTCTCCCAAAAGGGCCTCTTCTCCACCTGGGTCTCCGTCGCTCCCCAGGAAGAAGGGGAGGCTTCTGGCCACATAATGATTCCCCTTCCCACCCACTAGAAATTGTTCCTTTTAGTTCTGCTTGTTCTGAAGAGCTAGGCAGTAAAGGATCTGTTTGTTAGTCAAGTCAGGCCTAGTAGGACAATGAATGAACGTCAGTAATTCCTTACAAGTCCCATCCCTTACAGATGCCCCTGTCACGTGAAGCCAGTTAGATGAGCATGTAAGAAGCCATGACCGGTGGAGAATTTAGAGCCTCAGCCCTTTGCCTGGGCTCCCAAGGGGCCTAGGGTGGCCGTGCCCATTAGGGATGGAGGTTAGGCCTGTGTCTCTTTAGGCCCTACAGAGAACTCCTTTTCTGTCTGCTCCCCCTTTGCCGGTGGCCAGCAGGCTTTCCTCTCAACCCTCCACCCCGGCTGTGTGCCCTCAGGTGCTGTGCCGCCAGTCAGCAGAGGGACAGGAGCCACTCGGCCACTGGTCAGACAGGAGCCACGCCCTTCTCTAGCCCCAGCCTGGCTTCGGAAGAGTGAGTGTCTTTACCCAACCTCCCTGGGATCTGCCTCGTGGTCTGCGGGCCAGGGTACTGACTCTCTGGCGTTGGGGGTTTGGGGAAACTTTTTCTAGTATGTTAAAATCTCCTTGATTTTAACATAAGCAGCAAGGACCAGTAGGTGCAGGTATTGCAACAAATTTAGGATCTTGACAACTCGGCCTTTACCCAGGAAATGCCCTGTGACTTGTTACACGAGTATTGTTTCCCCAAAGAGAAGGATGGCCCGGGGTCCCTGGCAACGCCCTGATCAAAAAGCTGAGATTCGAAACCATTAGCAGATGGATGAAAGGGGTCCCCAGACCCAGATGGAAAAGTTGCCCTTGTTCAGCTTGAAGTTAGCAAGTTGGAGACTTTGAGCAGGAGGAGCATTCTCCACCACTGCAGACAGAGAGAGGACAGTCTTCGTTAACCTGCTTGGCATGGAGTGTCTTCCCCAATTGGACCGTGATCCTTCTCGTAGATTTAGACTCTTGGGGAGTAGACTGAGCAGCTTGGGTCATTTACAGGCTGGTGCCTTTAGAAAGAAACCTGCAGGGGCCTGAAATGGTCTCAGTAATTCGAGTTTTCTTGGCTTAACTTGCTCATCTTGAGCAATGAGTGTGAGCGATGTTTGAGGTCCTGAACTAGCCACCCCCCCCCCCGACCATTTTGTTTTCATTGGTTGACTTTAAATGTACCAGCTGTCCAGGCCTGCAGCTTGCTGCTTTTTTTTTTAACGCCATTCTACAAACTTCCAGTAAATGAGGAGGTCACAATGACGGGGCTTCCCTTCCCGAGGGGGCTCTGGGATCCAAGCGGTCCCAGGAGATGCTCCGGTTTGTCTCTACAGCATTCCCTGGTTGGGGGGAGGGAGCCCACGGCCCTTTGGCGCACCCTCCCGCCTCCATTGGCAGGCACCCTTGGGTGCCATCCTGAAAGAGACTGTTCTGTCCCCTGCCCTGTTTGGCGCTAGCGAGGGAAACAACAGCAGTGTCTACAACCAAAAGGAAACCATCCCCTCCTGAAGGCGCCGTGCAGGCGACCCGGAGGGGGCAGCCCCTGTAACCCGGGGCCCCCACGCCCAAGCCCCCCATTAAGCTCCTAACTGCGGCCCCCCTTTCTCCCTGGAGACTCTTTGAGGGCCTGTGTGTGTTGTGCCAGCAATGGCTGCCTCCAAATGCCGAACTTGTTGTGTTCCGTCTTATTTTTCAGTCACAAAGAGCCAAAGAAGCTGGTGGGGGTCCACTCACTCCAGGCCAGTGAGCTGGTCGTCACATACTTCTTCTGCGGAGAAGAAATTCCGTACAGGAGGATGCTGAAGGCTCAGAGCTTGACCCTGGGCCACTTTAAAGAGCAGCTCAGCAAAAAGGGAAATTATAGGTAAGAGCCTTGCGGCTTCTTGCCGCTCCAGAGTTTGTTTGCTCAGAACCAAGCACCGGAGTCGCTTCCCTAGCCTGGCCGGACCCAGGTGGGGCCAGGAGGGAGGGGGCTCAGGCGGCCATTGGGCTGCCCGGCGCTTGGGTTCCTTCTCATTTTCTCTCTCCCCTCGCCACTGACAGAACTAACGCAGCAACAGGGAGGCCCCTGGGAGGGCTCTGTGGGGACCTGGACAGGCTTTTTCTACCAGGTGAATGAGACTCTGAGAAGAAACGGGGCTTTGCCCGGGACAGCTGGGCTTGGGCCATCTTGTGGAGGCCCTGCCTGAAAGGGGGGCCGGTGTCAGGGAGAGACGGATGGACTGCCCAGTGAGGAGGCCTGTGTCTGGGGGAGGCTGTCCACACTGAAGCCTTGGGGAAGGGCAGGGACCATTGCCTGGAAATCTAGACAGCATTCTCCTTACTCAGCCTTTCTGCCTGAAGAATGCGGTGAACGGGCCATGTGAAGCAGGAATGCTCTTCAAAGAAGGGGCAGGACCCGTGGGTGGGCACCAGCTGGACAGGACTGGCTACTCTTTCTGCTGGGGCCTTGGCAAGGGAACTTGCCCCCTGCCCCCAGGCTCCTTTTCCCAGTCTGCTCAGCGGAGACGCTCCTCTGGCCTTCTAGGGCCCTCTGGGAAGGATTCAAGAGCTGGGACCGTCTTCTTGGTGACTTTCTCCTTAACTTGGGGTGGATGATGACCCCAGTTCCATTCGTCCAGAGTCTTAGCCCCCTTCTTAAATGGCTGTCATCGCAGGGGAATGTGTGGGTTCTGCTACAACTGGATCTCAGGTGCGATGTGCAGGGCGAGGGCAAGGCAGGCGAGGTGGCCCAGGCACACTCGGTTTTAGGACCAGCTCAGTGTGTGCTCAGAAGGTGCCAGCCCGTCCCCACCTCCAGCCGGGCATGGGAGCTGAGAACTCAAGCAGCACTTAGCAACCTGCCGGGAGGGCGAGGGGGTGGGGACCGGCTCCTGGAGTTCACCTCCAGGGTCTTGAGACCTTGTCCCTTCCAGAGCAGGCCTTGGGTCTCTCTCCCAGCCACTCTGCCTGGAGCTGACTGGGGCGGGGGACCCACAGGGATTCCCTTTTCAGGGAAAGCATGCGACTCAGAGGCCAGGAGCCCTAAGGGACCGAGAAGCAGGGTTTGGAGCTGGGCTCAGATCTTTCCATTGGGCAGCAGGGCAGAGACAGTGCAGAGACTGCTGCAGGGGGACTGGGGGACAGGCCCCGCTTCTGCTGCTTCGCCGCCGCCGCCTCCTCCGCCTTCTTTTTTTTTTATCTTGAACAGACACAAGGTGAAACTAATTACACAAGTGTGCCCCTCCAGGGATTCATTTTGATCTCAGCTTTGACACGGCTGGACTTTGAGTGGAGCCGCAGGTGACCTTCAGGGGAGAAAGGGCCACAGAGCGCCAGGCCGAGGCTGCGGGGAGGGTCCGCACACAGCCACTCCGGCCACATCTGGCTCTGATTTTTTTTTTCCTAAGGCACACTTAATAAGCCTGGCTTTGAAGCCCCGGCCTCCCCTTTAATGCACAAAGAACTTGCACAAATGGTTGACTCTCGAATTCTTTACTGATTGGATCAGGCTGTGGCCAGGCCCTTCCCGGCCGCCTTATCTCTCTGTACTTGCTCTCCAGGCTTGTGGGGGCACAGGGTGTCGTGCCTGGCCCGCCCAGGAGGGGTGGGGCTCCTCCTCAACTCACCCCCCCAATAAAAAAAAAGCCCAGCGGGGATGGGGCCGCGGAGTGGGGGACCTGGGCCGCATTGAGTAATCTCAACAAGGCAGGGTTCAAAAGGAGAACAGTCTCTCCAGACGTGCCAGACGCTATTGGTGCCAGATGTCAGAAGAAAGCGGAGTTTGCCACAGAAGGCATGTTGCAGCAGAAAAGCCCGTTTCTGGAGAAAATGAGGGCAGTGCAGTGCGTTTGAAGTCCCGGGACCCAGGCTGAGGGGACGCGGCCTCTCTCCTCTCTGGAAGAGGTTATAGTTCTGTGAGAGGTCACTGTGTGTTTGCACAGAGGTGCTGAGAGAGCCCATCTTGGTAGACCAGGGGGCCGTGGGGGGGGTGGGGTCAGAGCTGGGGGACCATGGGGCCCTACGGAGGGGGGTGTCCTCATGGGAGACCCGGGTGGGCAAAGGGGTCCGGCGTCTCCTGTGCACAGGGCCCCTCCCCATGTCCCCACTTCCCCCAACCCCATCCCTTCTTGGGCTCCCCGAGTATTCCGACGCCCGCGATAGGAAGTGTTCTCCCCACTGACCCATTGGGGCCCTGCCGTTCACCCCGGTGCTATGGCCCAGCTGTGAGGGCTGGAAACAAGGACCCTTGACTAGACTCAGCTCACTCCCTTTATTCGGCCTTATCTCCTGTGAAAGTATTTGGCTTGCCTTCACTGAGGAGGAAAGAAGTTTAGTTCTAACCAAGGGGAATTCTTTTTTTTTTTTTAATGAAAAGACAGAAACAAAAACCAACTGTAACCCTGAGACACAACTAAATTTTTTTAGAGAGCTGCCCACTCCCCCACCCCCCAGAGGACCGTGACCCTCCCTCCATGAGTGGCCTTTATTTATTGGCTGGAGGTGCCAGCCTGCAGGGGCGAGTTTAATCTGTCTGAGGGGGTCTCCCTGGGAGGGGACAGGGAAGGCAGGGGCTGGGGAGGGGGTGGGCCCGCCCGGAGGACAGCCGTTGTCTCTGAATGTGGCTCTCCTGAGAGAGGCCGGTCATTTGCGTCCACACAATTAAACAGCCTTAGAAGAGAGAAGGCTGGGGTGGGATAAAAGGAACCTTTAATCAACGGGCATAATAGAAGGGCCTTTAGTGTTTGACCCCGGAGGGGTGGGAGGGAAGAGGGAGCGGCCCAGTCTGCAGGCCTGGGAAGCAACGTGGGGCTGGCCAGCCTCCTGCAGGGGCCACTGAGGAAAGCAGCCTATCCGTGGCTGTGGCGGGGTCGGGCCAGGAGCTCGGGCCTGTGGGCACCGGAGGCTGGGGTCCACCTTCCACGGGCTTCCGCAGGTTCGGGGCGGCTGGGGCTGGGCCTCTCACCTGCTGCTGCAGACCCACCAGGCCTGCTTTGCCCTCCCCGCCCCCACCTTTCTAAATACGGTGGGGAGAAAGCAGACAGCTCTGCCTGGCATCGGGCACTGTCCCCACGGCGCGCAGGGCCGAAGACCGAAGCCTCCGAGCTGTCCACAGGTGGGAGGCCGCCCGGCCTGCTGCTCCCGGGGTGCCCTTGAGGGACAGCCCCGGTGGCCGTTGGCAGGCGGACGCAGGCCGAGGCTTACCTGCGTGCCAGCTGCAGCAGAACCCTCCAGACCCCTTCGCCGCCCTCGGCGTTGACCTAACCTTTCTTTGAAACAAAGCAGAAGATGCAGTCTTACCGAGACACGTTTTGGGTTTTCCTTTTAAGGTATTACTTCAAAAAAGCGAGCGACGAGTTTGCCTGCGGAGCCGTGTTTGAGGAGATCTGGGAAGACGAGGCGGTGCTCCCCATGTACGAAGGCAGGATTCTGGGGAAGGTGGAGAGGATCGATTGAGCCCCGGGGGTCGGGCTCCGGCGGACTGTGGGGGCCACACGGCCGGCCCCTGCCGTGACGGACTGCGACGAGAGACATTTTGAAGGAAAAACTAAACCAATGAAGAAGACAAAAGTCTAGGGAAGAATTGGCCACTGGCCACTTGGGGGGAGGGGGGGTGGTTTTCATTATTCACTAGCTGGGTACTGAGATAAGAAACGCCTGAACTATTTATTAAAAACATGACCACTCTTGGCTATTGAAGATACTGACTGTATTTGAGAGACTCCATACATAATATATGATTGCCTAGGGATCTGGAATCCGTAAACTAAGAGGAACTGTGTACAGCTCACCTGAACAGGAACCCTTACTGCTATTTATTGAACAGTTGATTCCCCCCTGTCCCCAATTTATGGATATGCTGCTCTAAACATAGAAGGGGGAGAGAGGACGTTTTAGTTGTCCTGTCCAAGCTTAGGAGTTGAGCGAGGAGTGCATTAATGATTTCTTCATTAAAAGAGGAAATCTCATGCTTTGCCCCGCACTTCTCCAAGCAAAGACAGACTTTTGCAAACGGCGCCCTACCGTCGACACATGCAGAAATTGGTGCATTTTTTTTTCTTTCTATGCTGCTCTGTTTTGTCATAAAGGTCTTGATTTGTAATGCCACAGCCCCGCCATCTAGGGTCGTGGCGTTGGATGGGGATCCGTTGTGGGGTGTGGTGCGGTGGGGAAGGCCTCCTTCCCGGGCCCCCGGATTTCCTCAGCAACTCGTCTAGCCCCACCAAGGCACAGCTCCCGAAGGCTGAGGCTTGCTAGAACCTTGGAGTCCAACTTGTGCTGTTACCGAGATAACGATTCCTTGGAGGTTTTTTGGGGGGGTTTTTTGTTTGTTTGTTTTTTTTGTGTTGTTTTGTTCTGTTTTAATTAGTCTTTGAACCACCGCCATTCTGGAAGCCACCCCAACCCGCCTTGGCCTGCAAAGAAGCAGACAGTCGTGGGGAGACCCAGCAGCACCCTTTCCTCCAGACACCTTCAGTCTGACGTTTGGGTTTTTGTGTTAAGTTAATCTGTACATTCTGTTTGCCATTGTTACCTGTACTATATGTCTGTATATATTGTACAAGAGTATTAATCCACTATCTCTAGTGCTTGACTTTAAATCAGTACAGTACCTGTACCTGCCCGGGGTCCTGCTCCGTGGGTCGCCCTATATTGAGGGCTCAAGCTTTCCCTTGTTTTTTGAAAGGGGTTTATGTATAAATATATTTTATGCCTTTTTATTACAAGTCTTGTACTCAATGACTTTTGCCATGGCATTTTGTTCTACTTATACTGTAAATTATGCATTATAAAGAGTTCATTTAAGGAAATTTACTTGGTACAATAATTATTGTAAGTAAGAGATGTAGCCTTTATTAAAATTTTATATTTTTCAAAACGTTGGCCTCGTCTTTGAATCGCGGGGGTGGGAGCCGGGCAGAGGCACCCTTGGCGTGCCGGGATTTCTCCCACCTTGCTTGAGCCCAGCTCTGGCCGACCTTGACCTCTTCTCACCTGACCTGGGGGTTTTGAAAAAACTGTCTTCAAAATCACCTGGTTACTGGCCGAGGATTTTCTTGTCACAGAGCAGGCCGTAGACAACTTCTCCATGTCCAGTGCTGTCTCTTTCTCAGATCCGGCCAGGTAGGGGCAGGAGATGACGAGTGGAGATGGCCTTCTCTCCTTGCATTTCCAGGAAATGGTGCATGGACCTGGAATGCCTAGCTGAATTGATGCCTCCTGAGCTCGGTGCTACTTGGCCAGCCGCTCCCTGGCCGTGCGAGTTTCAATGATCCCTTCAGCAAGCGTCGGGGCTGGGAAGGTGGTGGGGAAAGAAAACTGTCTGCTTCCCTGAGCAGTTTACTTCGTGCGGCCCTGGAAGTCAGCCAACGGTTGTTCGGTCCACAAACTCGGGTTACCTTCCAGCATTCAGAGGCCGGGCTGGATTTCTGAGCTGGGAGAGCAGGTCTACCGTAGAAGAGTCCTATAAGGGACCCATTTTAGGTAAAAGGGTCTGCTGGACTTGACTTCGGCATGGAGCCTTCCTGAGGTGGGGTCTGCAGCAGATCTGGTTGGCTTTCTGTCCCTGCAGCACACATGAGGCTGACGGGAGGGGAGGGCTGGGGTCCTGCTGCATGGGGTGAGCTGTTGGCTTGAACTGGCCAGCTTCGGCATGGCAGTGTCAGGAGACATCAGGGACTCTGCTGACAGCGCCTGGCCCGGGTGCCAGGGAATCTCTGCGCCACAGGGGTCCTCACTCTGGCTCCTAGCGATGTGGCCTGATGCACCCTCCACTCCCAGCTGGAATGGGGGCTCACAGCAGACAGTACCCCAAACCCAACTGTGGGGTTCTTCCCAATCCAAGAGGATGAGCCACAACCGGCTGTGTGCAGTGTGGGTAGGAGGTTCTGGCCTTTTCTTTTTTTTTTAATGTTTTATTATTGAGAGAGAGAGTGTGAGCAGGGGAGGATCAGAGAGAGAGGGAGACACACAATCTGAAGCAGGCTCGAGGCTCTGAGCTGTCAGCACAGAGCCCTACATGGAGCTTGAACTCAGAACCACAAGATCATGACCTGAGCCAAAGTCAGATGCTCAACCAACTGAGCCACTCAGGAGCCCCAGGCCTTTTGATTTATCCCATAAGCACAATGAGATAAAACACAGGCCCAGGGCTCAGACAACCCCAGGCTCTAGTCCCTGTGCCAACCCCGTCCAGGGGCCGTAGCACCTGTGAGAAGGCATGCCGGCCAGCTCTTCTAGGAGGTTCCTCTTTCTCTGCCTCTTGCATGTTAACTGCCCGGTGCTCTTGACCTGGCCTGGGGTGGCCACCTGGGCCTTCAACATTGTGGCATCAGCTGTGCCTTTGAGGAAAGGGCCGTTAGTTTTACTAGACTCTTAAAGGGATCTATGACTCAAAGGAGAAAGAAGTCTGCCTTGTCTTCCCTGTCCCCAAGCCACTCACAACCCAGCTTGTCAGAAACCCCCCTGCTCCCCGTTCAGTAGCCACCCACCCCAAGACTCACATACTGGACAGGATCTGCGTGAATTCCATGAATTTGGCATCTCCGGACACCTGCTCAGGGACTCCTGGATCCTCCCCTCACTGAACTCCACCCTTCAGTCAGACTCACCCACTCAGTGCTCATTCGCAGGTGCTCCCTCATGCTCTGGCCTCATTTCTCAGATTGCCTGTTCGTCCACTTGTGACACGCAGCCCACGGGACTGTGTCCCCTTCTGGCTGTCGCACTTGGGAGCCACAGTCCCCTCACCTGCTCAGCAGGGGTGGTAAATGTGCTCGCCTTCGAGGGTTGCTGTATAGGCAGAGTGAGGCTCGGGTCTCCCCCAGGGTCCCGGGGCACTGCAGCTCCCTCCTTACCGCCTGTATTTTTATTAGCACCTCATTTGGAAATCCCAACCCTCCCCATTCCTATCGCTGCGACATCTGGGCTTCCACACCCCCCTTCCCTTGCCCTTGACACAAAACCAAGAGAGAGGTGGACAAATGGGCTGTTAGGCTGCTTGACTGAGGGCTTTCAGCTGGAGCAGAGCTTTGGCCCCAGAGCATCTTTAAATTTTCCTTTATTGGGGCACCTGGGTGCCTCAGTTGGTTAAAAGTTCGACTTCTGCTCAGGTCATGATCTCACGGCTCATGAGTTTGAGCCCTGCGTCAGGCTCTGTGCTGACAGCTCAGAGCCTGGAGCCTGCTTCAGATCCTGTGTCTCCCTCTCTCTCTGCCCCTCCTCTGCTCGCAACTGTCTCTCTCTCCCTCTCTCTCAAAAATAAATATTTTAAGAAATTTTAAATTTTGTTTTAGTAAATCCATGACCTTACACAATACTTGGAAATTCTGTGAGGACTCTTACCTAGGGTGATGGTTCATGTAGGTAGGGAGGTTTGAACTGTGGGGCTTGAGAAAAGGATCTTGTTCTACTTTCTCCCAAAATATGCTGGGATCATAACTGTGCTGTCAAAAAGAAGGAAATTGGCAATTACCCCAAAGAAAACATTCCAGTCTATTGGAATAATTATTAAGGTTCTTCTACTTTTCTTGTTACTGTTTTTGGTAAAGAAAACTGGTCCTTTTGAGGCGCCTGGGTGGCTCAGTTGGTTCAGTGTCCGACTTCGGCTCAGGTCATGATTGCATGGTTCATGAGTCTGAGCCCCACATTGGGTTCTCTGTTGTAAGTGCTGAGCCTGAGTTGGATCTCTGTCCCCCTCTCTTCCTGCTCCTCCCCTTTCTCTCTCAAAAATAAATAAACCTAAAAAAAAATTTTTTTTAAAAGAAAGTGTTTTTTTTTAACCTTTAATGAACAATTTGGTTGTATAGGAACTAATTTGGTTGTATAGAAACTCCCCAAATTGGGTAGATGATTCAAAAGAGTGATCCACACCTTCCTTTGCATCATTATTCCACTTTATCAACCAGATTTTCTAAAGATCTGATATGAGAGTGAGCTTCCGCTGTAATCTGTGTCCCGGGAAGGCGGTCGCCCACATGGACAATGCCTAATTCTAAAATCATAAATTCCCTGTCTTCATCCACACCGACCTTTTACTTCCCCTACCGTGCTCTGCTGCTCAGAGTCTTTGCATGTGCTGTTCCCTGTGCTGGACTCGCCCCCTCCCTCAGCCCTTCCTGAAGTTGTCTGCTTTTCAGCCTTCAGGTGTTGACTTAAATGTCAGAGATCTTCCCTGACCATCGGGTCCCTATGTGTCCTCACCTGGCTGTCTCCACCACAGAACTTCCTTCGCCCTTTCCCTGCACATTCGAATTTGTCCCTATACAATAATGATTCCATTGCTCACTTACGTATCCAGGAGGCAGGGAATGAATATGCTTTTATTCACCACTGTGTATGTAACGGCCGGCATAGTGCTTGGCACTTAGTAGGCCTTACAGAATGGAAACCAAAAAGAAAATAGAAATTGCCTATAGTAATTAGAGTATCAACTATAATGAAAATAATCACTATTAACACTTTACAGCATCTTTCTATGGTTAAAACACACTCACATGCACAAACACGCGCATGCACACAAAGGACCATATGGTATATGTGACTTTGTAATCTGTATTTTTCATTCAATAATATGTCACTGGCATATTTCCATATCAATAAACATTTTCCTGTGTTGTTCTACAACAGGAGCTGAATGTATGACTGTGTTTATTTAATCACTATGCTTGGACATTTATATAGTTTATAAATACTGCAATTATAAGTCCCATTGTAGTGAAACATTTCTAGCTAAATATTTCCTCGGTATTCATCACTAAATAGTCTTTAATTATTAGGATGAAGGTTGTTCATGTAGAATTTCTAGATCAAAGTTCCTTTTTAGGGCTTTGGCCACATCCAGCCTGACTGTCTGAGGCAGTGGCTTGCACTTGACCCTCCAGTGACTTGACCACGTTTGGCATTCAAGCCATGTTTATGCCATCTACTTAATGTTTTATTTTTTTATTTTTTGAGAGAGAGAGAGAGAGCATAAGCAGGGGAAGGGCAGAGAGAGAGGACAGAAGATCCCAAATGGGCTCTTTACTGACAGGCTGACAATAGTGAGCCAGACGTGGGACTCGAACTCACAAGCCACAAGATCATGACTTAAGCTGAAGACAGACGCTCAACCAGTTCAGCCATCCAGGTACCCCTATGCCATCCATTTAAATATCAAGCCTGGATAGTCAAGGTTCTGCTCAGTCTGAGCCAGGCCTACCTTCCTGGTATTAGCTCTATTTACAAGCTGGGTAACCTTGAACAATGAACATCCCTGTCCGTAGTTTGACTATAATCTGCATAGAGTCATGAATGCCTGTCACCGTGCTGATGGAAGCTGCTAAGGTGTGCATGGGTCTTGGCAGTGGGTCTGGCCCATGGTCAAGACCTCGTACACAGCGTTGCTATTATCACCGGCTGATCCCCACCACCAGCCTAAGGTCACTTCCTCCCCTCTTCCTTTTCTTCTTCCTCCCCAGTGGTAAGCCACTTGGAGAACAGGGTCTGTGGCTCAGACTTTGATGTCCAAGAGCCTTACAGGTATGGGCGCCCGGCTGGCTCAGTGCACGGGGCGTGCACCTCCTGATCTTGGGGTTATGAGTTCAAGCCTTGGGTGTAGAGATTTCTTAAAAATGAGAATTTTAAAAGAAAATAAAAAGAGCTTTACAGGTAAAAAGTCACCCTGAGTGATACAGAGAGTGTTGGGTAAGTAAGACTCGTCCAGACATCCTGTGACCACACGGCCCTTCTTAACTCTCCATCTGACTTTGCTCCATTTTCCCAAATTCAACTTTGGACCAAATCATGTTATTGGGAGTCCCTGAGCCTTTTGTGCTCTTTGTATCAGACATGGTACTTGGAGAAGAGCAGAGGAGGATCCGATGGTCACAGGGGTTGAGGTTGGCTTTCTCTCCCACCATCTCCCAGTGATCTCAACAAGAAGAAACTAGAAACCAGCCATGAATGATGTTGTGGTTATGGTTACTCGATTTAGCAGACTAAGCTACAGGACGTCCAATTAAATTTGAATTTCACATAAATGATGAATAATTTTTGTAAGTATAAGTATGTCCCATGCAGTAGTTGGGGCATACTTATACTACTGGAAACATACCTATTGTTCATCTGACATTCAAACTTACCTGGGCATCTGGCATTTGAACTGGCAACTCCAGCTGGGGCAGATGCTTTGGAAAACTGCCCACTCAGCCTTCCTTCCTCTTTGCTCCCAATGTGCTTTCTTGGAAAGCTAACCTCTGCATGTTCCAGGCTGCTTTGTATCTAGATTCGAAGTGGGTTCCATCATTGGGGTTTGCTCACTGGGAGACAGAGACGTCTTCCCTTGGGTTTTTCTTTGTCAACAAAGTCATGGAGTCACGGGGCTTTATTGAGGCCACGTGGGGGTCTGGTCTCAGCATCCTCGGTACCACGAGGTATGGAACTGGGGCAGACGTCCAGGCTCCGCGTGCTGGTGTCCAGCCCCTAGCTCCTGGATATGGCTGCTTCCTGATAACAGGGCTGTGCCCTTGGCACCTACACACTCCTTGGCCAGGCGAGCTCTGTAGGAGATTTGGAAGTCTTGGCCAAAGGCTCAATCTATTCCATTTGTTAACTCCTTAAACAAATGTGTAAGGGCCTCATATCTCGTATTAACTTACTTTCTGTTAAAAAGTTGAACTTGTTGTGGGACGCCTGGGTGGTTCAGTTGGTTGAGCGTCTGACTTCACCTCGGGTCATGGTCTCACGGCTCACGAATTTGAGCCCCGCGTCGGGCTCTGTGCTGACAGCTCAGAGCCTGGAGCCTGCTTTGGATTCTGTGTCTCCTGCTCTGCCCCTCCCCTGCTCACGCTCTGTCTCTCTCTCTCTCTCAACAATAAATAAACATTAAAAAAATGCTTTTGAAGTTGTACTCGTTTGGGGCTGCTGTGACAAAACAGCACAAGCTGGCAGCTTAGAACAACAGACGTTTGTCTCGGTTCTGGATCCTGGATGTCAGAAAACAAGGTATCGGCAGGGCCGTGTCTCTCTGAAACCTGGGGAGGAAGGAGACTTTCCTGTCTCTTCAGGCTTCAGGAGTTCCCAGGCATTCCTGGGCTATGGCTGCAAACTCCAACTTTAAGAGTGTTCTCCATGTGTTGTTGTTGTTTTTTTAAATTTATTTATTTATTTTGAGAGAGAAGAGAAAGTACGGGCAGGGGAGGGGCAGGGAGAGAGAGGCAGAGAGAGAATCCCAAGCAGGCTCCACACTCGTTACAGGGTCCGACCAGCGGCTCGATCCCACGACCGTGAGATCACAACCTGAGCAGAAATCAAGAGTTGGACTCTGAACCCACTGAGCCACGCAGGCACTCCTTTCCTGGTGTCCTACGCCACGGTCCTTCCTCTGAACTTGTCCGTGACTGTGCCCGAATTTCCCCTTTGTATAAGGACACCACTCATATTGGATTAGGGCCCAGCTGACCTCATCTTAACTTACATCTGCAAAGACCTTATTTCCAAATAAGGTCACATTCTGAGGTCCTGTGCTACTTAGGACTTCACGGTAACTTTTGGTGAAGACACAAGTCAACCCATAACAAATACTTAGTGGAGTCTGTCTCCTGGATGATAAAATTGTGACTCCTATCATTGGTCCTCACAGGCAAAGGAAAGCACAAATCTTTCAAGAGAAAAAGTTCAATAATCACCTCAAGGAGAAATGCACCGTGACCAGGTGCAAGATCTCCTTTTTCCCCTCTGCCCGCCAAGTTATCCTGGCCACGCTCCATCCTGATGACTTCACACACCTCTGATTTTATTCCCACTCAGCCGTCTTGGTCACCTCAAGACGAAGCGAGAATCTGAGCCTTTCCCTCCTTGTGCTCATTGTAGGACAGTATGAAAAGCAGATGTAACTCTCTCTCCAAAAACTATCTTGGCTCCCCGGACACTGAAAAACCCTGAAAGAGGGGCGCCTGGGTGGCTCAGTCGGTGAAGTGTCCGACTTTGGCTCAGGTCATGATCTCATGGTTCGGTTCGTGAGATGGGGCCCCATGTCAGGCTCTGTGCTGACAGCTCAGAGCCTGAAGCTTGCTTCCGATTTTGTGTCTGCCTTTCCTCAGCTCACACTTTGCCTCTCTCTGACTCACTCTCAAAAATAAATAAAGATTTTAAAAAATTAAAAACAACAACAAACTATCCCTGAAAGAGGTCACTGGGAGAAATTGCAGAACTTTCTTCTCCAAAGATTTCCAGGTGGGGAATAGAAAGCCGATATACTTTCCATGGCTTTTGGACATCTTCTAGTCTGGAGGCTGCATCCTTACCTAGATAGACTGTCCAGATCTCCTCCTCTCTGGGATTCTGAGTGTGGCACAGGCCTGTGAGGGTAATTCTACCATATTTTTCCCAGGGACAGATAGGCCCCCTGGTCACTGGTGGCCGTGGTGGTCAGTGGGTGGTTCTTATGAACTTTCAGAGGAGGGTGTGTGCCTTGGCAGGGACCTTCATTGGTTAACGGGCCTCAGCTCCCATCCCTAACCAGGCAGTGGGTGCCTGGGTGTCTGTTTGCATGAGGGTAAAACTCTCTTGGTGATAATCAATTGTACAAATGGTTTGTGAGTCATTGTCAAGCGCTTGGCAGGCTGAAGACAGAAAGAAGCAATTAGTCTTCTGATCAACATGGTTTGTCAACTTAAAAGGTTTGGGCTACAGCGTCCTCCAGATGACACCCTCTTCTTGGCATGCCTGAGATGGCCACAGGCCTTTGTTGTTCATTCATCCAGCCTGAACAAGCCCAGGGGGTGAGGGAAGGGGGAGGGGCGCGCTCTGGGGGAGGGTCACAGCTGCCTTCCATCTGAGCCCGGTCATTCGCCAGGCTCTGTGGGAACCAGCTCCGCCTGGAGAAGCAGAGACCCCTCCCAATCTCACTTTAGAGGACAGGACTGCTTGAGCCACCTGCTTCCCATTCGGCCAGGAGCCAATTATCCGGACTGAGGGGAAGCCAGGTCCCCAGGGTGAGGGGGAGAGAGACAGTGAGAAAATGAGTTAAATGGAAGAGTGGATTATGGCAGGAAAAGGTTGGCTTGTAAAGTGTTTCCCTTTGGAGTTTTTTTCCATTTAGTTTGTATTTTTCCCTCCGACCACAAAAATAAATAATCATGGTAAAACATTTTTTTTTAGTACACAGAATTACACAAAAGACAATGAAACCTGCCTATGATCCCACTACCCAGAGATAGCGGCAGATAACATCTGGTGTCTCTCCTTCCAATACGCGGCATGCTGTCTTTCTCAGTGAAGTGTTCTGAGCCTCTCATCATTTTTAAGGGTAAATCTTGACCTGTGTGAATACTTTCGTTTCAAGCAGACTTGGTGGCCATATCTGCAAACTGCCCTGGCCACTGTGCCTTGATTCCTCTACCTAATAAACCTCCTTTTCCAACAAGAGGCATGTCTCCATGGAGACAGGAGGCAAGAGATGCTCTAGAAATTGTAGAATGCCCTATATTCCCAGAAGGAGGAGGTTGGAGATCCTGCCTGCCCTGCCCCTCCCCTTACCTATTGGGATCACCGCTGCTTGATTTGACTGCTGCTTGTCGAGTGTCATTGCTCCTGCCTTTGTGCAACACCGGATGAAGTCTTGTTTCCTGTCCTGGTTTATCTACATCCTTTTGCCTCCAACGCACAGTGTTTTCCCAGTCACCTCCTTCCAAGAATCTCCATAAAGGACACCAGTGAGATTTGATCTTGCAGGTGGTCATCTGTTATTTTATGGGGCCCAGCATCCATGTTTTCATCTCCGGATAACACACCTTGGTTTTCTTTTGGGAAACAACACTCACCTACAAAAATGGCACATGATCTGGCCAATTAA
The DNA here is from genome assembly GCF_006229205.1 of Suricata suricatta. NCBI lineage: Eukaryota > Metazoa > Chordata > Mammalia > Carnivora > Herpestidae > Suricata > Suricata suricatta. The sequence goes on from NC_043716.1 coordinate 46,768,488, forward strand.
TAAGTCTATTGCATTGGCCACGATCGGCTCAGAGATGGACGCTTGACTTAAGTTGGTCCAATGAGATTCAGCCATGGAACTTGAACCAGGAATTTGGAGAACAGGGAGCTCTCTTTCTACTGGGGCTTCTAAAATGCTAGGACAAAATCTTGGAGCTTTGGGGAGCCAAGAACTGGAAAGAGCTTCTTGCCATTGAAGCCAACAAAGAAATTCAGAGCCATATGATAGAGGGGTAGAGACAGAGAGAATGATCTCCCAAGTTTTGTCAGCATCCCTTTGATCCTTAGATTCAACTGCCCACGAGCCCAGCCTTGTGAGTCAGTAAATCCTGGTCATCTCTTTTTTCTTAAGTCCATTTGACTTTCGTTTTTGTGATATTCAACCAAAAGAATTTTGACTAATCATACAGCTCCTGTTGGGGGTGGGGGAGTGAGGATCTGTTCTCAAGGCCAGTTTGGATGGCGGAGAGCCCAAGCTCCTGGAGTTTGAGGTATACGCATTACATGGCCTGAAATGAGGGGAGAGATTCAAGAGGTGAAACTGGTGGCTTTGAGAAACAGATGAATGATGAAAAGACACCTCAAGTTCAAGTTATGAAGAATGCCATGCTTAGATGCTGGCAACCAAAGGCTTAGGTTATAGGACGGCCTTTATGTAACATGACTCTTGGGACCTGAGGCCACTTTCACTGTTCTCTGATGAACATCCTCATCGCCAACACCTACTGAGAGGTACCATGTGCCTGCACAAGGGGTTGGGGGGTAGGGGACACAAACGATGAAGACATGGCGCCCAACCCAGAGCAACACCCAGTGAAGACATTAAAATTCACTGTGAAGTGTCTGAATAGAGCTGGTCTGGAGACCCAGAGAGAGGCCACTTCTGGGCTGGGACTTGCAGGGTCCCAGGGAGTGATGAGGAGAATAATGGAAGGGCAATCTTGGGAGAAGCAAGACAGTGAGAGTAAGGAGGGTGCGGGGCGGGTGGGAGGTGGACTGCGGAGGCCACAGAGTGGAGCAGGTGGTGAAGAGTATCTGGGGTCTAAACCCGAAAGTGGGGGCCCTTTAATCTGGGAGAAACTAACCTTGGTGGAGGCATGAGAGACACAAAACCAGTAGAGGCAGCCAGGGCAGAAGCAGCCGGTCCGCTGGCCCCTCCCACCCAACTGGCCCTCCCCTCCCCCATGCTTACCTCCCCAGCCCTGCCCTGCCCTGCTTACACCTCCCCAGTCCCTTAGTTCTCCCCATCCACACACTCCTCCCTCTCCCCACTCACCTCCCTCCCTGTTTCACCCCCTCCTCTCCCCCCCTTCCTCATCCCTCCACTTTCTTTTCCCCTGGCCTCTCCCAATCTCTTCCTACAGCCCTCCTTTTCCCCTTCTTTCTCCTTCCTCCTATTCCCTTTCTCCTCCCTTTACTGCCCCTCCCCCTCCCCCCTCTGGCCCTTCCCTGCTTGTCCCCCACCTCCCAGCCATATTAGGGGCAGAATCACGCTGGGACCTGGGTGAGCCCCTGCTCCCTACCCTCCAGCAGCTAGAATCCCTCTCAGGCTTATTTTGGTCCAGAGATACCCCCACAACCCCGGCCATCCCCCACCCCAGAAAAGAACTCTCTTGGCGGGGATGCCCCTGACCCCACTCGCCTCGTCTCTCGGAAGGGAGGTCCTGGGCCCAGGGAAGCTGCCAGAGCGCAAGGGAAGTGAGGACCTAGCAAGTGGACTCTCTGTTATTATTTTTCTCCCCTGGGGGTCACGAGCAAGGAATTCTGGGCTCGGAGTCTTTATAGATCCTCACTCCCTTGGCAACCCAGCACTCCTGTCCAACCTGGAGTGTTTAATTACCAAGGAAAAGAATGATTTTTTTTTTTTCCCTGAGAATCCATTTAATTATTTGATAGCACAGTAACCAAAGAGTGTGAGCGGCCCGTAGCCAGAAGGGACTTCAAAGCAATAGCTTGATGTTGCTGAGTGGGGCATTAATGGGTTCTGAAGGGAGGAGGTTGCTAAAGAGAGGGAAAGTATTCAAAGCAATCCTGCCAGCAATCTCAAAAAATGCATAAACACTGGAATGCTCCGCCGGAGAGGGAAGGCGAGTTCAAAGGGATGGGAGAGTTTTCATGTAAAGTTTAGAGTTTAAGGCGTGACTGCTGGCTACGGGGCCTCAGCGTTTGAACTCTTGTTTATTAAAAACAGTTTCCTAGCCATTCAGCGGGTTCCCAAAGACAACAGAGAAACGCAGACTTTTTCAGTGTGGAAGGTTTAAAGCCTTCATTGATTTCTACCTAGGGTTCGCCCCACCTCCCCGCTTTTGTGCTTTCTTTCTTTCTCTTTTTTATTTATTTTTTTGATCAAGTTCTTAAAATCCCACTATCAGAGGGTGACGGCAGCAAAGAGAGAGAGAGAGAGAGAGAGAGAGAGAGAGAGGTTTGCCCCCATCCCATCAAATCCAGGAGACCAGGTGGCCTTTCTCCCTGTTTTGCTTGGGGTGGGGGTGGGGGTGGGGGGCGCTGAGACCCTGGTGACCCCAGTGGGGTCTGTCCAGGGGACCCGTAGGAGCCCAAGGTTCTTTCAGAAGCAAGGGGGCTGGCCTAGATTCTGGGCCCAGCAGGGCTGTGGAAGTTGGTTTTCTAGCTTTCTCAGCTCTTCCTGATTACCCAGGGTAGCAGAGGGGGGCTTCCCAGCATCTGCCTTCAGAAGGGGCTCAGAGAAGGCCTTCAGTTTTCCAGATCTAATTTCCAAGCCCGAGGACACAGACCAGGATCTTGTAGTGACCTCATACTGTTCCTTGATGAGAGGGGAGGAAAAAAAATCGTGTTTTAAAGGTGGTTTAAATAAATTCTAGGAGAGCCTTCAAACCACAGGACTTGCTGGCTCCCCGTCCAAGGCCTCAGTCTTGCTGATATTGACTGAGCTGTGCCTCGAGCCTGGGCCCGACGGACGTGACCTTTCTCTCGTGGGCCAGCTCAGCACCCAGAAGGCCAGAGGCAGCTCAGGGTGGACCCACAGCTCCCCAGAGACTCTGGTCTTGGGGAAATGGTTCCCGCCTCCTGCCCTGGCCTTGCTGACTTGGAAAAACAGCCAAAGAGTAAGGTGAGCTCTCTGTCTCGGGCTCCATGTCCTTGTGGGATCATGAAACACTGGAAAGCACATCGATCAGGCTGTGGCCAGTCCCTCCTTTAAAGTTTATTTATTTATTTTGAAGGAGAGAGAGGCAGAGAGAGAGAGTCCCAGGCATGTTCTACACTGTCAGCACAAAGCCTGACGCAGGGCTCATGAGATCATGACCTGAGCTGAAGTCAGACACATAACCAGCTGAGCCTCCCCAGGGGCCCCTAGACCTCCTTTAAATTAGGGCGTTCCTGCCCTTCCTTTGAGGACATGGTCTAAGAGCTCACCCAACTCTGTATCTCCATTCAGCTTTATCCCCAGTACAGGTTTTTAAAGTAACTATTTTGTTTTGCTTGAGGCGCCTGGGTGGCTCAGTTGGTCAAGCACCTGACTTCGGCTCAGGTCACAATCTCATGGCTCATGGGTTCGAGCCCCGTATTTGGCTCTGTGCTGACAGCGGAGCCTGGAGTCTGCTTCAGATTCTGTCTCTCTCTCTCTCTCTCTCTCTCTCTGCCCCTCCCCTGCTCACATACTGTGTCTCTCTCTTTCTTTCAAATATAAATATTCAACAAATTAAAAAAAATTTTTTTAACATTTTTTTATTTTTTGAGAGACAGAGACAGAGCATGAATGGGTGAAGAGCAGAGCGAGAGGGAGACACAGAATCCGAAACAGGCTCCAGGCTCTGAGCTGTCAGCACAGAGTCTGATGGGGGGCTCGAACTTACAGACCTCGAGATCGTGACCTGAGCTGCAGTCAGACACTTAACCAACTGAGCCACTCAGGATGCCCTCAATAATTTTTTTAAAAAACATTTTGTTTTGCTTAACCAGAAGCCCCCTATGCTACCAATTCCGATGTTGCTTTAAATCACCAAATGGAATACAACCAGGCTCCGCCCACCCGCCACCCCCCCATTTTACAGGAAGATGGGTCTTCAGGGCAATTGCAACTGTGTTTATGACATAAGAGGGAAAATCACAAATCCCAAGCCACAGGCCCATGCTCACACCCATGTGCATTCTCTTGTTGGTATGAATTTCCTTTCTTTCTGAGTCAGGGGCTGTGACGTGCTCACAAGCCCTCATTTGTAGCATTTGCCAATTTCCCTGGTGTAAATGCTCCCACCACAGTTGATTTTAAATGGAAACAGCTAGCCAGGGCATACCACTAGAAACGGCTCCAAAGTTGCAGTTAACACACCACAGAAGCTGCCTTCTCTTCACGAGGCCTTTGTTCCGAGAGGTTACACCCTAAGCTAAAAGGTTAAGGAGTCTTGGGGCGCTTCAGTGGCTCAGTCGGTTAAGCGTCCGGCTCAGGTCATGATCTCACGATTGGTGGGTTCGAGCCCCGCATCAGGCTCTGTGCTGCCAGCTCAGAGTCTAGAGCCTGTCTTCAGATTCTGTGTCTCCCTCTCTCTCTGACCTTCCCCTGCTCATGCTGTCTTTCTCTCTCTCAAAAATAAAATAAAACATTAAAAAAATTTTTTTTAAATAAATAAAAAGTTAAGGAGTCTTATGCTTTACAAAAACATCAGTAGGTATAGAGATGAAAGCATGGAGTGTGGGGTTGGGAAGAATGTTATGAATACTTACTATGTATCTTTTTGTGTCGGGCAGCATGCAAATGGCCACTGTGCAAATACATGGCTATGTGCATGTGTCTGCATATACACGTGTGTGTGTGTGTAATACTATAATACTATTGACTGACCAAAGGACATCTATGTTCTTGTTCCTTCACTGTTCCATCTCTTCATATTCTAACTAGAAAATGAGTATAGTAAAACCTTGGTTTGCAAGCATAACTCATTCCGGAGACATGCTTGTAATCCAGAGCATTCGTCGTATTTCAAAGAAATTTCAAGAACCATTGGCTCAGCCCTGATCATGTGACATTCAGCATCACGTACTACTCATATTGCAAGACATCACTCTGTTTATCAAGTTAAGTTAAAATTTATTAGAAATGCTTGCTTGCTTGAGGAATACTCGCCAATACGTTACTCGCAATCCAAGGTTTTACTGTATTTAACTTTGTAGGATGCCAGGGGTTGGATCTCCAGTTTATTTAGGTTGGAGAGATTTGCTCAGGGTCATTTACAGCGAAAACTATGCACTCGTAAATTAACCCGACCGATGGAGATGCCAAGAAAAGATTTGAGTCATTTCTTTAAAAAAAAAAAATCAATTTTACTGACGCATAACGTCCGTAAAATACAATGCTTCATCTTACCACAATCAAGGTATAAACCATTTTTTTCCCACTCCTTTGCAGGCAACCTTGGCTCTCCCACCCCTGGCCAGTGCCAATCACGGATCTGCTTCCTGTCACTGTAGGTTAACTTAGCTGAGGATTTTCAGCCTCATCACGAAGAACGTTTGGGGTCATGCTTTGCTGTGTGGCTGACCTGAGCAAAGTAGGATACTTAGCGGCTTCTCCAGACTCTACTCAGCAGAAGCCAGTGGCATTTGCCAGCTTGTGACAGATCAAATATGTTTCCAGATATTTCCAAGTGTTCCCTGAAAGGCAAAAATCGCCCACAGGTGACAATTCCAGAAATTCACATACATGAAGCCTACAAAATATGCTCTTTTGTGCCTAGCTTCCTCTGCTCAGTCCAATTTTGGGGATTCATTCTTGTTGTTGAGCATCTGAATAGCATGTTCCTTTTTCTTGCGGAGTGTTAGTCTGTTGTGTGGTTTCATCTGTCCACCTGTTGATGGACATTGGGCTGTTTCCTTTTTTCTTTTTAAAGTTTTTTTTTCAAATATTTATTTGTTTATAAAGTTTATCTATTTATTTTGAGAGAGAGACAGCATGAGTAGGGGAGGGGCAGAGAGGGAGAGAGAGAAAGAATCCCAAGCAAGCTCCATGCTGCCACCACAGAGCCCAACTCGGGGCTCGACCTCATGAAACTGAGATCATGACCTGAGCCGAAACCATGAGAAGGATACTTAATTGACTGAGCCACCTAGGTGTCCCTAAAGTTTTTTTTAATATTTTATTTATTTTTGAGAGAGAGTGTGTGAGCTGGGCAGAGAGAGGAGGGACAGGATCCAAAGCAGGCTCTGTGCTGACAGCAGAAAGCCCGATATAGGGCTCGAACTAATGAACCTTGATCTCAGGACCTGAGCCTACGTCAGACACTCCACTGACTGAGCCACCCAGATGCCGCTGGGCTGTTTCCAACATGGGGACATGGTGACCAAGTCTACTAGGAACATCCATTTAACTGTCTGGTGAACGCATGTTTTTACTTCTCTTCAGTAGGAAGTGAAATTACGGAGATGAATGCAAGCATATTTTTTTAACTTTACGAGAATGCCAAACTCTTTCCCCAAGTGGTTTTATCATTTTATGTTTCCACTGAAAGTGAGTGAAAATGTGTGAGAGTTCCAGCTGATCCACATCTTCTTTGACGTTTGGGAGACAAGTCTTTTTCATCCTAAACCTGCCGGTGCCCACATTTCTCTGAAGACTCATGACATCGATCACCATTTTGTGCACTTATTGGGTGTTAATATAGCTTCTTTTGGGAAATATCTGAACACATCTTTTACCTATTTTTAAAATTGGATCCGTGGTTTTCGTATTACGGAGTTATAAGTGTTCTTTGTATATTCTGGATACAAGTTAGACATCTGTATTTGAAATGTTTTCTACCAGTCCTTGGCTTTCTTTTTTAATTCTTTAATGGCGTTTTTGAAAAGCAAATATTTTTAATTTCAATGAACTCAGATTTATTCTTCTCTTTCAGTAGTGCATTTCACGGTTTGTCTAAAAAAAGTTTTGTCTACACCAAGGTCAAAAAGGGTCTTTTTTTTCCTATTTTTTCTCCAATTTTTTTCATGATTTTAGCTTTTATAAAGTTGAGCTCTATGATTAATATTGACTTAATTTTTGTCTATATATAGGTAAGATTTAAGGTTAATTTGTTTCTCATGAATATCTAGTTTTTCTAGCCTCATTTTTGTGAAAGCTATTTTTCCCTGTTGAATTATCCCAGCATCCTCTTTAGAAAATCCATTGCATACATATGTGCGGACCTATTTCTGGACTCTCTAGCCTGTCGTATTAATAAATTTATCTTCTTTATACCATACCACACTATCTTGATTACTGTAGATTTATAATCAGTCTTGGAATCAGGTAGTGTACGTCTTCTCAATTTATTCTTTAATAATCAGTAAAAAATGTTTTTGACTAATTTAGGCCCTCTGAATCTCTCTACAAACTTTATAATCAGTTAGTCAATTTCTATCAGAAAGCTTTGGAATTTTTATTGGGATCAAGTTGAATCCATAGGTCAATTTGGATAAAACTAACATCTTTAACAACACTGAGTCTTCCAACCTGTGAACACAGCTTATCTTACCATTTCCTGAGGCCTTCTTTTTGTTTTTTTAATAGTTTATTTTCAAATTGGATTCCATATAACACCCAGTGCTTCTCCCCAAAAGTGCCCCCCACCATGACCATCACCCCCTTCCCTCCCTCCCCCTCCCCCTTCAGTCCATGGTCCATTTTCAGTATTCAATAGTCTCTCATGATTTGTGTCCCTCACTCTCCCCAGCTCTTTCCCCCTTCCCCTCCCCATGGTCCTCTGTTAAGTTTCTCCTGTTAGACCCATGGGTGCAAACATATGGTATCTGTCCTTCTCCGCCTGACTTATTTCGCTTAGCATGACACCCTCGAGGTCCATCCACTTTGCTACAAATGGCCATATTTCATTCTTCCTCATTGCCATATAGTACTCCATTGTATATATATACCACATCTTCTTGATCCATTAGGCCTTCTTTAATGTTACATTCTCAGTGTACCTATGTTGGCTATATTTTGTTAACTCATGGGATTTTGTGGTTTTTTTTTTATGCTATTATAAATGGTATTTTTTGTAAGTTTATTTATTTTGAGAGAGTGTACAGAAGAGGCAAAGAGAGAGATAGAGACAGAGACAGAGAGAATCCCAAGCAGGCTCTGCACTGTCAGTGTGGGGCCCAGTGCAAAGCTCAAATCTCACAAACCGTGGGACTATGACTGGAGCTGAAATCAAGTCAGACGCTTAAGGGAGCGAGCCACCCAGGCGCCCCATAAATGGTACTTTTAGGTGTTATTTTCTAATTGTTCTTTGATAGTATATAGGTATATCATTGGTTTTTTATTTTGACCTTGTATCATATGCCCTTGCTGAATTCACTTATTTTTGTTAGCTTTTGAAAAATACTTTCAGGGGCCCCTGGGTGACTCAGTCGGTTAAGCGTCTGGCTTCAGCTCAGGTCATAACCTCACAGTTTGTGGGTTCAAGACCCACTTCGGGCTCTGTGTTGACAGATAGCTCAGGGCCTGGAGCCTGCTTTGGATTCTGTGTCTCCCTCTCTCTCTGACTCTCCCCTGCTCATGCTATCTCTCTCTGGCTCTCAAAAATAAATAAAAAACATTAAGAAAATAATACTTTCATAAAGATTTTCTATGTACACAATCATTGTGTGCACTGACTGGGACCTGCTATTGAGTGTTAAATAAAGGTTTTGAAATCTGATATCCTTGCTCGTTTTCAGTCTTAAGTGGAAAGTGGTCAGTCATCCAGTATTAGGTTTGGGGTTAGCGGCCGACGGTGGCTGATACTCCATATCGGGTTGACCCTGGCCCCTGGGATTTCTATTTGCTCAGGGTTTTTATTGTGAATGTAAGTTTTACTTTGTCAAATATTTTTTTACATCTGTCCATTTGACTATCTAATTTTTCCCCTTTATTATGAATCAGATGATTTACATTGGTAAATTGATTTTTATTTTTTATTTGTTTTTATTTAAGTTTATTAATTTTTTTAGTAATCTCTATTCCCAACATGGAGTTCTAACTCATGACCCTGATGTCAAGAGTTACATGCTCTAAAGACTGAGCAGCCAGACACCCCTATGTTGGTTGATTTTAAAATGTTCAACCATTCTAGTGTTTCTTGGATAAATCCCAGTTCGTCGGAATGTGTTATCTATTTTGAGTATTGTTGGATTCGGATTGCCAATAAACAATCTCCTCTCCTCTATCCTCCTCTATTTTCCAAAAAAAAAAATCATGAAAGATTGAACTATAATTTTCTTAAAGGGTTTGAATTTACCAGCATAGCCGTTTGGCCTGAAGTTTTCTTTTGCAGAAAAAAATTGTTTTTAAATTTCTTTAATACATTGGGGCTTTTTCTGACTGACTATTTCTTCTCAGGCCAGTTTTGTAAATTTTGTCCTCCAAGTAATTCATCCATTTCTTTCTGCCCTGTTAGGGCAGAGCCTGAAGAGGGGCCTGAACCCAATGAACCAGGAGATCTAGTCAGGGCACCTGAACTGAAATCAGGAATTGGTTGCTTAACTGACTATGCCACCCAGACACCCCAGTAATTTGTCCGTTTTATCTAAATTGTTGAATTTATCACCAAAAATTGTTTATATTATTTTCTAATTATCCTATAGGATTTGTAATGATGTCCCTTGTTCATTCCTAATAACGATGAGTTGCGTGTTGTTTCTTCCCACCGGCCCCCCCCCCCCCCCCCCCCCCCCCCCCCCCGCCCTTGTTTACTCCAGCTGGAGTTTTAGATGTTTCCTAAGAGTTAGCTTTTGGTTTTATTGAGTTAATCTACTGCAAGTCCATTTTCTATTTCTTTACTGCTCTTATTTCCCCTATTTCTTCCTTCTGCTTCCTTTACTTTTTTTTTTTTTTTTACTAGTTTCTTAAGCTAGAAACTTAAATAGTTGATTTTGGGTCTTTCATCTGTTGTAAAACATTTAAAGCTACACATTTGCATCTAACCACTGTCATAGGGGCATTCTTCAAATTTTGATATGCTGTGTTTTTCTTATCATTCAGTTCAAAATATTTTCTAATTTATTTTTTGACTTCTTTTTGGATTCATGTGCTATTTAGAAGTATATTGCTTAGTTTCCTAATATTTCTGGATTTCTAATATTCCAGATACTTCTCTCTTGTTTTTTTTTTAATTTTATTTAATTCTGTTGTCAGAAAATATCATCTTTGGGTTCAACCTTTTTACATGTGTTGATAGCTGACTTATGGTAGAGCAAATGGGCCACCTTGTTGAATGCTCCATGTGCATTTGAAAATAATGTGTATTCTACTCATGCCAGGTAGAGTGTTCTATTAATGTCAGGTCAGTATGGTTGACAGCATCATCAAGTCTTCTATATCTCTACTGATTTTCTATCTATTTCTATTTGCTCTACCAATTCTAAAAAACAGGCTTAAAATCTCTAGGTACAGTTAGGACTTTCTTGTTATTTCTGCTTTAATTGTGTTAGTTTATACACATTTTGACTGATATGTCTTGATAAATTGACCTTTAAACCAGTAAGAAATATCCCTCTTTATCCCTATCATATCCCTTGTCCTGAAGTTACTTTTGTCTGATATCAGTATAACTAGCTTTCCTATGTATGTAGAATCTTTTTCCATACTTTAACCTTTAATCTATGGCTTTATATTTAAGGTGTATTTCTTATGGACAACAAATAATTGGGTCTTTTTTTAAAAATCCATTTTGATGATAATCCCTGCCTCTTAATTAAAATGTTTGGACCATTTATGTTTCATGTACTTATCAACATGATTGGGTTTAAATCTTGACCATCTCGCTATTTTGTTTCTATGTGATGTAAATTTTTTTAAAACTGATCACACCTACCTTAAAGAATTTTAAGGCTTCATTTGCAAATCATGGCATTTGCTAATTTACTGGACATGAGGGTGAATAGGAGAGGCAAATGTCAAGGATGCTTTTAAGGTTTGAGAGTGGGTGACTGTGTGGAGGCCATGCAGTGGTGTACTGGAGCTGGCTCATACCAGCTCAGGAGAGAAATCTGTGCATCTCTTCCCAATGCCATGTTCAGTAATGTTATGTTAGAAGCTTGAAACCAACCATCATGGAATATTTACACAGAGACTGGCACATGCTACAAAGCAGGGCTTTCTTTTTAGAAAACCTGGTTAACCAGCTCAGAAGGGCTTGCTGCTGGGAACCCATCACAGGAAGGGCTCTGCCATTTTGTTTTCATGGCATAATGCCTGGCCACTCTTGTTTATTGAGTTCTAATGAATCAAATGGGAAAAAATGAGTTTCTTTTGAGACTTTGAGTTTCAGGAATCAGAAATACATGGCTGGAAATTTAGAGAGAAGTTGTGGCTAAAGATTTAGCCTTGCGTGTCAACTGAACTTGCAAGTGGAAATACAATTTTGGGAACAGAATGAAGAGCTGAAATGAAGGAGAGAGGCCTGAGAGGTGGGAAGCAATCAGGATGAGCCAGGATAAAGATTTCATGCTAAGCTGTGTGGGTTTGGTCACCAGCATTTAATGGGGCAGAAGGTCAAGGAGGGAGACTAAGAAAAGATCAATAATCATTAAGAGGTTTTTGGTAACTTTTAAAAATCTAGTTAGCAGAGAGAGAGAGAGAGAGAGAGAGAGAGAGAGAGAGCTGAAGCCATGCCTAATTGCTAGGGTTGTTTCTGAGGGAATCGGTGAAGAAAAGGGCAAATGTCATGAAAACGTGTCAGTGAAAGTGAAGGAGCATGGGCAATGGAGGATTTAAACTTGGAGGAGGGCGATCAGGGCTCCATGGTGGAGCCAAGTGGTGTAGTAGGTGGGAGGCTTTGGAGCCCAGGTGAGAGAGATTGAGCCCTGCTTCTGCAGGTGAGAGGGAAGAGGGCATCCTGCACCCTGCTCCTACGTCAGAGTGGAGCGAAGTGGACTCTGTTTTCCCCAAGTGTGATCTATAGACCATTAGTAGCAAGTCCATAGGGATCTGATTAGAAATGCAGAATCTCAGGTCCTCCCCAGACCTACTGAATCAGGATTTGCAATGTCACAATACCCCAGTGCCTCTTAAATGTGCATATGAACCAGTGGGGATTTGGTCATGATGAGGCCTCTGGCCTATGAACTTCACTCTGGGTAGCAGGAGCCAAGACTGCATAGGATAGATTTTAAGATTTTAGGGTCGGGGCGCCTGGGTGGCTCAGTCGGCTAAGCCTCCGACTTCGGCTCAGGTCAGATCTCATATTCGTGGGTTCAAGCCCTGTGTCAGGCTCTGTGCTGACAGCTAGCTCAGAGTCTGGAGCCTGCTTCTGGTTCTGTGTCTCCTTCTCTCTCTGCCCCTCCCTCTCTCATGCTCTGTCTCTCTCTGTATCAAAAATAAATAAAACATGAAAAAAAAATTATAAAAAAAAGATTTTAGGGTCTGGCATCTGACTCTGGGTTCAAACCCTCTCTCCACTCTTTACTGTGTGACCTCTGGAAGTGGGGTAATGCCAACCTGGGGATTGGGGGTGCAGGAAGAGGCTGCTGAAAAGTCTAAGGTCCTGCGGATTCTGGTTGGAAAAGCTGGACTACAATGGTTAGCCAAGGGATCTAGGCAGAGGATCTCGCTAGAAGACATTGTTCTAAAGAAAACAAGGATAACCTGGAGAATCCTTCATCTGTGAGAGCAGGCAGAAGGATTCTTCAAATGGACTTGTGGGGTTTTTTTTGTTTTGTTTTGTTTTTTGTTTTTTGTGCCCAACTGATCAAGAGCATCATTCTGGATGCCATCTTTAAAGGGACTGAAGCCTACCTCAACAACCGTGATATGGTAACTTGCAAAATGTTCCCCCCAAATTCATAATCACCCAGAATCTTAGGAAGTGGCCTTAATTGGAACTAAGGTCTTTACAGATGTGATTAGTTAAGGATCTCGAAAGGAAATTATTCTGGATTTAGGGTGAGCCCTGATAAAAGGGAGATTTGGACACACAGAAACACAGGGAAGAACATCACGTGAAGACAGGGACAGAGATTGGACTGATGTGGCCACAAGCCAAGGAATGCCAGGAGCCACCAGAGGCTGGAGGAGGCAAAGATGAATCTTCACCTAGAACTTTTGGAGAAGAGGGAACATAGTCCACTGACACCTTGATTTTGAACTTCTGGCCTCCAGAACTTTGAGAAAATTAAATTCCTGGAGCGCCTGGGTGGCTCAGTGGGTTAAGCATCCGGCTTCAGCTCAGGTCATGATCTCCCAGTTTGTGGGTTCAAGCCCCACGTCGAGCTCTGTGCTGACAGCTAGCTCAGAACCTGGAGACTGCTTCGGATTCTGTACCTCCATCTCTCTTTGACTCTCCCCTGCTCACACTGTCTCTCTCTGTCCCTCAAAAATAAATTAAAAAAAAAGGAAATTAAATTCCTGTTGTTTTAAGCCTCTAACTTTGTGGGATTTTATTATCACAGCCCTTGGGAATTGATACACACCAGAGAAAGGAGGGCACTTTGTCAAGGTCACAGGGACAAAATGGCAGAGCCCCTGCTCATCTCTTACTTTGTCAGGGAACTTCCCATCACCATTGTCCCTTAGCCCTGAGGAGCTTGGGAAATCAGGAAGTCTGGGGACAAGGAAGAACATCCTGCTAGGAGTAGGGCGATGGCCAGAGGCAGCAATGGAGGACAGGAGCTTCAAGCCCGAGAAAACTGATCTGCCATTGCTAGTTAGGTGGCCATAGGTACTTCTCTCTAAGACTCCATTTCTTCATCTGTAACACGGGAATGAATGTAACAAAATCTTCTTCAGAGGGTTAGTGTGAGGATTAAATGGGATGGTAGGTCTTCATCTGTTGTGGCCACGAACAAAATACCACAGACTGGGTGCGCTATAAACAACCTGCCTTCATCTCCCACAGCTCTGGAGGCTGGAAGTCCAAGATCAAGGCACGGGCACAGTTAGTATCAGGTGAGAATCCATTTTCTGGTTCAGAGACGGTATCTTCTAGCTGTAACCTCACATGGTGGAAGGGGCAAGGGAGCTTTCTCAGGTCCCGTTTATAAGGGCATGAATCCCATTCATGAAGGCTCTGCCCTCATGACCTGATCACCACCCAAAGGCCTTACCTCCTAATACCGTCATCTTGTGGGTAATGTTTCAGCATAAGAATTTTGGAAGAACACAAACATTCAATCTGTAGCAGGTACCATGTCAAGATGAAGGCATAGAAAGTGTCCAATGATGGGGTGCTTGGGTGGCTGAGTAAGTTGAGTGCCCGACTTTGGTTCGGATCATGATCTTGTGGCTCATGAGGTCAAGCCCTGCATCGGGCTCTGTGCTGTCAGCACAAAGCCTGCTTCGGATCCTCCGTCAGTCCCCCTCTTTCTCTGCTCCTCCTCCACTCATGCTCTCTCTCTCTCAAAAATAAAATAAAGGATTAAAAAAAAAAGAAAGTGTTGAATGAATGTTAGTTACTTTGATGGTTATTTTTGTTACCCTACTAGCTGGATAAATTATTTAATAAGTAGAGAGGCAGAAAAAAAGTGAGTTCTGAGGCCCAGTAGACTTGAATTTGAACTTATCCTTCCTTACTCACCTTGTATGATGTACTCATCTTCTCTGTGCCTCTTTTCCTCAACTATAAATTTAAAAAAGCAGAACAAAACCCCAGTTGCTATCAAAACTATGTATGTATACCAAGAATGTAAAGTCTGGTACTTAATAAATGTTTATTTCCTACCTTCCCTTAACTTTGGACTCAATTCTCTTACTCTGTGAGAGAGAAGAATCATTCCAACCTCATGGGAATGCTTTGAGGATGCATGAGGAACTAAATGTAAATTCCTGGTACAGAGCCTGTACCCAGCATGTCGGGACACAAGCGTATCATTGTGGGAAAACTTGGGTTCTCTGACCCTTATCTAGAGGGTCTTTCCTTCATCCTCTCTCCTGCATCAGCTCAGTTCAATGCTTCCGGTGCATTAGGACCTGGTGGTGGGGGTGGAATGGGGGTCATGGGGGGAGGTGTTGGCATAAAAGCTACACTGAAGACATGGAGGCATACTTCAGGGAATCACTTGGTTTCCTTGGAGCTTCCTTAGTCAGACACAAGGTCCTCTGAGCCCCAGGTTCCCCATCTTGACTCTTCCTTCCCACTTTGCCTTCTGGGGGTTGTACTGAGCTCTGGTCTGAGAGCCTTGGCACTCCCCCAGGAGACTCTCCAGACTGTGTATCTCTTCCCACCTGTCAGTTCCCCAGGTAGGAGGGACTAAGCTCCTGCAGCCGCCCCTCTCCTCTGGATGGGCTGGAGATCACCCCCTGCCCAGCAGTCTGGCAGGGGGGTGGTGGGGTGGGTACACAGAGCGACAATGAGCGCCAGACTCTGACTGTGCCCTCTCTCTGCCCTGCCACATTTAATTCAAAAGAAAAACAACACTAAACCACAAATTAACAATATGGAATAAAGAAAAGAAAAACAATACTGAACTGTCAAATAAATAGAATACTAAACTACAAAATAAAAATAAGGAAGTCAATCATTTCCAGTGTTCCCTTATTTCAAAGCTTTTGGGAAACATTTAAAAATTCGTTTCTCATACCCTGCTTTGTAGGTGGCTGTCCAAGCACATGGTTAGACTGCCATTGGGAATCCCAACATGGCAGACGGCACCCCCCTGCCCTCAACCACCGCCACAGCCGACTTCCTCAACTGCAAACGTGGATGTATTTGTCTATCCTGCAGTCAATTCCTTGGGGAACTTCCGTGCCCCGTGTCATGTGATTCTGGTGAACTGCCACCCAGAGAGCTCCGCCTCCTGTCAGGGGAGTGGGTAAAATATCGAGGGGGAAGCACTTACAATCTATCCATCTGGCCAAGTATTTGACTCAGGGATGGTCATGGCTTCCCAATCTCCATTAGCTTTTTTTTTTTTTCATTTTTAACCACATTTGTCTTCCAATGCATACAAAGCATTGTGGCCTGTTCTTTTTTATTTTTTAACCTAATGTTACCTTGTGTTTCTGTATATCCTTAAATGTTCTTTGAAAATATGATATTTATTGGCTGTATAGTATTCTTTCCAATATATTTATGTCAAACTATATTAAACCAATTCCTTATTTACAAATATTTAGGTTCTTCTTAATTTTAAAATGTCATGAGGAATTCTGTGATTGACATATTTATATGCACATCTTCATATATAATTCTAATTATTGTCTTAAGAGACATTCCTAGAAATGAAATGGTTAAGTAAAGGGATTAAAAAGGGTTTAATTCATATTAGCAAACTGCCCCCAGAAATGTTGTATCACTTCATATTTTCATTAGCTTTGAATCAGAGATCCTATTTCCCATACTCTTACCAACATTGAGTGTTTGTTTTTAATATCTTACAGTAAACTAAGTGGAGGGAAAATGGAATTTCATTGTTATTTTATTTTGGACTTATTTTATTACTTGATAGGATATACTTTTTACATGCATATGTCTTCATTTATAAATTACATATTCATGTTCATTGAACTTTTTAAACATTTTTAATGTTTATTTATTTTAGAGAGAGAGAACATGAGCAGGGGAGGGATAGAGAGAGAGGGAGACACAGAATCTGAAGCAGGCTGTGAGCCATCAGCACAGAGCCTGACATGAAGCTTGAACCCACAAACCATGAGATCATGATCATGACCTGAGCTGAAGTCAGATGCTTAACTGACTGAGCACCAAGGCACCCCTGAACTTCTTTTTAAACTGGGATTTTTCTGGATTTTTTTTTCCTTATTGATTTATAAGAGCTCTTTATATATTAAGGATATGGACTTTGTCATATATGTTAAATATTTTATTCTTTAGTATGTAGTTGTATACATTTTTCTTTCTACCCATAAAAATTATTCTCTTCAATATAGAGAAAACTTACACTTAAAAATGCATTCAACTCAATTAAGAAAAATATATGTTCTGAATATGTGTGTGCTTAGAAATGTTTCCATAGCTGAGCTCATAACTGGTCACTAATGTTTTTTCTCTTACTAAAGTTTTTAAAAATATGAGTTTAGCCATTTTTTATCATTCCTTTGTCCTGCTTTTATAGGTTTTTCACTTTCTTTTTTTTTTTAATGTTTTATTTGTTTTTGAAACAGAGAGAGACAGAGCATGAGAGGGGGAGGGGCAGAGAGAGAAGGAGACACAGACCCAGAAGCAGGCTCCAGGCTCTGAGCGAGCTGTCAGCACAGAGCCTGATGCGGGGCTCAAACCCATAAACATGAGATCTGACCTGAGCCAAAGTCGGAGGTTTAACCAACTGAGCCACCCAGGTGCCCCGGTTTTTCACTTTCTTAGCTGATGTTTCCTTCCAGGGCTTTACATCCTTAAAATTAAACAAGCAGGCTACCAGCTCCTTTGCAAACTAACCCCAAGTCTCCAAAGGAAAGAGAATAGGAAAAACTGCTTATTAAAGGAGCCACTGGAAGGCTGGGGCATCACAAGTCACTTCCATCTCAAGACCTACCCATCCTGACTTCTGGTTGTGCTGCTTCTGTGGAAAGATAAGGAAGGGACAAACTCACTGGCTCTTTCTACCCCAAGGATGGTGGTCTTCAAAGAAGGTGGCCCAAGGAGGTCAGGGACGGCTACTTCCATCAGGCTCCAACCAATGCCGGGGAGCTGATTGGTCCTCCCTGGCATCTCCCTCCTACAACCACAATGGTAACATGTGGAGGGAATATCCAAGGCAGCTGAGATATTGGTTAAGAGGAGCAGAAATGTCCATGGATGTAGGTCTGGGAAGTCATCAGACAGAACCACCAGCAGAAGGACTGGAGCATGAGCAGACGGTGAAGATCCCAAAAGAATAAGTGAGGTGGGAGGAGACAGGTTGACCCTGAAGAGAAATGAACATGCATAGAGGCAACTTAAGAGTTAGGAGTGAGCCATTAAGGGGCACCTGGGTGGCTCAGTCAGTTGAATATTCGACTCTTGATTTCGGCTCAGGTCATGATCTCATGGTTGTGAGATCAAGCCCTGCATCAGGCTCTGCACTGAGTGTGGAGCCTGCTTGATATTCTCTGCCTGCCTCTCCCTGCCCTTTTCCTGCTCATGCTCACTCTCTCAAAATAAACATATAAACATTAAAAAAAAATGAATGAACCATTAAAACTGCAGGAATGAGAAGGGGGATTAGCAGTGTCCCAAACCAAGGCTTGGGGACGTCAACATTTTCTAGACTGCCCCTCGGTATTTCCTACCACCAGGGCTGCAGACGGTAGATAAGGTGGAGCCAAGTGCTCCCTCCACCCCACACCCCATCCTCATGACCCAAGTCCATTGCAGGCACTCTCTTCCTATCCTTCCAGCCCAAGGGGATTGGGATTCAGGTCCACTTCAGACAAGCCAGGTTTCTGTCTGCCTGAATGAGCATCCGGGGAATGCAGTTGGGGAGCAGGACGCTTGAGAGACCCTGGCATTGACAAACAGAGGTATTCCCCCAATCAAGTCCAATTTAGACAGGTTTTTCTTCAGTGGAGGGAGGGATGGGGGTGGGTGTGTGCACTGCCTGGAATCCTAACAGAGTACAAGTGCCCCGTGGGGTGAGCTGCTGGCTTTCAGGTCACAACAAGGTGCTTGGAGGTATTGGAGGTGCTTCCTTTGGAGTCCTCCAGCCCAACAGCCCTACTCCGGGGCTCCGAGGCTCTCTGTGTTCTAGATGGGGCCTGGACTCTGGCTCTAGATCCTAGTAGCCCAGTGGCCAGAGAGCAGAGAAGCCTCTTCTGAAACTCCAAAGACTTCTTTGTTCTATAGCTGAGAACTGAAAATTCAGGACGGCATCTTTTGGCTGGTTGCTCGGAGGTTGCTGGGAGAATCCCTCAGTGAGTGAAAAAGGGGTTTGGACCGAGATCACAAGGAGAAACCAGTTCTTGCCTGCTTTCTGTTCCTCGCCTGGAGAGAGGCTCTGGCCACTTTCATTTTTCTTCTTCTTCTTCTTAACGAAAGAACAGAGCTTCATTTTGCTTTTCACGCCCACCAACACAGCAGCCCTGGAGAGCTTTAAAACCTGATGCCAGGCCACCACCCCCAGAGATTCAGACTTAATTGGGGTGAGGCTGGACTCCCTAGGGGGTTCTAGTGTGCCACCAAGGACTTTGCCTTTACATGTTTACCTTTAGCAATGATCGTGAAGAAGGGAGGACACCTCTTTCCACCTTGCAGAGTTGAAACGGGGCACATAGCCTCATCTGGAGATCAAAAGTCTACATGTGTGGTTGATGACTGCATCCCTCCACCTCCTTTGGCCCAGAAAGGACTTTGTCTGCAATCAGGATGAGTGCAAGGTCCAAGGGTGGAAGATGCAAATATAACCCAAGCATCTTTGCCGCTGAATCCTGATGTTTCTCCCCCCACACCTAAGAGCAAATCCAGACGGGGCTCACCGGCAACGCTTTCTGGCCCAGCCCAAATGGCTTCCTCTCCTACTGCCCTTACCCCCAGGCTCTCTCTGCTCTTTTGCATTTAGAAAGCCTTTATTGGAATTTCCATTCTAACCCAACTAACGTCTCCAGGGCAGGGAGGGGACTTAAGCAGCCTTAAATTCTCTAGTGCCTCTCCTTGGAGAGATGCCCCGTAAACATTCTTTATGTAGCTGATTCCAGGACACTCTCCCTTTTTGAACTGATTGTCCTGGAGCCCTGAAGCCCCAGCTGCTTTATCTGCATAACGGAGACAATAATACTCACTTTGAGGAGTTGATGTGTTGCGTAATAAAATGAATAGGACTCTTTTTCTGCACCAGGCCACAGCCTAAGTGCCTTGTAAGTGTGAACACATTTAGTCCCCAAGTGACTGTGGGGAAGCACCTCTGTCCCCCTTCCGTCTGGCCCCTGAAGTGCTCCTGACCCTAGTAATTAATGGCTGGGGTTTGGGGGCCCTCTCTAGATTCAGGGGCGGACACTGTTCTAGAAACAGGGTGATCCACAGCCCCCCGACACAGGGGCAGGCCCTTGTGGGGGGCTCCTTCTTTCCCGGCTCCCCTTCCCATCTCCAATTTCTGAGATCTTGACTTCATTCCTCCTTTTCTGGATCAGACCCAACGGGTGGGTCTTGCTTTTCTCCTCCCAGAAAGCCCATCAAGGCTTCACTAAGAGCTTCCTTAGACATCTTACCTCCAGGGTGGTTCGAGCCCCGTCTGGAGAGCCGGCTGCTGTGGGCAGTGGTGCATTTGTAAACCACTGTCTTCCTTCTACTAAGCCTGGAAGGTCCTTGACACGGAGGTGACCCTCAATAAATGCCACTCTCCTTCCTGAGGACCTGGACCTGCCCCCGGAGGGGGTTCAGGTCCTGCCTCCACCTGTCCTTCCTTTCTGCCCACCCTCTTCTCTCCACATGCAGGTGGAGACACTCCTCTGTGACACACTGGCTGGGCAGGAGAGACAGATCCTGCAGGGCTCACATCCTGTCCCCATAGGATGACCATGTCTAGTAGGATCAGTGGAAAAGAGAGGTACTCACTAATGGCTAGTGGCACAAATCAGAAATGGCAGGAAATACTTCACAGAGGCAGTCACAAGTGTAGGAAAAATCAGTGTACAGAGGAAAGGACGTACAGGCTATGCAAGGAATTTGGGCCAACCTTGTAGGTACAGAAGAACTAGAATTCTGGAATCATCTGGACCTTGCTGAAGCGTGGGACCTTGGCCTAGCAGAGGAGAGAAGACTCAGGAGACCAGGCCAGGGCCTTGTTTCATCCAACAGCTAGGTTTTCAAAAGGAAGTCATTGTGGAGAGGCGAGAGTGATATAGGGCTGCCCCCTGCATTAAAGAAGAGTGGAAAATACGACCGCATTGCCCGTCACAGTGGTAAGTACTGTTTTATGAGACTTGAGTTTTACAGACGTTCACAGGAGGGGCCTGGATCAGCCCAGAAAATGCATGTCCTACTGAGGGTCACTGCAGTTGGAGGCACGCTGCTGTGGGTCCTGGCCCCACGGAGAAGAGTCCAGGGAATGTTCTTGCAGCTTCTTGGTCCATCTTGTGACCATTCTGCCTGGGTGCGAGATTGCGGGAGGGGCCCTGCGCGCCCCGCACCTGTGGGCGGCTGGCATTTCCTGCGGCTGCCGGCTGTTTGAAGGCTTAACTGCAAGCCGCGGGAAGCAGCTCTTGCTGAGTGCAAAGCATTTTTGAGGGAGAGGGGGTGGGTGTGCGGACTGGCTGCTTAATTAAAACAGGGAGAGGTTGACATGAGGGACCTTTAGTGGTTTTTGATCTCTTTCTCTCTCTGCCTGCTTCCCAACTAGAGGGAGGGGGGAGGGGACATAAACCTTTATCCTCCTCTTTCTTCTTCAACCTCTTCCATCTTTTGCAGACCCGGCAGGCACCACTGGGCATCTGTCCTTCCTGCGGCCTCCCCTCCTCTGTCTCGAAAGGTCTGGATTCTGGGTGCAGTTTGCATGCAGGGTGTTGTATGTGGGGGGCTTCACCATGCACCCTATTAAGTGACTGTAGTCTTGGCCTTCTAAAGGGCTTTAGTAAATGCATCTGGCTTCCCTACAAAACAACATAGAAATATCTCATGGCAAATTTGGAAAACCTCTATGTTTCCCAGAGGAAGAAGGAGTAATACAGGTGTGGAGGCAGGCAGGCCCAAGTTCAAGTCCTGGCCCATCATTCGTTAAGCGTGGCCTTGGGAAGACTACCTTCTGGGAGCCTCCCTTCCCTTGCTCGTAGACGAGGTTGTTGTGGGGATGTATAAGCCGGAGCACAGGGCTTCCCCGGGGTGATTCGGTTGTGCTCGGACAGCAGTGTTATTGAGGATGTCAGGGTCTGTGCGCCTCAACATTTCATGTCTATCAGTAGCCACAGAAAGTCAGAGCCAGGAAGTAGATCACCCCACCCATGCAACTCCTTTATTTTGTACACGGAGAAACTGAGGGCTGGAGGCATGAATGGATTTGCCAGCATCATGTGATGAACAGATCAAGTAGATTATACCCATATTGGGGCCTCCTTGCTGAGGTTATAACTAGTCTCTCTGGAGGATGGATTTTGAACTATCAGAGGGGTATATTTTGCCCCTGTCCTTAGTCCTTGGAGCACACTTGTGAACACACCCATTGTGTGTGATCAGTAGACCACCTGGTAATGATGGTCTGGTTTGCAGCAGAGTCTGACTGTTCACAAAACTCCACGGTGTCAGCATCATACCTATTTTCAGAAAGGGAAACTGAGACTCAGAGGATTAAGTGCCCAATGAAAGTTCATGTAGCTAATAAGTGATAGTTATGTGAGCCTCCAGCTGATAACTACTAATCGGCAGGTACTCTATCCTGATGGAGATAGCCATCATTTAAACAAAGGAAGCAGCAGCCATCAGTTAAACTATTGAGCATCCATCAGTTAAATAATTTCTATTGATGTAGATTGGATGGGTCTGAGGACCCAGAGGGGATCCTGCAGGATAGAAATCAAACGGGAGCCAAGAGGAAGTGAGAGCAGAGTTTATTGAAGGTATAGGAAGAGTGCAGACACAGAGTTTCCGGGAGACTAGGAAGGAAAGGATGGTGAATCTTGTCTTTGTTTGGAGTCTGGGGTTTGTACTGAGGATTGTGGTCCAGGATACGTCTCTTCTCAGGCATCCAGGAACCAAGATGATTGTTTAGGTTGTTCCCCATAAGTCACTTATGCTCTTGACCCAGGGGTCTTGGTGAGTCAGTGGTCTTGGAACCTGTTCATGATGAACTTGCCAGGTCCCTCCTTAGATGTTATCAGCTGTGCTGGAAGACTCCAAAGAAATCATTAACTCCTTGACCTTTGCAAGGAGGACATACACTACCTGTTCTATAAAGTGTGTGTAAGATGGAGCTACAGGTCCCAGTAAGAATAGAAGCAGGAAAAGGAGCAAAAGCAGTTGTTTTTGATGAAATCCCTCTAGTTTCTCTGCCTCAGTATCAACAGTGGTTCCAACGTGGAAGCCCCTGACTCCCGATGAGTAATCAGTGCCCAGGGAAGGTCAGCTGTTGGTGATACAGACCTTGCCCCGTAAGGCACCATCCTGGATGAAGTGCAACCGGAAAAGTCACTGGCCATTTCGTCACATCTCAACAGGTGACAATGAAGATGCATAAATTATGTGCACTGATCACACCTGTCGAAGAAAAACAGAGCTGGGTCCTCAGCAATTCCTCCACCCAGCGTGTGTGTTCAGGGTTCACTGCTATAGCGGAGCTGCCCTCACTCCCTTCCTCAGGGCCGCAGGACAATAGATGGAATCCTTCCCTGGTGCTTGCGTGACTCTCAGGTGCATTAAGGACCTAAAGAGGCAGGTCCTAGTGTGCACTGGGCAAAGGAAGCCTGTCCTTTCTCAGGCTCGTATGTCTGGTTTCCCCTCTAACCTCAATTTTGCCACACGCTGAGCTTGGCTTCCTGAAGTCTTCTATCAGCAAATGCTTAATATTTCTTAAGAATCTCTTAAAGGCCAAGCGCCCCAGTATGGGCAATCCCAATGGTCTCTCACAGAGTTCTCCCACAAACCCCATCACCTCATTTTGCACATGAGGACCTGAGACTCAGCCAGGTTAAGTCACCTGACCAACGTCTACACAGCCAACAGGTGATAGAGCTGAGGTGGGGAAAAAGTGACCCGGCCAGTCTCATGGCTGGAGGGACAGAGGCATCCTCCTACTTTTGACTGGCAGCCAGGAGGTGGTGACTTGCAGGAAATAGCTGGAGAGGGCGTGAGGTTTGTTGGGCAGGTCTGCAAGGCCAGGGAAGGCATTGGAAGCTATTGGCTCACATAGACTCAAGGTCCTGGAATTCTAATAGAAGTGTTGAAGTCTGGTGAACAGCAATGCCTGATCCCTATCAGCTCACAAAGGTGGGAAGCATGGGAAAGAGAGGTGAATGTGTGTAGGGACGTGGGGGCCAGGGAGACTTATCTGGGAAGCCATGGTCATGGAAAGCCTGTGCACTTTGCAGATGGAAAGGCCTGAGTTCCAATCCCAGCTTGGTTTCTGGCAGGCTATGTATGTTTGGACAAATTTCTAGAACTTTCTGAGTCCCCGAACTTCTGGGATATGGTGAAGACACAGCGTGAGGAGGTAGAGAAGACCCCAGGTACACAACATACGTTCAGTAAATATTACTCAGTCCTTCTGCCTCGGCGCTGATCTCCCAAAGTGACCCCACATTCCGAGCACCCGATGGATAGCTGTTTTTCTCGGGAAGACTGTCCATATACCTGAGAACCTCATGACCTCTGGGGATCACTGAATTGTGCTGCTTTCTCTTTATCCTCCTTCCTGTGACCCAACTGTGTTCAAATACGATGCATGTGCTTGTTTCATGAACCCTTTCTCAGCACAAAGGATGAATATTGGGGAGCCTGGGTGGCTTAGTCAGTTAAGTGTCTGACTTGGGCTCAGATCATGATCTCACTGTTTGTGGGTTCAAGTCCCATGTCTGTGCTGACAGTGAGGAGCCTCCTACCTCTCCCCCGCTCAAACTCTCTTTTTCAAAAATAAATGATAGACATTAAAAAAACCCAAACAAACAATGGAAGAATATTGAGCAGTGGAGAGCCAAACATAATACTTCCATTTCCTTTGCCAATGATGGCTTTAGACACGAACACATCTAAAGTTTACTGGGGGCTTCTGGGAAAAAAATTTCCTGCTTACAAAGGTTATAAGGTAGGTGCCTTTGAGTGTGGATGTGTGAGGATGTGTGATAGGTGGAGCTACAGCAACTGTTTTGTGACCATGAAGGAAAAGCCA
>NC_043716.1:46793255-46797222 GCF_006229205.1 Suricata suricatta
CTGTGTCTGTATACTTAGAGTTGGGTTTTTTAAATGTTTTTTTAAATTATTACTTATTTTTGAGAGATAGTGTGAGCAGGGGAGGGTCAGAGAGAGAGGGAGATACAGAATCTGAAGCAGGCTCCAGGCTCTGAGCTGTCAGCACAGAGCCCGGCGCAAGGCTCAAACCCACGAACTATGAGATCATGACCTGAGCCGAAGTTGGATGCTTAACTGACTGAGCCACCCAGATGCCCCTTTATCTTATGATTTTAAAGGTCAGATGTCTGAAATTGGTTGACTGGGCTGAAGTCAAGGTATCAGCAGGACTGTTCCATCTGAAGGCTCTGAGGAGAAGAATCTATTTCCACATCTGTTTCAGTTCACAAGCCTTCCTGCATTCCTTGGCTTGTGGGCCCCGGATCACCATCAAAGCACCACCAAACTGCATCACTTCAACCTACTCTGTTACCTTGGTGTCTTCTTTCTGCCTCCAGCTCCTTCTGCGTCTCCCATAAAGATCTTTGTGATTATATCAAGCCCACTAAGATAATCCCCGATGATTTCTCCTCTCAAGTCCCTTAATTTAATCACGTGTGCAGAGTCTAGGGTACCATTCACAGATTCTAAAGGTTAGGATGTGAGTATATTTGGAGGGCTATTATTTAGCTTATCACACTAACCAGTTCTGGGACGCCCTGCCCTATAAGACCTCCTTTTAGATGCTGATAACTATCCTTACTGTCCAAGACAATTCTTGAGCAATTGTCCAAGACAATTCAGATATTCTCAGCAGTGTATTGGTAAATATTTAACAATTGGATTTATGAATTAAATAAAACAACAAAAACAACCCTAACTTGTAGCATTTACCAGTTTAAGCCATGTAACTACCCCTACTCCGGCCGATTATAAGCTACGTGACTCATTGGACTTGAAGTTGAGAAGAAATGTACCAGTCTGCTCTAGCACACCCCTGGACCATTCTGTTTCAAAGTAATCCAACAATGGATTGGTGGCATTAGGCTTGGCTTTAATTTTGTAACACGCCACTGGCTTTGGGGCCAGGGCAGACACCCTACAGAGTTGAGATACTGGCTGAGTTTCTGGGGTCTTCCCTTCCCTGACACCTTCTCTGCTATCTGCCAAAGACTTGATTCATTTATAAGACCTTAACTGAAGCACAAGTGTTACCCCTCCCAGGAATACCTGGGTATTTAAAAACTTTTCATTTTGAAGTACAGATCCGGAGGAAACTGCAAAAACAAGCAAACAAAACCAGACCATGATGACGACAGTAAAACATTTATAGAAGGTCTTGGGTACCCTTCATTTTCCCCAAAGATAACATCTTGTTTATTGTAGTACAATAAGGATATAGTTCAATATCAAGGAGTTGACATTGGTACAATCCATAAAGCTGTTTATGTGCCTTCATATGTGTGGTTTTATACAGCTTTATCCACATGTATAGATTGACATAACCACTACCAGGATCATGGTATAGAACTGTTGGGGCGTCTGGGTGGTTCAGTCGGCTAAGCGTCTGACATCAGCTCAGGTCATGATCTTACAGTTCATGAGTTCGAGCCTTGCATTGGGCTCTCTGCTGTCAGCACAGAGCCTGCTTCAAATCCTCTGTCTCCGCCCCTCCCAAACAAAAATAAATCTTAAAAAAAAAATCTGTAAGGTACAGAATGGTTGCATTACCTCCAGGCTTCCTGGTGTTATCCCTTTGTAGCCACACTCACTCTTTCCTCATCCTTAACTCCTGGCACCTACTAGTCTGTTCTCCAGCTCTATAACTTGGTCACATCAAGAATGTTATATAAATGGAACCAAATAGTATGTGACTTTTTGAGACTGGGGCTTTACTCAGTAGAATTCCCTTGAGATCCACCCAAGTATTTGTGCATAGGGATGGTTCACTCCTTTGATTAGTGAGCAGTGTCCCATGGTATGTGGACCATTCACCCATAGTGAATGACCGTGGTGACGGACATGGTGGCCGTGGTGAAGGAGCCGTCTTCAGTTTGGGATTGCTACAAACCAATCTGCCATCAATGTTTGGGCACAGGTCTTTGGGGTAAACATAAGTTTCATTTCTCCGGGAAGAACGTCCAAGGGTACAACTGTTGAGTTGGATGCTTGTGTGTTAACAGTGAGACATACCTTGGGAACCTTAGGGAGTGAATCCCTGGGGCAAGGAGGTTGGCCTCAGGGTAGGGAAGATACTTCTAAGCACTTGGATTCTGCTGGAACTTCTCAGATTACATCACAGATTGTAGACTTCCTGAAGATGGTGGGAGATGCCTAGAATGTTCTAGAACCAGGTTTTTGGGAATTTAAAACCTGGTCTTGCTATAGAGGGGACTTCACCGGTGAGAGACCAGAGGAATCTTCTGGAGAATGGAGTAAGATCCATTCTCTCAAGCCAAATCCCCTCTCCCCACTTCCCCATTTCTCAACAGGACTCTTGCTCTTAACGGAGAAGGTCCCTTGCTGTCCCACAGCCACCTGGCTGGTGGTCACCCCACTCTTACCCAGAGTCCCTTCTCTTCTTCCCTCTCCCCATCCAAATTCTGACCATCTCTCGGGAAGCCCATCTTTCCCAGCCATTTCTGATTTCTCTTTGCCTTGATCTTGTACTGGAAAAAGTAAGTGCCTTTCAAGCATTCTCTTAGTCACAGATTCCTTTGTGCAAAGGAAATTGTACCCAGAAATATATACAAATAAAAGTGATGAAGGCAGAGCCCTCCCCACCCCCACCCTCTTCTCTAGCACAGGCTCCAGTCTCCCCTCCCCCACCCACAGCCCCAGCCGGGCCCTGGGGCTTTAAAACTCCAGGCAGAATGGCAGAGCTTACTTAGCCTTTAACAAGATTGGAATGTACTCCTTCTTGCTCAGGACTTCTTGGGTTTTCTAGAATTTCCTCTTCTGTCTCTCTTGCTCAGGCAGCAATAGATTTTTGGGTGGGGGGTGGGGGGCACTGAGTTTTTGTCTCCATCTTCCTAATAATGGAACAACATTCTTGGGTCACTGGGTTCCAGGCAATATGAACAGCAAATCACTCGAAGGCTAATGCGAGAGACTGGAGCCATGCATCAGAGCCCTTATAAATGGTTGTGTGGCCCTGGGCTGCTCCCATAACCTCCAGGGACCTCAGTTTACCTCCATCTATACTGAGGTACTTTACTTAGGTGGTATTTATAATCTGTCTACCTCTAGCTCATTTCATATTAACAAACCTGTCGGATGCCGGCTGGTACAAAGCCCCAGTGTTAGTTTTGGATGGAGAATGGGAAGGCGTGAGTAAGATGTGGTTCTTGCCCCCCAGACAAGAAAGACAGACGAGCAAGCATGTGCACTGTAACAGGAGAGAGAAGACTGACTCAAAGATGTGGGGCGGGTGCTATAATCTGGTGGTGGAGCATACCCCCTAAGTCTATGGGGGGGCCCATATTATCTTCCCACCCATATGCTGAGTCCCTGGTGGGAAACAATGTCACTCTCATATTTTCTGTCCCTCACGGCTGCTAACCTAACACCGCTCTGTCATAACAACGGCTAACACAAAGTGTCTGCTCCCTGCTAAGTGGCTGACATTCATTGTTGAACTTCACAACAACCCAGGGAGGAAGGAACTATCATTAAAACCCATTTTTAGATGGAAAAGCTGAGGCTTAGCGTCATCAACCAACATAACCAAGGTCACACGGTATTGATCGGCAGTTGAGATTAAAATCTCCTGAGTTTTTGACTCTCACCTAACCCTGTTGGTTATTTGGGCTCGTTTCATGGTAGCCAGGTTAACGGGCTAGGGGAAAGCTCTGGTTTCAACCGCTGCTCATTCCTGGTGAAGCTTTGGCGTCCCGGCCCCCTCTGCACCCCACTAGAGGGTGGACACCCCTGGTGGTGTGCTTGCTGCAGCTACTGCATGACTAAGAACTCGTGTTCCTGCTCAGGACAAGACCAGCATTTACATCTT
>NC_043716.1:46797322-46941181 GCF_006229205.1 Suricata suricatta
TTTCCTGCTGCTAGTTTCCAGGACTGTGAGAGAACACATTTCTGTTGTTTTAAAACATCCAGTTTGAGATTGTTACTGAGGCCCCGGGGAACTAATACCCAATGTAAACCAAACCCAGTAAGGTGTTTGGAACCATGTTTTCTCTTGAAGGTATTCTGATCATGAGTCTTTCCTCCCTTCTGAAAGGCTGGGAACTTTATTTTTTTAAGTTTATTTATTTATTGAGAGAGAAAAAGAGAGAGAGAGAGAGAGAGAGAACACAAACAGGACAGGGGCAGAGATAGAGAGAGAATCCTAAGGACATTACACTTCCTAATGACATTACACTCTGCCAGCACAGAGCCCAACACGGGGATCAGACCCACGAACCTCGAGATCATGACCTGAGCCAAAGTCGGACACTTAACCAACTGAGTCACCCAGGCACCCCAAGGCTGGAAACTTTTCAAAGAACAGGAGGAGGAGTTTCTCTGATCATATTACCCAACCGCAGCCATAGTGAAAGAAATTGGGATGAGTCACGTCTGTTTGCTGTGGGCCAGAACCCTCAATGCCCTTCAGGAGCCACGGAAGGTGCACAAAAGCTAAGATGTGGTCTGTGCTTCCAGATCAAGGGTGTGGCCTCCAGCAAGTGCATGAATTTCTTCAAGCCCAAGGCCTTCACCTGTCAAATGGGGGCGATAATCACATTCCCCCACGTGACTTCCTGAGCTGCCGGAACAGCAGATGGGAATGGGGGTGGCACTCCTTGAAGGGCACTGTCCAAGAGGGCACCAAGGGGGAGGTATTTAGAGTCCAGGCCCACGACAAGCAAAGTCAACTACACAGCAGATAGGCTCCGACATTCCCAGCACTGCCACCCCTGCTGGTGAGGAGGCACCAGAAGCTTTTTCAAAGGCTGCTGTTTTAGTGGCCTCCTGTTCATCCCGTTGGTGAGAAAGGGATTCCTACCCTCTGGTTATGGAGATGGTGGAATGCACAACATGTGACTGAACGCATCAATAGCAGGTTATTAGTCACACAAACTCACACCCCAGGGGAGGAGGACGGTGCACACAGTATACGCAGGGCCACGTGGAGGTTGCCCATGGGTGAATAACCAGGGGCCTTGGGAGACAGATAGGCTTTGTAGTATCAAAAGGGTGAGGTGCCCCCTGGTTCCATGGGAGAGTGCATTGGCTCTCCTGACTTTCCTGTGGGTGGGCAGGGACCTGAAAACCCACTACTCAGGGATAATCAGGAGGTGTGCCTGGCCCTCTCAGGAAGGGAGCTTGTTTGTGTAGGGGGATCGTATCCATGAGTGCACGCTGGGGAGGGGGACTTGCCTGTTAGGCCATTCAACACCCTCCCCGTCTCCTCAGATGTCGAGGTAACACGTGATGTTGGGCCTTGATTTTAGTCCTTACTCCTCTTACCTAAGGCGAGATGCATAGCAAAGGTTGTATGTTCTGGTCTCTTTGATGCCAATATTTCCCCATCCTGGAAATGATAATGGGCCAAGTCTCATGACCACATGTGCCAAGGTCCTGTTGAAATTCATTGATTGCACCGGAATTCAGTACGTGGGTTCTTGCCAACAGGTCTTGGAAATCCTACATGACATAGAGATTTTGCTGCGATGGGACTTGTGGTGAACACATGTTACGGGTACATCTTGACTGACTGGAACTTTTTAATGGACTACAGCTTTTTCCAGTTCCTTCTCACTTCTATCCTGATGATGGACCCCTAGGGCCTGTGGCTGAAGGCCCAGCTTAAACTTTGGGCACCTGGGAGTCTTGAGTGTCCTAGCAGTGGTTCAGATTCTGATCTCTGAGGGTGCAGTGTAAGAAGCTAAGTGATCCAGACATTAGGCCTTTGTTTTCTCTTCTGCACCAGTTGAAGGGGTGGCGGGAACATGCGGACCAGGGTGTCATGTAATGATCGCTGGGGAGAGCAGCCCACGCCAAGACAGATCATTGCTCTCAATCAGAGCAGTCGTTTGGTTTTGTGACTACTGTGTGGCTGATGGTCATGTGTGCAAAGTGTGCAAAGTCCCACAGCTAGTTTCTAAAAGAGTAAAAAAAGCTCAAGGTTCCTGCTGCACAGATATACATATGCATGTATAAGAGACTCAGGACTCCTTCTTGAATGCACATGGAGGGGTGCAGATCAGAAAGACAGCCTTAGTTTATTTTCCTCCACCCCCCTCCTGTCTAAAATGGGAAAAGAGGCCTTCACTAGTTTTCATCCTTTTTTAAAAAAATTATTTTAACCTTTATTTATTTTTGAGAGATGGAGAAAGACAGAGCATGAGAGGGGGAAGGGCAGAGAGAGAGGGAGACACAGAATCCGAAGCAGGCTCCAGGCTCTGAGCTGTCAGCCCAGTGTGGGGCTCGAACCCACAGATCATGAAATCATGACCTGAGCCGAAGTCGGACGCTTAACCAACTGAGCCACCCAGGCGCCCCAGTGATTTTCATTCTTTAGCTGTATGTCAGATAAATCCATGTGAGCCAGCATAAGCCGGGATGGAGGTTTTGCTCTAAGGATATGGGGTATTTTCCGTATATCAAAGACCGAATGTGATTGTTCTAGTGATCTCTTGTGACATAACAAACCACCCCACGATGTAGTGACTTCGAACAACAACCATTTTTTGCTCCTTCTGCAGTTTAACTGGCGCTCAGTGAGAAAGTCTCACTTTTGGTCCATGCGGTGTCACCTGGCCTGGCTTTCCTGCAGATACTTTCAAGATGGCACCCTCATGGTTGGCAGATGGGTGGCACCCATCACCTGGTTGCTCAGCTAGTGCGTGGTCCTTCTTCACACAGTCTTCCCCACGCGGTCTGGTTTTCAAGGCATGGCTGTGTTCCATGGACAAGCGACCCAAGAGATAGAGCCATGTAAAAGCTATAAATTTAAATGTGGCCGGGCTTACAGCATTGGACGGCTGTCTCACTCTCGGGGGTGCCCTGGGTGACTCTTAGCTCACAAGTCCAGGCCCATGGAGGTGGGGACCTCTGCCCAGGTTGGGGGGTCACATGTTTGACTTCATGAGCAAGGTTCACCTCACATGAGTTGTGTCCCCAGTGGCACTTCTGTATCAGAAGAGGGAAGGGCAACAGTGTGGGGTGTCCAAAACTATCCCCACAACCTGCTCCTGATGTGCCACACGCCTGGCTGAAGGGAAGTGGGGGTGGGGATGCCAAGAATGAGCATTCACCAGGCAAACATCCCTGCAGACCCTCACGTTCTGGGCCCTGTGTTGGCTGCTAGGAACACAGATAAAGAAATCATGACAACAGCAAGGGAGTAAGACCTATTTTTTCCCAGGCTCACGTGGGAGAGGCTGACTCTTGAAGATGCAATCACAAAATAGGGTGAAAATCCCCGAACAAAAATGGATGAACCACGTATTAGCAGGATAGCTCATGTCATCTTAATTTAGCAAAAGAGAAAGCCCTGATTTTCCATAGTTTGCAAGCTGTCAATAGGACGCGAAGTGACCTCTATTTCCCCTTTCTGAAAGGAGCATTAAGAAATTGCTTCAGTTATCATTAACAACAACAACAAAAAAAAGGAGGTTAAAAAAAATCAGAAAACAAAGTCCAGTCTCGGAGAGGGGCCAGCGTCTGGCTGATGGCTAGGCATGAGCTGTCTAAAAATAGAGTGGGAGAGATTAATGCATGTCCTTAAAACAGAGATCAAACTGGGGTTTGTAATGATACTGCCGACATGCACTCCTTGGGGACTTTGTATTCCTTTAGAGAATTGCTCAAAACCAGGTTACCCAAGAGCTTGGGCTGTGTGCCCACCATTCTCCTAATGCTGAGAGGAGGCACCCCATCATGTAACACCGGGCTGATGGTGGTGGGGGTGTGTGTGGAGGGCCAGCCTCCAGTCTGCTGGGTCTTCTCTCTCTGTTCCAGTCCCATCCGGTCAGTGTCCAGCAGTGCCTGTCCATGTCCCCACCCCCTCTGTGGGGTCCGGTCAGGGGCACTCGCTCCTCGACCAGCTCCTTCCATCTCTCTGTGCTTGGTTAGCCTGGGTCTCTGGGACACGGGCACCCCTGGGTGGTAGGACATCAAAATAATGGTTCTGCTTATTATTTCTAACCCACTTCACTCCTCCCAATAAGCCTACCCTGGACCTTATTAGCTCCAATTTTCACACAGATGCGGATAGCTTGCCCTGTGTCATGGAGTCCATAAATACAGAACTGGGATTTGAACCCAGGCACTTGGTTCCAGAGTCCACATGATCAACCACTACCCATACTGGCCTCCTTTGTCCTTACAGATCCCCTACAGATAGAGTAGCCCCAGCCCCATTTTACAGATGGGGAGAGGAGATGTCTAGCCTGTTTAGAGAAATAAATGGCAAGGTGCATGGGGATCTGGTGCCTGTGGCCTGGCCTGGGCTCTGTGACCTTGGCATGGCCTCTGGGCCTCAGTTTCTCCATTCTTAACTACAGCCGTTGCCTTTGAGCTTCTGTCCCATGCTGGGCCCTGCACTGGTCATTGCACTTGTTATCTGTCTAGTCCTCCAAAAGCACTCTGGGGTTGAGGACCTCAGGGATTCACCCCAGCTGACTCAGAGGGGCCCACAGAGTTAGAATTGAAACCCACATCTATTTGGTTTCTTTTTATTTACAATATGAGGCTCACTCAAAGGAATAGGTTTAAAAGCTCTCAAGGAGGAAGAATGCCGTGGAAGACGGCTGGACCCTCATCATCAGCCTCAGGGATTTGTTGGGGTTGTTTGATGTGCGGGGTATCCTCTCCCCAACAAATGCTAAGAGAAGGAGGGATGGGGTGAATAGAGAGGGGAGGGGTGAGGACAGGAGAGCACAGACAGACAGACTGACTGTGGCCACCAAAACCGAGGGCAGAAAGGCTGAAGTGCCCACTGACTCTGCCCTCCCCCCTTGTCCTCCTCCTTGGAGACCTGGATTCTCGGGACAGTCTGGACCTCCAGGGCTCTGCAGCCCCCACAAGGCTTATACCCCCACTTCCGTCCTGAGTGATAGATGTTGCTTTTTGACCGGTACCTACTCCCACCCGCCCCTCCGATTTCTGATTTTGAAGCTTCCTCAGTTGCAGAGAGAATTCAGTTTGTCTCTTGAGGACACTAAAACCTGGGACAAACAGTCTCTGACAATAAATACTTTTTCCTTCTTCTTTTTTTTTTTTTCTTTCTTTCTTTTTTTTTTTTTGTAGAGGATCAAAAGCTCTCCAGACACTTTCAAAGCAAGCCAGGGTGCTTTGGCGATCCCACAGCCCGGAATGCTGGTGGCTCAGGGGAAAGGCTCTGGGAGCACTTGGCTCAGGGGTTACTTGGCCCTTCCCAGAGGAGAGGTCAGGTGCCCTGCTGAGCAGAAGGCAAATGGGAACACAGAGAAAGAGGCTGGGTTCCAGGCTTTGGGCTGAGGGGCGGGAAAGGGGCCCTTGCCTTGTCCCCAGGACGAGGCTGAGCCCAGCCTGGGGTGACTCTGCCTGGGGGAAGGTGATAGCCCTGGGATGCTGGAGGGCACAGCTGGACAGCAGCGGCCAACTCCTTAGGCAGCTCTCAGGCTTAGAGGAAGCTCTGAGTGCTGAGTGTTGCCATGGACACTGGCCTGGGTTGAGGGGCTTCCAACAAGATGAATAGTCCCTTCCGCAGGTCCTCGGCAAATAAAGAGTAAGGCCATCGGCTAGCTGTGCCCCACCCGGAGGCAGCCCTCAGGTTTGCTCCTGAACCAGGCTGGCTCCCGCTTTAGCCTCCAGCACCGTATCTTTATGGGCCTGACTCTCTCTAGCCAACTGGACTCCGAGTGGACAGACTAGTCCAGGACGCAATATACCTCCCTTCCTCTTCTCTTCTACCTTGGAAATCCCTCCTTGACCATGATGTGGTGGATGTGGACATGGACTAGAGCCAGATAGACCCAAGTTTAAGTCCTGTTATCCAAATTGTGCATCTTCTGTGTTCATTATCATTTGCCATAGAACCCCAAAAGCTTAGAGACTTAAAAAAGTGGTATCATCTTAAAGTTTCTGTGGCTCGAGAGCTCAGGAGGGGCTCAGGAGGGGCTCTGGTTGTAGGTCTCTCGCAAGGTTGGTCAAGACGTCAGCTGGGGTTGGAAGATTGGTCACTCACACGTTGGTGAATCAAGGCTGGCCATTGGCAAGAAACCTCAGTTCCTCCTCTTATGTGAATGCCATGGCCACTGCCTTTCCATAAAACTGGGGATCTAAGAGAGCAATGTGGATGCTGCCATGTGTGTTTTCAGACCTCAGAGGACAAAGGCTGTCATTTTCCCAACATCCTTTTGGTTACGGAGATGAGCTCTATTTTGTGTGGGAGAAGGGTGTTCAAGGCTATGAACACCAGGAGGGGAAGAACACTGGGGGACTGTCATGAAGGTTGGCGGCCATGTCCTCTCTGGGTTTGAGTTTCTTCCAGTGGGGCATAAAAGCCAGGCCTCTGCAGTACAGCAGTGAGCTATGGCCATGATGTCCAGGAAATGGGCAGACATGGTAGCCAGCATAGAACAGATGCTCAACAAATCATCATAGTCCTTCAGTAGTGATACCAGTGGGCTACGATGAGTATCCTTCCATGATACAATAATACCATTATTCCAGCTGCTGTATCTTCATCGATTTGTTTAATTTCACAATAATCCCAAAGGAAGGGCACTATTATCCTCTCTGTTCTATAGGGGGGACCTGGTGCTCTGAAAGTAGTGAGTGTGGAGATAACATTCGAACTCAAGAAGCCTGGCTTCCAAGCTTGTACTTAGCGTTATTCCAAGTGCAAGTGCAAGTGACCCCTCCTTAGAGAAGCCTTTCCAGAAGTGTCTTTGTCCCACCTCCCTGGTCTGTAAATCTGGATGGTACAATGACCTGGATTGAGAACATCCGGCCTTCCTGCTCCCTCACCGCGTGGCCCTGGGCAGGTTCCTCCTTCCCCTGATCCTCGGATTCCGAATCTGCAGAGTCGGGATACAAACCACATCCCAGAGCGGTTGGGAGGAGGGAATAAGAACCTGTGAGACACTAGCCAAGCAGAGCAGTCCAAGCAGCTTGATCCGTGTTGACCTCAAATGACTGGCTCTTGTCACCACGTCACCCATTTTTCTGCAACAGAACTTGTACCGATTGCTTCAGGACGTTTGGTGATGGGGATCAGATGACGCAGACTCCCAGGCACTCCTAGCCCCTGAGCTTGGGTCACACTGGCTGACCACCTGCCCCAGTGGCTGAGGGTAAGGGTTGGGGTGAGAGAGACTGACTTTCAAGCCTCTAAACTCCCAGGGTGGTGGGTGGGTGGTGGTTTCCCGATGAGCTGGGGAACAAGGCAGAGTAGCTGGAGGTGGGGGTCCCAAGCTCTGTGAACGTCCTCCTTCCTATTTAAGCCTTTGTTGCTCCCTGGGCCTCAAGCTGGCGACTTTGTCAGGGTCATTTCGGCCTCTCCAGCCATGGCCTAGCAGATCCTGATGTCTACAAAGCACTCACACTGGATGGCATTGGGGCCACTCAGGAAGGCTCCTGGAACCTCAGTCACCAGGTCAGCTGAATGGAGATGTTAAGGGAGTTCAATCTCACACCAGGTTGTGACAGGGGTTCCGTGAGACGCTGCTTCCTTAGCGCGGTGCTGGGCCTTCGACCATGTATGCCAGAGGTTAGCGAATCATAGTAATGATGGACACCAGCGAACAAGCATCTGGATTCTACTGAGTGTCCAGCGAGTTGGTCGGGAAGCAAGGGGTGACTCTGGCAGCCTGGGCCTATTGCCCACCCTCCTCCTTCTCTTTCAGCCTCCCTGGAATCTTGAAAACAAAGTGTCCCTTTCTTTGGATAGAGAGCCAGTTGCTCTGGGCCTCACAAGGGCGACCAGCCCCCAGGCCTCTCAGCAGGAATCCCCCTGGTAGACAAGGCCTCCTTGTGACCTTTCACCTTTTGGCCTCTGGGTGAAGGACCATTAACCAAACTGCCTTCCCCAGTCTTTTGTGGAGGAGAGCCCTTTGTCCGGCTGTCCTCTAAAAAGAACACGTGTGGAGCGAGGGTTTCTTTCCTCAGGCTACATCAGAGCACTTGGACGGCCATTTCTGTTTGCTCCCCCTTTGTACTTTATAAAATTCTTTCATGTGTGTGATCTCATGAGGTCTGCAGAGAGGTTATGTTTCTTGCCCAAGGTGACCCAGCTAGCAAGTGGCTCCTGGTCTTCTGATTCTCTAAGTCACATCCCTCCATACCACCAGGCTGCCAGGCAAGAGGCAGGACAGTCATGGAGACTGTTTGGACAGCTTATTTAGACTTGCACCATTTCTGTCCCCACATTCTTTGCTAGGCAGGATTTCTAGACAAAAACCAAAGGGAAGACTATATTTATTGAGCCCCTTCTTTTGCCAGACACTTTCATAAGTTATCACATCGGTTCCAATTTAATCCTCATGGGAAACATTTAAGATGAGTGTTCTTGCTGTTTACAGAGGAAGAAATGAATATCGAGAAGCCAAGGAAGACATCCAAGGCTATGGAGCTGCTGAGCTAGCACAGCAGGGATTTGTATCTTAACCCCTACCTATTTCTGTCATATTGTGTGTTCTGGATCGTGGTGGGCTCTGGCATGGACGGTGACTCAGAGCGATGTGAGTGGACACCTCAGATAGCACAGTTTCCCCAGCAGCAAGGAGGGTTGGGGAGTTGAATATGGTTTTGGGGAGAGCTCAGGCTTTGGAACTTTGCAGACTCAAATCTTGACTCCATCACTGTGAGCCGCAAACCAACTGGCGAACATCATCTGCTAAATGGGAGACATCTTCCCTGGCTAGCAGGATTGCTAATCATGTATATTGACTGTTCTCAAGAAGAGTGGCCCTCTTATTCTGGTGAGGCTGGGAGGCAAAGCAGAATGGGCAGGGGCTCAAAAGATTGCCCTGCTGTTTCTCTATTCTTTTTCCTCACCCACGTCCCTGTGCTCACGGAGAACAAACTACCCCAAATGGGCCTTCAGTAACATGCTCTGTTGTGCCCAGAGGGTAGCGAGGGTTTTATTCAGAGTCACAGACACTCACCACTACCCAAATAGGGACATGGGATCCAAGGGAGGGGTGCCAGCCTCTCTGCTGCCCACCAAGGGAACACTCAGCCCTGAAGACTCAGAAGAGTCCAACAACGAAGCTTGTGAATTGAAATGTCTTAGACTCCCGGCCACACCACAGAGATAGCTTTATTTCTCTCTCCCATATAAGTCCAGAGGCAGATAGTCCAAGGTTGGTATGGGAGCTTGGCCCTGGGAAGCCAGGTGAACCAAGCTCCTTCCATCTTGTGGTCTGCCATGCATGCCCTCCTTCCCAGTGCCACCGCATGGTCTAAGATGCCAGCTCTGGCCATCATGTCCATCAGCAGCAGGAAGGTGGATGGTGTGGATAAGAAAGCAGAGAGCGTGCACTGGCATTCTCTTAACGAGGGTAACTGGAAGCTCTCATGTGACACTTATGCCTAGATACCACTGGCCAACCTTGGTCACATGACTACACTTAGCAGCAAGGAGGTTAGTGGCCATATGCCCTGCTGAAAATTGGGTCTTTATTACTATAGAGAACCGTGGCCATGACCATTCTACTGCACTGATGTGCTTAAGCTTTCACTCTGGATTAAGCGTTATATTTTCTTTTCTTATCTTAACAACTCTGCCATTTGATTCTTTTCATCCCTTTTATATAAATGAGAGGGGTGGCTCAGTCAGTTAAGCATTCAACTTCACCTCAGGTCATGATTTCACAGTTCATGAGTTTGAGCCCCAGGTCAGGTTCTCTGTTTTAGGCACAGAGCCTGCTTCAGATCCTCTGTCTCCCCCTCTCTCTGCCCCTCCTCTGCTTGCCCTCTCTCAAAAGTAAATAAACATCAAAAAATAAATAAACGAGAAAACTGCTCATCAGAGGGATTACGTAACATTTTCTAGGTCACCCAGGAAGGAAACGGTGGAGCTGGGCTTCAGGGAAATGCCTATCTGATGCTCAAACCTCTGCAGCTACATTTTTCATAAGGCCTGTGCCAGGGGCTGGGGATAACCCAGATGACAGGACACCCCCTCTCCCTGACATTATTTAAGAAATATCAGTGCTGGGGCACTTGGGTGGCTCAGTCGGTTAAGCGTCCAACTTTGGCTCAGGTCATGATCTCATGGTTCGTGGGTTTGAGCCCCACTTCGGGCTCTGTGCTGACAGCTCAGAGCCTGGAGCCTGCTTCGGATTGTGTCTCCCTCTCTTTCTGTCCCTCCCCTGCTTGTTCTCTGATTCTGTCTCTCAAAACAAATGAACATTAAAAAAGTTTTTAAGAAAAAGAAATATCAGTGCTATTTCTGGCTTTTCAGAATGAAAGGAGAGGACTGATGGAGATGTTGGATGCTATTATGGGTTGAATATATCCCCGTAAACTCATATGCTGAAGTCTTAATCCCCTAATACTTCAGAATAACCTTATTTGGAAATAGG
The DNA here is from genome assembly GCF_006229205.1 of Suricata suricatta. Taxonomy (NCBI): domain Eukaryota; kingdom Metazoa; phylum Chordata; class Mammalia; order Carnivora; family Herpestidae; genus Suricata; species Suricata suricatta. The sequence goes on from NC_043716.1 coordinate 46,807,788, forward strand.
ATCAATCCAGATATAATTATTAAACTGGGATGAGGTCATTCTAGGATAGATGGGCCCCTGGTCCTATATGGCTGTGTGTCTTATATGTTCTCATAAGAAGATGGCCATGAGAGGGTACAGAGATACAGGGAGAAGCCCATGTAAGGCTGAGGACAGACATCAGAGGGACAGAGCAGAGGCCAACCAATGCCAGAGATGGCCAGAACGTCACCAGAAAAGGAGAGACATGGAACAGATTCTCTCTCACAATCCTCAGAGAGAACCCAACATATTGACACCTTGATCTTGGATTTCCAGGCTTCGGGACTGCAAGACACTGGATTTCTGGTGTTTGAGCCATTCGGTCTGTGATGAGTTATCATGGTGGCCCGGAGTAAGCTAATACAGACACAATGTTTTGTCCTGCTTTGCCATGGAGAGCACTTCAGACATCTGCAAACCTGTGTCAGATTCTCAGCAAACTGGTGCCTTGGTTTCCTTTATAGAGACAGAAACACTTTCCTGTGGGATGATCCCAGGTTTCATCCAGGGCCCCCAAGTCCATTACAACTTTATCAAATCTCTTCTGATGTTCCAGGCACTGAGTTAGATGTACAACCCAAAAGAAGCCAGTCTGGACTTAGAAGACACCAGAGTGCTATCTTTAATTAATGTAAAGGGAAGCCTTGGTCTTGGCACTGGGTCTCAGATGCTCCGGGTCACTTGCTCCCTCATTGGGTTGGCCTCAGGCAGAGTGAGAGGGGCAGGCCCCACTTTGTTCAGCTTCTCTGCCAGAAGAGATCAATGAGGCCAGTGTGCAAAGATCAAGTCCTCTCCCGATGGGTGAGTGGGGAGCCAAGTTGTCTGTGTTTGAGTTGCTTCATCTGTGGCCACTTATCTCACTGGGTTAGAACACGCTGCTCTCAGGAAGCCAGTGTCTCGATGTGCTCGTGCTGGGTGGAGTATTCTGCCTCGGTGGGCTGCCTGCCCCCACTCCCACCCCCACCCCTGACCAGAGGGGGTGAATCTCAGGCAGGCATGTGCACAGCTGTGGCGCTTTCTTACTTCATGTTTCAGAGATCTGTTCCAACCCTCCAAGTCCATCATATGGTCTAGAGTGTGTTTGTGTAATTGTGTGTGTGTGTGCATGCTGGATAGAGCTTTCCTCTTAAGAAGAGCTAGTACTTATTCCAACTCAGCAATGAATAAAACAACCCGATCAAAAAATGGGCAAAGGACTTGACTAGATATTCACACCAAAATGAGACACTACCTCACAACCATCAGGGTGGCTATTGTGAAACAAAACACAAAACAAAACCACAAAATGACAAATGTTGATGAAGATGTAGAGAAATTAGAATTTTTGTGCATTGCTGGTGGGAATGTCAAATGGTGCCGCCACTATGGGAAAACAATATGGCAGTTCCTCAAAAAAATGAGACATGGAATTACCATAAGGTCTAGGTGTACACCCCAAGAACTGAAAGCAGAGACTTGAACAAATACTTGTGCATCCATATTTATAGCAGCTTTAGTTACAGGAGCCAAAAGGGGGAAACAACCCAAGTGCCCATCACTGGATGAAAGGATCGACAAAATGTGGTGTATCCATACAATGGAATATTGTCCAGCCCTCAAAGGAATGAGACTATAACACGTGGTATAATGTGGGCAAACCTTGAAGACATTATGCTGAGTGACCTAAGTCATATACGAGAAGACAAGTATTGTGTGGTTCCACTTAGATGAGATCCCTAGAGTAGTCAAGTTCATGGAGGACGGAAAGTAGAGGAATGGTTGCCAGGGACTATGGAGAGGAGGAAATGGGAGTTCGTGTTTAGTTGGGCACAGATTTTCAGTTGGGGATGATGAAGTCCTGGAAATAGATGGCAGTGATGGCTAGACAACACTGTGAATGTACTTAATGTCATAGAACTGTAGACTTAAAAATTGCTAAAATCTTAAACTTTGTGTTATCTATTGACCACAGTAAAAAAAAAAAAATGGCTGGTACTAACAACTGCCATTTATTGAATCCTTATTATGTGGCAGTCCCTGGGCAAAGCACCCGATACGTGTTAGCTCCCTAAGTGTCATTTTCAAGATGTATAAGCTGAGGCTCAGAGGGTTTCAGTCATTTGCCAGGGACCATAAGGCTAACAGTAAGTAGCAGGTTTGAGTACAAGCTCCTACCTCCCTTACTAGACGGCCTCCCAGCTTGTGTCTCAGACACTGCCTTGAACACAGCAGACACCTGTTGGCCTCCAGCCACTCTGGAGTGAGGAGTAGACCCAGCGAACACGCAGACCTCACCAGGGTATGGCTGAATCAACACCGACAGTATAAGAGGTGCTCAGAGGTGCCACAGTTTACCTTTCAGGGGCACCCGGGTGGCTCAGTTGGTTAAGTGTCTGACGTCGGCTCAGGTCATGATCTCACGGTTTGTGCGTTCGAGCCCCGTATTGGCCTCTCTGCTGTAGCACAGAGGCCTCTTTGGATCCTCTGTCCCTCCCTCTCTCTGCATCTCCGCTGCTTACTCTCTCTCTCTCTCTCTCTCTCCCAAAAATAAATAACCATTTTTAAAAAGTTGAACTTTTAAGAAATTAAGAACATGAGTCAGGTTTATATAGTGAGAATGGGCCCAGGGCTGGGACAAGAGGGAGGCAAAGGTGGTCCCTTTGGTGCCCCCATGCCCACCCCACTCCCAGTCCTACATGGGTCAGCAATTTATTTAACTCATGAACCAAGGAATCAACAAGACAGCAAAGTTGGTTCACAGGAGTGCACAAGAGACTATGTGTGTGTTGTCATTGAAAGAGGCTCCACTAGGGGCACCTGAGTGGCTCAATAGGTTGAGTGTCCGATGTCAGCTCAAGGTTTGTGAGTTCAAGCCCCGAGTTGGGCTCTCTGCTGTTAGCACGGAGCCTGCTTTGGATCTTCTGTCCCCACTCTCTATGCCCTTCCCCTGCTCTCTCTCTCTCTCTCTCTCAAACAATAAAACATTAAAAAAAAAAAAAGAACTGCTGGAAAGGACTTTGCTCAGTTAAATTCGAAACTGGTTAATTGCCCCCAGGGCAATAAAACTATAACTTTGGGGCTATCTTTTCTCTTTTCTATCAGACAGGAATTGTGTGCATAGCTTCCGGACAAGCCTCATTGGCAACTTAATCAACTTCCTAGAAGCTAACATCTAGAGGCTGCGTCTTTTGGTTTGTTGTTGTTGTTTTAATGTTTATTTATATATTTTGAGACAGAGAGAGAGAGCAAGCATGGGAGAGGGGCAGAGAGAGAGGGAGACCAAGAATACCAACTTGGGGCTCAGTCCATGAACCGTGAGATTCTGACCTGAGTCGAAATCGAGAGTCAGACACTTGACCAACGGAGCCACCCAGGTGCCCCTAGAGTCTGGATCTGAATCAAGAATGAATAAGAATCCAAACCAGCTTCATACTGAATGGCCCCCCTGGTATTGCCTAGACCCGTCCTTCGGCGCCCAGCATGGCACCCTGGCCACTGTGAAGGTCAGCCGCTGCTTATTTGCAGCTCTGTCCCTTACTGGGCATTGCCTAAGGTGGAAGGAAGCTGTCTCCCCAAGGTTACACCCTCCCTCCCCCTCCCACGGGTGGTTTTGAACAGGAATGACAAAGCCTGGTCCTCTTGTCTCCATTTGGGGCCACACTGAAGGGCTACCCCAGCTCCAGAACTTTCTATGGGATAATCTGAGGCATCCACACTGCAGGCCAGCTTCTCTCTGGCCTGATTTCTCCTTCCTTCTCACTGCCTTACAGGTGTAGCCCCTGGAGATCACTCCCCACCCCCACTCCCAGCAGACCTTTCGCATCCAACTCCCTGTCTCAGAGTCCAAGTCCAAGAGGCCTTGTTTTAAATAAAGCTCTAGTATCACTTCGAAAGGGCATGGGGTAATCTTTTCACCCTATTTTCAGGTTTGGGGATATTTTCTTCTTAACAGAGGTTAGTAAAAACCTGCGGATTGAACAGACAAAATGGGCGGGAAAGGCTCCGTGGAAACCGTCCCCCACACCTGGAAAAACAAGGGTCTGCTGACCAAGGGCCAGAAGCAGCCTCCAGGCCCCTCGAGGTGTTGGGAGTTCAAAGGGGTTGCTCCCTGGGAAAGGTGAGAAATTTCACTGGTCCACAGTTGGTGCCTGAGATCACACGGGATTCACCACCTCTGGGGAAGAACGACACGTGCTTTAGTCCTCGGGAACTTGTCCTCAGTTGACTAAAACAGGCTGACTGAAAAAACGGCAGGGCCCTGAGTGCAAAGCCAGACCCTCCTCTGCTTGCAGCCCACCACCCTCTCGGAGAGCCAAGTTAAGCTCACGGTGAATCGGAAGACTTTGGCTCCTGCCTCTGCCTTTTCCTTTCTGAGACAAAAATAAGGTTCTGGAAGGTGCAACTTAAAATAGACCTTATATGAAAGATTTATTCCTGAACAAGAATGTCACGAAAGCATGAAATGTACAATGGGCTCCAATCTGAATTCCACTCGAAGTATTTGGCGGTAATTATTTTTAAATCCCCGCCCCCCAAAAAGCTCTTTTCAACAACAGGAGAGCAAGAAGGATCAGTAGGGATCAGAGCCAGATGGTTTCTTCGTTGGGGGTGGGGGAGACTTGATTCAAGTTGTAGGTATTGATCTAAGGCATTTTGGAGAATAAGCATGAGTATTAAATGGATTTAGTTAAAAAAAAAAAAAAAACTAGAGCCAGAGCCATGGCAGAAAACTGCATGAAGGGCTGAGACTCAAAGGAGATGTAAATTGCCTCCGGGAAACGCCTCCTGAGCCGTTAGGAGCCACCCAGTCACTGTCCAGGACCGGCCACCAACGGTTGTAGAAGCAGTGACCCTAGAACTCTCACCAGACTTGGGGAGGGTGTGGCCCCTGTCTGCAGAGGTGTCGGTATTTGGGTGCTGACTCCAAAGCTTACTCTTTTGTGGGGATCCCCTCTCGGAACACATAGACTTCCCCCCAACACCGAGTACATCTGCAAACCAATGCAAGTTGACGGAAGCAGCTTTCTGGCTTTCTTCCCCTCATGTTCTGTTCCCAGATCATTTCACCATGATGCTGGCAGAGGGTAGGTGTGTGTACGTGTGAGGCACGCTTCTCTTTCCTCTCCTTGGGGACTTGGTATGGTCTCAAAGGCATGAGTTAAAATTTTAAGCTTATTATAACGTTTTGCAGGGGGGTCCGTCAATCTTCTGCCTCCACTGGGGACTGCTTGGGGCCTGGCCCGTCTGGTGCCCTTGCCCGGTCTGGTTCCCTGTGGCCAATTTCAGAGCTTTGTGATTTTCAGTGGGTCCAATTCTCTGCCTCTAGGAGAGAGGTATGGAGCAGTAAATTTGAGAAGTGACACAATCATATACACACACATATACACATGCACATATATGTATGCACACATATACATGTATACAGACACACATATACACACATACAGATGCATAGACACGTACACACATGCACATACACATATATACACATGTATACACATACACACATACATACACACACACATATATACACACATATGCCTATGTGCACATATACACATGTACAAATGTACATGCTCACATATACACATGCACACAAATACACACAGATACATGCATGCACATGTATACACACATACACACACACATATATACACACATATGCCTATGTGCACATATACACATGTACAAATGTACATGCTCACATATACACACAGATACATGCATGCACATGTATACACACATGCATATACACACACACGTGTGCACATACACACACATACATGCACATACACACAACTCATCTACAGCATACACACTTCATAAATACATATGTCCTCTTCACACCCTCTCTGGATCTGAGAAAATAAAACAAACCCCTCGGTGTTTGAAGTGGTTATGGCTCTAATGATTCACAACAGCCATTGGGTTTTATTTGTGATTCTTGATGGATAATAATGTTAATTGCTGCCCTCGTCCACAGGTGTGCTTTCTGGAAGGTTGGGAAGAAGGCAGAAGAACACTGATAAATCACTGAAGTTTGGTTCCAGTGCTTCTTTTTAAGAAGAGAGACCTGGTGTTTGGAGCCACCCAGAGGGCAGCAGAGCCTGTGTGAGCACCCACCGGGGGCCCCAGCACAGGTGGGGGCCGGAAGGTGCTGGTGGCCAGCGCTGGCATGGCAGTCCCCCCTTTCTTAGGGACACTTGGATGGCCACTGCCAGGACAGCCCAGGGCACAAAGGAGGACAGAATGGGAGCAGGGCGGTGGCCAGTCATGATGCCCACATGCCCACTGGGGCCGGGGGAAGCCCGGGCTGGCCCGGAGTGGGGCTGGGGAGCAGCTCAGCAGGCATCTCTGTCTCCCACTTCATAGCTTCCCCTGGGAAAGGGTTTTGGACAAGGAAGGATCATTTTAGCCGATGAGCCTGTAATCCAGACAGGAGTCTAAGTGGAGTCCCAAACTCTCAGCAGGGACCAACTGACTCTGACTGGTCTAGGACTTTCTGGACCCTTGTCGATCCTGGGCAAACCTGAACATTCGCTCACCCTACTATCAGCACACCATCCCATTGCCCGCTCCCACCAAGGGGCTGCAGGGGACAGATCAGCCGCGCAAGAGCCTTTTAGGAACACAAGATGACCTTTGTAGCATCTTCAGCAGTGGGGTTGGGCACTGGATAGTAGGACTCAGCTCCACCATCCTCTTGCTAACCCCCCATTTCAATTTTTTTTAACGTTTATTCATTTTTGAGAAACAGAGAGAGATAGAGAGAGCATGAGCTGGGGAGAGGTAGAAAGAGAGAGACACACAGAATTCAAAGCAGCTGTCAGCACAGAGCCTGACCTGGGGCTCGAACTCACAAACCGTGAGATCATGACCTGCGCCATTGTTGGCCACCCAGCTGTCCCTCACGAACCCCAATTTTAAAAAGAGTGAAGGAAAGGGCACCTGGGTGGTGCATTCAGTTAAGTGTCCAACACTTGATCTCCGCTTAGGTCATGTTACACAGTTTGTGAGATCAAGCCCCGCATTGAGCTCTGAGCTGATGGTGCAGAGCCTGCTTGGGATTCTGTCTCTCCTTCTCTCTGCTCCTCCCCAACTTGCTATCTCTCTCTCTGTCTCTCAAAAATAAATACACTTAAAAAAAGAGAAAGAGAGAGAAAGAAAGAAGAGAAAGCTCATCTAATCCGTGCAATCACCTTAAATATAGATGTTCTTTGCTGCCATAAACCTGATGCAGTTTTGCTCCCCAAGGGGCATTTGGCAAAGTCGGGGGACATTTTGGGGTTATTAAGCTGTGGGGGGAGAGGGAAGGAGTACTAGTGGCATCTGTTGGGGACGCTGCTAAATGTCTGATGGGGAGCAGGACCGGGCTCCCCAGCCCAGAATGACCCCACCCCAATATCCTACATCGTGCTGGGCTCAGAAATGGGGCCCCGGAAATGCTTGTCTCCATGGCACTGCACCCCACCCCACCCCCATCCCCAATCCAGCTGGAGCAGTCAGTCCTTTGTGCGGCTTCTTGCCATTTATGTAGGGCTCCCCCCAGAGCTTCGGATCCACTTCAGGGTTGAAGCGGCCGTACCCACCTGTGAGAGCATGCCGCCTGGCTGTGGTCTGGTTTGTTAAGACAGTGACTGGATTTTACAGTTGCTGCCCTTGAAAGCCCTGTAAATGGCGTTCACAGCCATTAGCAGGGCCAGGGGCTGCCAGATCAGTAGGGCTGACTTCGCAGGGTGACTAAGATGCAAGCACCCTCCGGGGTTCATCTAGCTGCCTAGTCGCCCAGGCCCCTGCCAGGCTGCGGAAATGTCGGCCAAGAACAAAACCAGAGTTCAAACAAGCATGAGGTTGCCCTCCGGAACACCTCTGAGCTTGCGCGGGCGGGCCTGTCCCTGCAGGCCAGCACCTGCTCTGAGCGGGGCAGCTCCAGGGACCCCAGGCTCCCTCCTTCACCTGATGACCTGCTGCCACTTTGAGGTCCAGGGGATTTAAATCCGCTGGGCTTTGAACCAGAACGTAGCTGTCGGGGGCCCAGAAGGGGCTGCCTTCGCCTGGAAGGGGCTTGGAGGTCCTGCCGTGTCTCCTTGGGGTACAACAGGACCCTCCCTCCAAAACCAGTTACAGAATGTGTGGGGCCCCTCCTTCCAAAGTTAAGAATTTCAAGATGGCAACAGCAAGAGCCTTAAACCATGCCCAGGGCTCTATGTGTGAGGCCTTGGTCATTGAACATGTTACACATCCATGACGCTGCCCTGCTCCCAAGTCACTCTGTGGTCCATGACCAGGTGACCCTCTGTCCCTGTCCACTACTGTTACCCCAGTATAATATATTTTTTTAACATTTATCTAGTTTTGAGAGACGAGACAGAGCATGAACAAGGGAGGGGCAGAGAGAGGGAGACACAGAATCTGAAGCAGGCTCCAGGCTCTAAGCTAGCGGTCAGCACAGAGCCCGATGTGGGGCTCGAACCCACGAACTGTGAGATCATGACCTGAGCTGAAGTTGGACGCTTAGCCGACTGAGCCACCCAGGCGCCCCATCCCAGTATAATTCTTAAGAGTTCCCCTTTCATGCTCAACACTGTCTTGGTTTGGACAACAAATTATACGGTTCCCTCATAATTATATGACCACCTCCCAGATAATTGTTCTCTCGTCCTATTTATGCTATAATGTTACACAAAGTCTAGCCAATCCATGATGTTATTTTGGGGACAAGGTGATAGTAATGCTTTGCACTGAGGGTCAAGGTCTCCTCAGCATCTGTTCATCTCATCCTGATGACCAGACCCGCAGGACGAATGGCTGATATGCAGTAGAGACGGGACCCAAGCCAGAGTCATCTGGTGTCCAGTTCGGGTGACCTACTGTCCTCATTTGCTTGGGACTGAAGGTGTTCACTGGGTATAGGAATTTTAGTTTTAAAATTGGGGAAGTTGCAGGCTCGCCAGGACAGATTGGTCACCCCAGTCCCAGTCAGCCATAATGTGGAAAGTTAGTGAATAATTTTCTTTTTAAGTTATGCTTCTCTTTTCTTTCTTTCTTTCTTTCTTTCTTTCTTTCTTTCTTTCTTTCTTTCTTTCTTTCTTTTTTTAAGTTTACTTATGTATTTTGAGAGAGAGAGCAAGAGAGAGCAGGGAAGGGGCAGAGAGAGGGAGAGTGAATCCGAAAGGCTTCTTGGTGTCAGCACAGAGCCCAATGCGGGCCTTGATCTCGTAAACAGTGAGACCTGAGCCAAAACCAAGAGTTAGACGCTTAATTGACTGAATCACCCAGGTACCCCGTGAATAAGTTTTGAATGAGTAATTTTATGTTACACATATTATTACAATCTTCGCTGAGGCTGGACTTCCATTTAATACTAAAAGGAGACTTTGCCATGGCTGTTGAGGTAAGAAGGCAGGATGTTCAAGTCAAGAATGATTTGTAGATCACATTTTGTTGTATAGCTTCCTAGACTTCTCTCTATATATATGTACATGTTCAGAAAATACATTTTTGGAATCCTCCTTGGTGATTTTTTTTCATGTATAGCAGGGATCAGTGCAAACGTTTTCCATAAAGGGCCAGCTTGTAAATATATTTTGTTTGCACGCTATACGGTCTCCATTGCAACTGCTCAACTCTGACATTGTTGTGTCTGTGTTCCAATAAAACTTTATTTACAAAAATAGGCAGCAGGCCAAATTTGGCTCACAATCCGTAGTTTGCCAATCATTGGTCTGTAGCGTAAACCCTTTTCCATGCCAACTATTAAAAGGTAATGTTCAAAAAGGCAAAATTGTGACCGTCAAGCAAATATAAATGGACACATCAAAGGTTCTATTTAACTCCTTAATTAATGAGGGAACACCACTAAGACGTTACAGCCTGTTCCAAGGAGAATCTGAAGAACAGACACATACATAGGTGATCAGAAATGCTGAAACACATTTGTTAATACAAGCAAATGGGTTCATATCTTCAGGGCAATAAAGTGTTATATGTGGTAACATCTTTTCTGTAGGACGGACAATAAATAGGGAATAGAGTGCCGCGGTTCAAAGCGCTGGACTTGAGTCAGGAAAATCTGGGCTTCCGTCCTGGCTCTGCCCCCTGCTGGCTGTGCCACCTGTAAACCAGTCACCTCCCCTCAAAGGGTCTCAGTGTCCGCATCTTCAACCTGGAGATGATAACAATGGTAACTAGGTCACATGCTATTGTTTGGATCACCTGGGAAAGCCCACGTAGAGACCTAGGCACAAAGTCACACCACAGGGACCCCCATAAATGTTAGCTCTTGATATGATCACCAACAGGGTAGCTACCGCTAGACAGTGGTCCCTTTCAGGGGACCAACCTTTCCCTCCACCCGACTCCCCTTATAGGAGGTTCCATTCCTCAAAGTTGGGGGTGGGGTGGGGGCATTGGCTAACCATCCCTACTCCTTCTTCATCCTCAGTGGATCTGTTTTGGGTTTCGAAGGACAGAGACAAGAATGTTGACTTGTTGCTCCAAACTGAAGACACACACCCAAAGTGTCACTGGTTTACCGTACATGCCTCTCCCCTATGCTGATGTTCTGGTTCTCAGCATCATTTATTTTTTAACGTAAAATTCCATTAGATTTTAAAATATGTTTTTACTCATTGGCATTTGCCCAGCCTGAATTATTGGGGAAAAAAAAATAGAAGTCAGGGTACATTTGGGAAGGTTTAACTTTCAAGGACTTGGAGTAAAACCATCCAGGTTAAGAATGTTGTTAAGGAAGAAGTGTGCGGACCTACCTCCAAGAATGCAGAAGTCCTTTTTCTCTCTTTTTATCACTTGGGCAGTCGATGGATGCCACCAATACCCTTGAAAAGTGTGTTCCCTTGAGGATATTAAACAATTTCTCTTTAATTTTATTTTACTGTCTTTATTGGTTTGGCTAATTCGTTCTATAGACGTAAAATATTTCAGCCCAGCCTCCTTGGCCTGGCCACAAATCCCAGATCAGAAAATCGGAAAACCATACAAATTGGGCTGCTCTGGGGCACGAGGGCCTCAGAGCTTCAAATGCACAACTCCATCACTGCTAGAGTGTCTTTCTTGTCCTCTCCAGTGTTGCTAAGAATCTTTATCACCATCTTCAAGCCCAGCCTGGCCCTCCTTCTGGGCCCTCACTTTTGGCAGACACTCCCGCCCTTCCCGATTCTTTGACCAAAAAAATCTAGGTTCTTGGGCTGATGTCTCTTAAAGTCTTGCCTTCCTACCAACACATTTCCCAAAGTCTCAACTTCACCTCCTCTTCTTTCTTCCAGCATCAGAGGAAGATACTCATCCTGGCTTCTGGGCTCTGAATCAGCCCCTGTCTAAGCCCTGAGGGTCCTAAGATACCATATAAACACACCCAAGCCTTTTACTGTCTTAAAATAACGATACGATACTGTTAGCCGAAATGATGAAGGACTAATAGTCAAAAATTCTTGGCTTGAGCTCCTAAACTCTGGTCTTGGGCAAAACATACTTTTCCTGAATATACTTTTCTGAGCCTGTATCTCTCTGTTTTCCTGTTTCTCTTCCTCATCTAACTATTTTATTTTGCAATCCCTCCCGAAAGCATGGTTCGTATTATAATTAAATGAAATGATTAATTTGAAAAAATGTTAAGCACTTTTAAATATTACAAGATAGAAAATAATAAAATATTGAGGTTATCAAGCCAACAATCTAAGCTCAAAAGTCAACAGATAGGCTATAAAATTGTAATTGTGACCATATTTATATTCTGATATATCATTTTCTTTTATCAGTGACCATCTGTGAAAATAAAATTAATTTTGCCCACTTTTAAGTAAAGCACGATTTATTAGTTCAAGGTCAAATTCCTTAAATTATTCATTATGCTCAATCAACCATTTTGTCTTATTTTCAGACCACTTTAGTGTTCTTTTTTCTTGCTTATCTATTCTCTCCCCAAGTACACACATACATGTATACAGACACACACAGACACACAGACACACACAGACACACACACACATACACATACAACCACCATTTTAATCATAATGCATTTTACTGAACAAATAATGATATACTCAAATTATTTGAAGGTAATAGTAAGAAATGTTTTCAAATGTCATTGTTTTTAAAAAGACAACTTGTTGACTTATGTACCTATGATATTTAAACAGTCCTAAGAAGTTCAAAGGGTGAAAATGATTGCACTGTGTTAGAATTCTCCAAATTAGAGCAATATTCTCCAATAAAATAAAGATGTTTCTTTTTTTAAGTTTATTTATTTTGAGTTTTTTTGTTTGTTTTATGTTTTGTTTTTTTTTTGAGAGAGACAGAGAGAGATAGCACGAGCAGGGGAGGGTCAGAGAGAGAGGGAGATACAGAATCTGAAATAAGCTCTAGGCTCTGAGCTAGCTGTCAGCACAGAGCCTGATGCGAGGCTCAAACCCACGAACCACGAGATCATGACCTGAGCCCAAACTGGACACTTAACCGACTGAGCCACTCAGGATCCCCAGTTTATTTATTTTGAAAGAGAGAAAGAGAGAGAGAGAGAGAGAGCAAGCATGTGTGTGTGTGGAAGGGGCAGAGGGAGGGAGAGAGAGAATCTCAAGCAGGCTCTGCGCTGTGAGTGCTGAGCCTGATATGGGGTTGGAACCCACAGTAAGATCATGACCTGAGCTGAAATCAAGAGTCAGACACCTAACCAACATAGCCAAACCCAGGCCTTGGAAATAAATAAAGATGATTCTAATTCCAAAAAAAAATGATAATAACAACAGCCTAACCCTCCAGGCTCCAGACACTCGCTCCACCCTGGGGCCCCATCCTCTCCCTGCCAAGCTTCTCTAAAGGAGTTGTCCCTAGCCACCATGGATCGCTTTGTCCCCTCCCATTCACTCTCATCAGCCGCTTGCTGGCTGTTGGAAGAGACCAGGACTTCTTGGCTGCAAAATCCAATCAGCACCATTTTGCCCTTATCTCTCCAGATGCCTAGCCGTCTCTGAGCATTGCTCTTTCCTGAAAAAGCTTTCTCCTTCCGGGGGTGCCTGGGTGGCTCAGTCAGTTAAGCCTCTGACTTTGTCTCAGGTCGCGATCTTGGGATTTGTGAGTTCCAGCCCCACACTGGGTTCTGCGCTGACAGCTCGGAATCTGCTTCCGAGTCTTTCTCTGCCCCGCCCCCACGTGTTCTCTCTCTCTTAAGAACAAATAATAAACTTTTAAAAAAAAGTTTCCCTTCCCTTGGCTCCCAGGACACCTGTCTCTCCTGGGTTTCTTGGTACCGCTCGTTTTTGTTTTCCGGGACTTTATACTTGAGTCTGTTTCTCCTGGATAAACTCTTCCCGGGTCGTGGCATCTAATTCCCACGGCCACCGGGGGATGATTCCGGTCTCTCCCTCCACTGCTTCAGCGGAGGGATTTACGGTGTTTTCTGGAAACCACGCAGTTCAGACTTCTCAGCCTCCCCCTCCCACATGCCCTGCATCCCTCTCGCTGACCGTGTCTCTGGGCACAGATACTGATGCCACCTGTCCACTCCCCCTCACGCCCCTGGCATCTCCCTCTGCAGCCCTACCAGCCCTGGCGCTGTCTTCTGCCCCAATCCCCGTGCAATCTGAGCCTGGCTCCCCACCTCCACACACTCCTAGCGCCAGCGCCACTAGCCCCCCGGGTCCAACGCCCCAGCTCCCCATCAGTTCCCTGTGCCCGCAGACCTGCCCGCAGCCAACCCGGCAGAGGGAAGTGAAAGTCTGGATCCACTTTGGAAACCCCTACGGCCCACAGGGTGGCGAGGCTGGTCTCCTTTGGATTCTGGACCCCTTTCCAGAATCACCAGCCTCGCCTCCCTGACTCCCTTCCTTTCTCTCTGCTCCCAGTTCACCCGAACATCCTTTCTTCTCTGCCCTGATAGCTGACAGATGCCAGGTGCCCTCTAACCCCACCCCCGCCGCAGACCTCCTCCTCTTGAAAGCCCTCTCAGCTCCTCTCTGGGCTCCCTGAGCTGGCTGTGAGCTTCCTAAGCACCGCATTCATCTCTGGGCTTCGCCAATACTTACTCCCTCCCCACCTTCCCAGAACGTGTGTTCCTGGTAGGCAGGGACTCATCCCGGCTCCATAATCCCAGGGTTTAGCCAGAGGCTGGCATTGTAGGAGCAGGCCAAACAAACAAACAAAAAACCAAACAAATGCTGTTGATTGAATGAACTCAGGTGTAGGAAGGCTCATGATTTTATTTTTATTTATTTATTTATTTTTTTTAGGCCCATGATTTTATACATGGGGCTTGAGGAGTGCAGGATGAAAGAACAGTGTGGGCTTTAAGTGGCTTCTGGCTCGTCGGCCTTGAGACAACTTCTTGTTTGGATCTCTGGCCTCCTGTGTATCCAGGACGAGCAACAACCTTTGTGACTTCTTTCTGGCAGGTTCCTGTGGCTTGGGGTGGGGGTGAGGGAGCACCATCTCTTGGCTGTGTGAGCCTCTGCAAGTCACCGACCTCTCTGAGCTTTCCTCTTCTGTCTGTAGGATGTCCCGTAAGAAAAGTTCCTCAAGGTATTGGGAGTCTCAGATATAAAACTGAATGTAAAATGTGTGTTGGTAACCATTAAGTCATTAGTTAAAATTTGGGGTATGAAATGGGGGCAGGGAAGGTCTCTTTCCAAGAGACCTAGCTGAGGAAACAATGAGTTTCATGAGAAATGTAATATTTAATTTATTTTAAAATTTTTTATGTTTTTAATTTATTTTTGAGAGACAGAGAGAGACAGTGTGAGCAGGGGAGGGTCAGAGAGAGAGAGGGAGATACAGAATCTGAAGCAGGCTCCAGATTCTGAGCTAGCTGTCAGCACAGAGCCTGATGCGGGGCTTGAACCCACAAACCGGGAGATCATGACCTGAGCTGAAGCCACACGCTTAACTGACTGAGCCACCCAGGAGCCCCTTAATTGATTTAATATTAATACTCTCCCTTCAGGTCAATGTTCTCCTAAACCTTACTAGAGTGTGGGTTTCTACGTGATATTTCTACATGATAATTCCCTTTGTGTCCTCTCCCCTCCCTTGCCTAGGACACTGCATGGTCAAGATAGGTCTCAATATGGGGCGCCTGGGTGGCTCAGTCAGTTAAGCATCCGGCTTCGTCTCAGGTCAGGTCTCACAGTTTGTGGGTTTGAGCCCCGCGTCGGGCTCTGTGCTGACAGCTAGCTCAGAGCCTGGAGCTTGCTTCAGATTCTATATCTCCCTCTCTCTCTCGCACTGTCTCTCTCTGTCTCTCAAAAATAAATAAAAAGCATTAAAAATTTTTTAAAAAAAAGATAGGTCTCAATAGATGGTTCTTATTTGGATGATACATGACACTGATTTTTAGGCACCAGGTAATAATGCTGTTATTGCCTATTCTGCCATGATGGGGGAAAATGGCAAAGGGGAGTCACATTCAGGGGACAGGCCTGGGATGTATAATAGTGGACTCCCCTTGATTTTGATTTCCAGTATTCATTTACCTTCTCCCCAAAATGGGAATTCACTCAGGAGAAACACTCATCTTCGTTCTCAATCTGGGGATGGGTTGACTTTACTACCTGTTCTAAGGACAGGCGTGGGACTCAGGTCAATCAGAGCATCATACTCCTCTTGCTACTGGCTTGGGTTTATGATCTGATTATGGCCAGTGGGTCTTGATGAGTCTTTTGCTGGGACTTTTTGGGAAAGAGGTTTGTTGGGCTTAAACCACAGGGCCAATTGGCTTGAAATACACCTTCACATCTGCACACAAAGCTTGAGAATAAAGTAAATATGGAGTGGAACAGAGAGACTGAGTAACATCTTTTAAACTCCTAGATCAAACCATACCTGAAGCTACAACGACTCAACGTTTTCAGTTATCTGAGCCAATGCGTTGTCTCGTTTGCTAAAGTTTGTGTCAACTGGGTTCTCTGGTCTCTGAACTGAGACACAGAGAGGGTTCTGATCCTTAGTACAACGAGATATATGAGCCTGTCCAGGGTGACTGTGTCTTCAATCCATCTTCTGACTTGTGGACCTCCCTGATCTGTATGGAGGAACTCACCATGACAGGGTCTGTGCAGACTCAAGCCCTGATCACTTCCAAGGTTATTTAAAGAGAGAGGTGAGCTTAGGAGACTGCCGGGGGGAACTCTTTTGACCCTGAGGTCCCTGAAGTTTACAAAACCATTCAAAGATGGTTTCATACCTCTAATAATGCTGCAAAAATCTCTGGATATGAATTCACTGCCAACAAAACCTTAAACACTGGCTCCGCTTTGGTGTCAAATTGAAATTCTCTGCTTTCATCTTCCTGGGCAGTTCCTTCTGGTTTTCATTTCTCCTCGTTTCTTTCTTTGGGCTTTTGATCTGTTTTCTATTGTTATCATTCAGGCATTTCATGCCGGAACTTTCCAAGTCCGTGTAATCCAACCATAACAACATCTGGGATCTGTGGCCGCGTATTAATGTCAGC
The DNA here is from genome assembly GCF_006229205.1 of Suricata suricatta. NCBI lineage: Eukaryota > Metazoa > Chordata > Mammalia > Carnivora > Herpestidae > Suricata > Suricata suricatta. The sequence goes on from NC_043716.1 coordinate 46,824,250, forward strand.
CCCTCTTGATGCATCGGGACTGGGCGCTTTGCTGGATTATTCTATACCTTTGTTCCATGAAGCTGATTTTCCTGCAAGCCTTAGCCCCAGGATTTTCCAAGGAACTTTCCAAGGTGGGCAGGATGTCAGAAGAGCTCTTTGGGGAATTTGCTTTACTATCTTGTCCTATTTCTTCATCACCGCCGGTGGTCTTCACGCCCCTTTGCCTCTGATGATTGGCTCCTTGGGATCATGCTTCGGACCCTGGGATGTTATTTCAAGGCACCAGGACTTGGGTTGGGTGAGTCAGGCCTGGCTTGAATGACAGTGGACAAGTCACCCAAGTTCTCTGAATTCGGTGTCTCTGCGTAAAATAGCAGTGATGGTTGTCAAGTGTGGGGTTGGTGTGAGGATTGCATTCAATACAATACCTTGTATAAAACACCAGCTCACTATGATAATCACGACCATTTGCTGGGTCAGGACACTTCATTAGACAGGTTGCTAATGTCATGTCACTTAGTCCCAAGATGACCCTACCCAGGATACATTAGTATTCCTGTTTGACAGATGAGGGACGTCAACGCTGAAGTTTGCCTCTCTTCTCCACCCTTCCCCATTCTGTCTGACACGTAGTGAGACACACAGCTGTCATTTCCAGCAGAGGAGTGAATGTGACACCACATCTCTCCTCTCTCCCCACTAGAGTGGCGGTGGTTTTTTCTATAATGCTGTCACCACCTATACTAGGAAATAGCGGCTGGTCACTAAGTCCCCAGAACACCTTCCTACCTGTGACAATCGAGACTTTGAGGAACAGAACCCAAAGTCAAACTAGGGAAGGACGTGTGTCTTACATAAAGGAAGGGTCCAAGGGTAGATGTGGTGTCTGGCTGGCTGGATGTGAGGCTCAGATGGTGCCCTGGGACGGGGGAGGGGGGTGCCCTCTGTCTGCCTCTCTGGCCCTTCTGCATCTCTGTCCTTTCTCTGTCACCTCTAAGTGGTGGAAAGACCCTCCTGGCAGTGCTGGGCTTTCCCACTGTGCCGGCAGAAGTCCGGGCAGGCCTCACTGGCTGTCCTGGATCACGTGCCCAGCTCCAGGGCACTCAGTGTGGTCAGACCTGGGGGCAGAAACCCACCTAGATGTGGGGAATGGGGTCATCCTCACCCAACCGTGTTGATGTCGGCAGGGTGGGGACTGTGAGCGTCAAGCTTTCTAATTCTGTGTCCTGAACTCGGTTCCAAACTCTGATGCCACTGTCCACTGTGGTCTCATCCCACATGACAGCCTTGACATCAGAGGTTTGGGACCGTTTGTGTATATGTGTAGGGATCAAAAGAAAAAGAGAGAGAATATTTATCTATTATATATATACACACATTATATATTTAATAGACATGAAAATAATAAATCACAATGAAAAAATCTCTATTCATATATAAACCCAAATAATCTCTTATTCTACCAGTAACTACATCACACTTGGGGAAATGCTGATCTAAGTCCATTCTTTTTCCAGTTGGGGAACGTGGGCCCAGCAAAGCTAAGCCGTCTACATAAGGGCAAATCAGAAGCGATAGAAATGGAACAAGAAGGCTGAGTCCAGCGTTTCATCTGCTTTTTAAAGACTCCCCAATGGGCGCCTGGGTGGCTCAGTCGGTTGAGCCTCTGACTTCGACTCAGGTCAGATCTCACGTCGGTGGGTTCAAGCCCCGCGTCACGCTCTGTGCTGACAGCTAGCTCAGAGCCTGGAGCCTGCTTCCGGTTCTGTGTCTCCTCTCTCTGCCCCTCCCCATCTCATGCTCTGTCTCTCTCTGTATCAAAAATAAAAATAAAACATTAAAAAAAGAATAATTTAAAAAAAAGAATAATTTAAAGACTCCCCAAAGTATTGAGACATTGTGGCCCTGCCGGTACCAGCTGTGTGTCCTCGGGCTCATCGCTTGCCTTCTCTGTGCATCTGTGGGGCCGCTTACAAAATGGGAACCGTATTTACTTTGCAGAACTGTTATGAAATGAATTCATATTTATGAACCACTTAGGGCAGCACCTGGCCTGTAGTGATCATTATATATTTATTAAATAAACAGGAAGTCCCTTGCAGGAACGATAAATATGTGCTTGCAGTCCGCACTCCGGATTCCCTGGGGGAGAGGAATTCAGATCCCTTTGTCTGTGAACCTCTCTTTTGTGCCTAGGTACTGCAGGAAAAGCCACAGGTAAGACCATGGGGATGGATATCACTTTACACAAAATCAACATGCGTGAGAATCTCAGAAACGCCGCCTTCATTTCTAACTAATCTTCTAAGCTCCTTGGGAGCCCAGACCATCCGTCAAGCTGCTGACACCAAACATAACTGGAAATGTTCTACGGGGCTTCATTTCAAGACACCAGGAGATGAATTTCTTTTCCTTTTTCTTTGCCTTAAAAGAAAACGTTCCCTTACTTTATCTGTTGGGTAAGTTTGTTCGAATCCCTGCCCACCCAAGGGCCGCTGTAAAAGCGACGGCATTGCAAATGTGTCACGTGATGGACAGTAACAGCCCGTCTTGTCTAGCGCCTTCTCCTCTCTAGATAGTTCACCACTCAAAGCTTTATCTCTCCATTCAAGTTCCAACAGAAAGAGCAATGTGCCGTCCTTGGAGAGGTCCCTGTGTGGGGAAGCAATTGCTTGTGCAGGAGCTTGGTTGAATTTTACTTCGAGTGAGTAGATGCCCCCTTCTTCACCTCCCCCCTAGTCAATGGTGCTCAAACCATGGGGTGGTGGTTTTGCCCCCTCGCCCCCAAGGGACACCAGGCAGTGTTTGGAGACATGACTGGTTATCACAGCTGAGACGGGGGCCTACTACTGGCTTCTAGAAGGTTGAGGCCATCGAAAGCTCTCACCATCTGACAATGCACCGGACAGTCCCTAGGACGGAGAATGAGTCATCACCGGTGTCAACAGTACCCAGGCCGAGGCGCCCTGTCCTAAATCAATGGCAGCAATGACAATAACAGCAGAATGCTGCGACATTGAAGAGGGCAAGCAGCATATTTAAAACTGCTTCTCAGTATCTACAAGAACGCGGTGAGCCGACTGACGTACAAGTGACGTGCGGAATCAGTATATTTTGGTCTTCCTTGAAGCAGATTCTTACTAGTCTATCCTGGATTAGCCTACTTTGATTTACCTTTGGGCTTGAGAGTAATGAGTGTGTTTCTTGAGGAATTGTTGTTTATGACAACATCTTCTTGCTAATTAATTCTGGCCTCTCCTCCGTGAGTCTCTCTGTAGGTGGGATTTGTCCATCTTCTCATGAACGGAGGACACCTGCCAAGAGAGGAAAGGCTAAGAGCCGTCATTGTGATTCTGAGCCCCCCAGTTTCAAACTCCTTTGAGTCCAGTGCCAGCCCTGGCAAAAACCCCCGTTCCCTGAACAATGCTGTTTAAAAATCCGAAGGCAGCAGCTGCTTGGAAGGCGAGTCCGAGATGGTAGAGAGGGACAGTGGGGCTCCCGCGGGCTTCCTGTCCTCTTCGTTTGATCAAAGCCCTAGTTCTTGGTCCCTTCTGTGTGCAGCCAGATGGAAGACATTGTGGGGCACCTGTTTGCAAAGAAGTGGTGTTTCCTCACAGGACGGCTCACCCACTGCTGGCATTGCTCAGTAGGGATGAGACGGATAAGTCCAACACCCCGTCTTCGGGGACCCATCCTGGTGAGTCAATTGTGGGTGAGTGTTGGGTCCCGCTGAGGGACTAGACTGTACCCTTGGGTGTCATTGACAGGACTGGGGCCAATGCCAGGGGAAAAGAGCAGGATGAAAGAGAGGAAGGGCACAAAAGAGAAAAAAGGGGGCGATGCCATGTGGGTGGTTGAGTGGGCTCAGCAGAGAGGGAGACTGGCTGGGCCCCAAGATTGGAATCATCCCTTGATCGGCCACTCCAGCGAGGCCAGGCTCAGTGCCCTCTGGAGTCTGAAGCCCATCTTTGGTAGAAATCTCTTGAATTCTCTGCTTGCCTTTATCAGGATCCTGACCTGTGCATCTCTCTGTGTGGCTGGGAGCGTTGACTTGCTGTTTGGACCTTGGACAAGCTCTACCCTTAGCTCTCAGCGACCGGGACCCAGGGCTGCCTGCATAAGGGGACAAGGGTTGGCTTCTGTCTCTGGATGTTGAGGTCTCTGAGGGTTCTGCTGGCTGTTCCTGACCTAGGGCAGTCATGCTCTGTGGGGGAGCTGGGAGATCGCCTTACCTGCCAAACTGCAAAAGAGGCAGGAAACCCCTCCTTCTACAGGTCTGGGGCTGGGGATCCCCACTCACAGTCACAGCCACTGCCTTCATTAGGATGCATTGGAAGAGCTCAAGAACATTTTCATCCAGCCCTTAGGCATCAAAGAAGCCAGGTCCATAACCCCATGAATCAGTCATATACATTATTTACATGTCTCCATTTTTCATCGGTAAAGATATAAGTTTTTATGTAGCCATAATTGTGGAGCATAATTATCTCATTCAGCGTTATTTCCTGCATATTTTCCAACATTCTACGTAGTGACCATATTTATGATTTTTGCATTTGCCTAATATACCACTGAGTTAATCACACTGAAATTTACTTTTTCACCCTTCCACAATCATTCCACATTTCTTTTGCCTTTAGATTCTTGCTATTACAAAGAGGCAATAAGCATCTGTATACAACTAGCTCTTTTCTTCTTCTCCTTCTGAATTATTTCCCTCAAGTAAATTTCTGGGGGTGGGATTAAAGGGGACAAACATTTTTTATGGTTCTTGATATATGTGGCCAAATATTTTCCAAAACAGGTGTATCAATTTTCAGAGCCAGAGGGATGTAGGGGTATGTTGCAATGGGGGCGAGGGTAGGATTTTTAAAATGTCAATATAGAGTTTATTTGTTGTTGGGTTTTTTCTTCCTCCTGACCATAATGGGGGATTTTCAGCCCTGTGGCAATCCTCTGACTCTGCTTCAAGTGGTTTTTGTTTACAAGTGGTATGTCTTTACATTCTTGTAGCCTGTTATTAGAAGGTCCAAATGTGGGTATGGGGTGGAGAGGGGACACTCACTTAAGAGATAATGGAATGGAAGCTGGGGTTTGGTGACAAATTAAAGGTGGGAAGGGCAGGGGGGGCACCTGGGTGGCTCAGTCCGCTAAGTGTCTGACTTCGGCTCAGGTCATGATCTCATAGCTTGTGAGTTCGAGCCCTGCATCGGGCTCTGGACTGACAGCTCAGAACTTGGATCCTGCTTCCAATTCTGTGTCTTCCTCTCTTTCTGTCCCCCCTTTAAAAATAAATAAACATTCAAAAAATTATTTTTAAATAGATAAAGGTGGGTAGGGGGAAACACAGAGGACAAAACAAAGGACAAAACCCTCGGGTCTCTGGGTGGGATCCCTGGATGCTGGTGCCTTGAAGAAGACTGGGACTGGAGGAGGAACCCACTGGAGTAGAAGCGAGTCATGATGGGAATCATAGCTATGGTCATAATAAAGGGGAAACGCAACGTTGAACATGGAACACACTTTGGAAAATTATGGGTTCAAATCCCAGCTCTGCCACTCAGAGGGTGCGTAAACTCCTCAAATTATTTCCTATCTCTGATTCTTAGTTTTCCTTATTTGAAAAATGGGACAGAAGCACGTGTCCCATGGGCTTGTTGTGAGGATTACATGAGATGGTGTATGTAAAATGCTCAGCTCCGTGTCTGTCATTTAGCAAGAACACGATGTAGGGTACCTACATTACGCTACTCTTATAAATAGGTTGCATTGAATAATGATGTGTTTTTCTATGAATGCTTTTCCAAGATGTGAAAACACATATTCACTGGGAGAATAAGAGTTGGGTTTTTTGTTTGGTGGTTTAAAATTTGTACTATTATTTGCTGCTACATTAGAAATCCTGCATTCAGCTGTGGGTAGCCCAACTTAGGTCTCATCAACGTTGGGAGATGGCTTTTTTTTTTTAAAGCAAAGTTTCATTTCCAAGCTCTGAATGACTTAAATGGCACATTGTATATAAAGCACATAATACATGCGTTACTTACTGGTTGCTAAGTCAGTGCTAACTATTAGTAATATTACTGTTATTTCCATTAAAGTGGCAGTGGATGGGGCGTCTGGGTGGCTCAGCTGGTTAAGCGTCTGGCTTCGGCTCAGGTCATGATCTCACGATTCATGGGTTCGGGCCCCGCATCAGGCTCTGTGCTGACAGCTAGTTCAGAGCCTGGAGCCTGCTTCAGATTCTGTGTCTCCCTCTCTCTCTGACCCTCCCCTGCTCACGCTGTCTCTCTCATCTTTCAAAAATAAATAAAAAAACATAAAAAAAAAATAAAGTGGCAGTGGAGAAGCAGGGACAAATCATGGTTTTAAATATGATTCTACAGGCTTTTTGAAATTAGTTCACCTTCCTGGTTACATGTGAATTAAGCCAAGACCAAAATCATGTGGTATGTGTGGAATCCTGCTTCAACTGATTGTCAAAAGCTGCATCCATGAGGGTTTGTCTTCCACTGCAATGACTAATTTAGGATGAAAATGGTTATTGAGGCTTTTTAACGCCCTGCTCTCTAAATTGGCATGGATTTAGGAGTAAAGGACTAGGACATCACCCTGAAATGTTCATGTTACTATTTAATACAAACAAACAGGGGTGCTTTTTTTGTCTCTACTTGAAGAGGTATGAATTCTCATACTATCGTTTAGTTCCTTCACTGTGATTTCCTTTAATTTTTTTTTTTTGAGGGAGGCACAGACAGAGTATGAGCTGGGGAGGGGCAGAGAGAGGGGGAGACACAGAATCCGAAGCAGGCTCGAGGCTCTGAGCTGTCAGCACAGAGCCTAACACGGGGCTTGAACTCAAGAACAATGAGATCATGACCTGAGCTGAAGTCAGAAGCTCAACCAACTGAGCCACCCAGGCACCCGATTTTCTTTAATTCTTTTTTTAAGTTGAAGTATAGGTGACACACAATGTGACATTACTTTCAGATGTGCAATTCAGTGACTCCACAACTCTACACATTATGCTGCACTCACCACAAGCGTAGCTACTGTCCAACACCATGCAGCACTATTACAATAACCAGATCATCAGTTCTTTTTTTTTTTTTAATGTTTTTTATTTTTGAAGATAGAGAGAGACAGTGTGATCAGAGGAGGGTCAGAGAGAGAGAGAGAGAGAGAGACACAGAATCTGAAGCAGCTCCAGGCTCTGAGCTAGCTGTCAGCACAGAGCTCGATGCAGGGCTCCAACCCACGAACCGTGAGATCATGACCTGAGCTGAAGCCAGATGCTCAACTGACTGAGCCACCCAAGAACCCCATCGGATCATCAGTTCTTAATATCAGCACCAGCAAGCGAGGAAGCCACTGGTTGTGTTCACGAGAACCCACCCACGTGGGTTTTGCCCAAATATCTCCACCTGCTTTGGCACACCTGTCCAACACTTTTGCCACTGGATAATCAGTGTCAGACAAGAAGCCCCCACCTCCACTGGTGGGTGGGTGGTTAAAACAGAAATCTAATGGAATTATCCATTTCAAGAGGAGGAAACAGTAAGCATTTTATTTTTTCTAATAATAGTTTATTGTCAAATTGGTTTCCATATAACACCCAGTGCTTCTCCCCAAAAGTGCCCCCCCCATGACCATGAGCCCCTCCCTCCCTCCCCCCCCTTCAGTCCATGGTTCGTTTTCAGTATTCAATAGTCTCCCTTGATCTGTGTCCCTCACTCTCCCCGGCTCTCTTTCCCCCTTCCTCTCCCCATGGTCCCCTGCCAGGTCTCTCCCGTTAGACCTATGAATGCAAACATATGGTATCTGTCCTTCTCTGCCTGACTTATTTCGCTTAGCATGACACTCTCAAGGTCCATCCACTTTGCTACAAATGGCCAGATTTCATTCTTCCTCATTGCCATATAGTACAAAGCATTGATAGGAACTGTTTTGAGGTCCTTACCCCCCACGGTATTTCCCACTCTTTGTTTCTCTCACCTCAGATTCCAATAGGAACAGATACAATGACCCAATGCCAGTTACATTTTCAGAACAGAAGTCTCCTTTGGAATTAGGGCTAGATTCACTGCCATCCGTTTCTCTTTTGGATGGGACTTGAACCGAGGGCTTGGAGCTGGAAGAGCGTCCACCGAACTCGTGTGCAGCTGCTGCAACATTATTAGCCACACTCCTAATTAATCCCCTGGAATCCCGGGCATTTTTCCTTCTGTCCTTGGCTCAAAGGAAGGTGTGTTAACAACTCTTCACCACCAAGTTCCTAAATGAGCCCCACACCCTCTGTCAGAGCTCCAATAATTTTATCAAAATGGGACCCGTTTGCTTTGATCTCTTCTGGTTCTTAAATCCAGCAGTTGTATGTTCGAACATCAATAGAAATGGGGCTTCAAACTTCCTCTTTCATTATCTTTCTCAAAGATTAAAAAAAAAGAGCAAAAGGGAAGAATATCCTAGGCTTTGTAGATGAGGCAATATTTTTATAGTAATTTCTTTATCTGATTTAAACAGACCAACAAAAGTTGTTCGAAAATATAGGTCCACTCCTATCTCTCCATTTTCAAGGTGGCTTTTCTTAAAAATAAATAGAAATAGCATACAACTAACACCACCCTCTGCATCCTTGCCTGCAAGCACTGGGGGCTCCCTGCTTGGTCCGTGACTGTGGGGGGGGGGGTCTGTGAGTTCTCAAGTTCTGGAGGTCTTGAGGTGAGTCTGAGAGCTTTGTGATCAAGGATGAGATTCAAGCCTTCCAAAGAACTATCCTATTTTTCAAAAAGGAACTTTGTGTTCTTGGCAGGGTGGGGAGAATAGACTTCTTGATTAGAATAATTAAATATCTGACCCACGACTCCCCAGATGCCTGTGGCTTCTCGGGCTTTGATGTGGGCAGCTTACTGTAGAATGGAAAAGTACAGCTTCTCCTCAAGGCCATCAGCATCTGGGAGTGAGGAAGGCTAACAGTGAAGAACTCCAGGGTCTCTGACTTGAAAACAAACAGACAGGACCCCAGCCAGAGTATCTGGGCAGTGAGAATGTGAGCACACACGTCTCTTGCAGACATAACTCTTTCACTTGGCCAGTGGTTCATACCTCTGCCAACCGCCATAGCCTTGTCCTGAACCCCACTGTCTCTCACCCCATCCACCCTCATTGGCCTTTTCCAGTTTCTCCCTCTTGCTGTCTCCCTCCCACCAAAAGTCTTTGCATAGGGCCATTCCCTCTGCCCAGAATCTTTTCATCTCCTCTCTCTTTGTGTATTTAATCCCTTTTCCTTCTTTACCTCTTTGCCCAACAGCGTATTAATTAGGGTAGGATAGGCTAAGCTGTGGTAGCAAATAGCCTTTGAAAACTCAGTGGCTGAACACAACAAAGGTCTGTTTCCTACCACCATTAAAGTCTGCTGTGGCTCTCAGCTCTCCCAGGTAACTTCTCGAAGTAGCCACTCAGAGATCCAGAATCTTCCCATCATCTGGCTCCGCCATCTTGGGGATGGCCAAGTGACAGTGTAGAAGACTGTATGCAGGATATTTGCCCAAAATGACATCCCTCATTTCTGCCTTTATACCATTGGCCAAAACCTAGTCGCATGGGCCCACCAGATGCAAGAAAGGCTGGGAAATGCAACCTTCTTATGTGCCCAGGAGGAAAATGGAAGTCTGATCGCATAGCATTGTTTCTGCATGTCATTCCCTCAGTAAGCCTTTGTTACCTCCCTGATGGGATCAATTCTCCCAAGTTTGAAGCACTTGTTTACTTTGTTTTTCTCTTCTTTAGAGCACTTGCTACAATTGCAACATTACATTAGTTTGTGATTATTTGGTGAAAGTCCCTTTCTTTGAATGTACTGTAAACCCCATGAGGGCAGAGTCCTCTCATGTCCTGCCTGGAACACAGCAGGTGCTCACTTAATATTATTTTGAATCAGGGAATTAGTCATCCATCTGGCAGCTCTGTAAGACAATGGTAGGCAGAGCCTAGGGTCCCATTGCACATACAGCCTCTGCCCCCTGGCAGTTTGGGGTCTATGCTGGAAACCAGATGTTTACACAGCCAGCTTCTACTAAATGAATTTTGCGCTGGGCCTGATTCTTGGAATCACGCCTGAATCCATATCCCATGAAGGTGTTTCTGTTTAGCTGAGCCTAGGTCACATGACCTGTCACACAGAAGGATGGAAAAGTAGGTATCTGGCTCCTATCTTGGGGAAATGCAGGCCATGAAGGGGGAAATAATCCAAATAGAGGGAGCATGCTCAGGGTAGTGGGTGCCCCCCCAGCAAAATGGCTACTGTCCATACACGAATTTTCAGGTCTATATGGAGCCTAGGGTAGGGTTCAGCATGATGTCAGGAAGGCATGGAGGTCTTCTAGACTTCAGAGACTCCTTTGGAGTGACCCCAAATGCACTAAGGGCATTTGGTTCTCTTTTTCAAAGTCTGATGAAAGTTTCAAAGTTTTCAAAGTTTGATGAAACATAGGACCATAGAGCCAAAGATGGTGAAAAAATATTTTTAAAAAATCAGATTCTAAATATAAATTGTTTCAATCTTTCATGTTGTTTTCCCACTCATTGGTTTTGTTTTTTTTTTTTTTCTCTTGAACTTATTTTTAAAACTCAGATAGCAGTAAAAACCTTGAGGAGCAGATGGCAGTGGGGGAAGGGCTCAGGCTAGATCCAACTCCCCCACCCCCCCTTCCCCACCAACCTCCCAAGGCTTGGGTCTCAGCTGCTTCTGCCTGGACTCAGGCCCTCTGTTTCCATCAGGCGAGGTGATGGTCTGAACCAGGTCCCCTTGATCACTGGTGGGGTGCTGGGAGCTGGGAACCTAGCAGCACAAAGCTTGCCCTTCAGCCTGCCTGGCAAGACACGCTCTCAGGAATTCCATGCATGCTGGCTGTCAGCCCTAGAATCTTCCAAAGGGTACTCAGTGAGCGGGCAGAGGGGCAATACCAATTGCACCACATTGACAAAGACTTGGCATCTTTGCCGACCTGCAGAAGACAGGGTGTGTGGCCGAGCAGACCCGGAGCTGAGGGTAAGTGAGAGGAGGGAGTCTTAGAATCTGAGTCTTGAGCCTGGTTATAGTATCAAAGTTACCCTCAGACAAGATCCATGTGAGAGGGAACAGATCTTGCTGGAATGAGTTAAATACAAGTGGTAGGGGTCAGGAATGATGGAGAACATACAGGCCAAATCCCCTTTGGTTAGCCTGCAAAATATGGAAGAGATGGAGAAGAATCTCCCCATCCCAGAAGGTCATAAATTTCATGGCAACTGGAGAATGGTAAAAATACTGATTGATGTCTTCCAATCCGTCTCATTTGAGTCTGTTCATAATGCTCCTTAGAGAGAAGTTTGGATGGTCCTTCTCTCTCTTTTCTCCTGTATCAGTTAGGAAAGGCTAGTTTTTGCTGTAGTAACAAAAATCCTTCAAATTTCAGCAAATGTCTGTGGCCCACTCCCCACATGTGTCCATCCTGGGTTGGCAGGTGTTCCGTGCCAGGCCAATACAGCAGCCACCACCATGAACCTTACAGCCATTGTAGCAGCAGGAAGAGAGAGTCCTGAAGGACCTCTCATTGGCAATGAAATGGTCCAACGCAAAGGCAACACCACTTTCTGGATTTATTGGCAAGAACTACCTACCTGCTCTCATCCACCAATAGGAGGGCCAGAAAGTACAATCTTAGATGTGTAAGAACTGGAAATACAGGGTAGAAAACCCTTAAGACTACTCACTGTCCTTTCTCTTCCTCCATGAAGGATCCTTGCCTCTCTTTTGACCTCTCTACCTTCTTCATAGGGTCCTATTTCGAAAAGGAAGCTCAGGGTCAGGTCCCTTGGGCTTCAGGAACATCTCTTACTTCCACCCCTCAGTATCAGTGGAAGGGGACACCTTTGGGTTTTCAGAGTGAAGCATTTCCAAATTAGATACCTCTTTCTTGTGTTATGATTGGTGGTGTCTCCCAGCGTTGCCTGTGTCTGCATACTGTTCTACTAAAGACTTTCAGGAGTGAGTAGAGAGAGGGAGAAACAAGTGGGTGAGGGAGAAAGAAAATCTTGATGCATACATAAAGATTTCTCTTAGAACTAAAGACCTGACACTTACAGGTGGCCATCCTGTTTTTCTGATCCAGGGTGAGGGACACTCTCCATGCATGCTGTATGACAGGGCAGAAGTCTACCCAGGTGTGGATTCAAAAACTACATGCCAATAGTCCTCAGAGGGTGATCACTGGGCCAGCATCATCAACACCATCTAGGAACTTGTTAGAGATGTGACTTCTTGGGTCCCTTCCCAGATTTACTGAATTGAAATCTCTGGGGCTAGTTGTCCAACAATGAATTCACTGAAGTTTGAGAGCCTCTGGTATATACCACCACTTTTTGTGTGACTTAGGACAAGTACCCGAACCTATCTGAGTCTCAGCCTTCTTATCTACAAAATCAGAATAGAGACCCCCACATGGTAAGGTCAGCGGCTTTTGGTACAGAGAATCTGATACAGAGTAGGGTCTCTTTGAGTGATTTTTTGTTCCCCCTTCTTTACCTCCCTGTGGCAAATTGTTCTTTCCCAAAATGGCCACACCAGTATCTCCCATCCCACATGTTCCTGATATACTGTGACAATCCTCCCCTTGAGTGGTGGGGTCCACATACTCTCCCTCAAACCTGGGAAGACCTTTGTGATGGACTCAACCAATAGAGGATGGCAGAGGTGATGTTAGGTGACTTCTGAAGTGAAAGCACAAAAAATGGATGCGTTTCCCCCATGCTCTCTCTGGGCTTTCGAAATTCAGCCACATGCTGTAAGAAAGCCCAGACTAGCCGTGTGGGAAGACCAGCCAGGAGAGAGGCCATGCACAGGCCAACAGCCCAGCCATGGTCCCAGCCGACAGCTGACGTCAACCATCGTATGTGTGAGTGACAGCTTGGCCAGGTGATCCCAGCCCCTGGTGGAGGTACCACTCCATCAAGTCTTCTTCCCTCTGAGGTACCACACACTGTGAAAGTGAGAGAGCTCCACTCTCTATGTCCAAGTTGTTGCCCATACAAACTGCCAGGAGAGTATAGTGGTTGTTTTACCCCAGTATGTTTTGGGAAGTTTGTGATACATGGGTGGAAAACAGATGCGCTCCCCACACGTTGACCTGGGATTTCAGCCGCGCTGGCTGGCGTAGGGCATCCGGGACTGGAGGGGCAGAATCTGACTACCGTGGGCTGGAAATGTGGATAAAAGGCAAAGCCCCACCAACCCTGTCCTGGCAGGACCTCCCTGAGGCAAAAGGATTCTGAAGAGTAAATAGTAAGGACTTGAGAGAAGAGAATGGTCAGCTACTATTCACCAAGAGATGGTCTCTCCTGGAGATTCCACCAGGTTGGCGCCTACCGTTTGCCCGGCTCAGAGCAGGAGGAAGTATGAAGACGCATTCACCACAGGCCCAAATGGATAGACGTTTGAAACAATAAATCAAGCTGACACACTGTGAAGTGTGCCCCATCTTCTCATCATGACATACACAAGTTCAGGATGACCTGGAAGGCCAGGTTCAGATTCCAGGCTCCTAGGAATTTCTTGCTGGAAGATGGTGACATATGAGAATCCCGCTCCTAGCTATGACCTGTCTCCCTCCCGTCTCCACCCTCCGCTCCATCCCACACAGTCTTGGGATCCTTATTGGTGAAATGAGGCTCTGCACCCTATCACCTTCTCAGCATGCAGTGAGAATTAAAAGCAATGAACATGTATTGGCATGTAGTAATTGCTCAATAAATAGGAATAATAATAGCAGTATTTTGATGTTAAATGTTTCAGGTGCTATCATTTGGAAGAAGACTTTGATCTATTTTGTAGAGCTCCAGGGTGTATAATTAAGAACCAGTGGTTGGAAGTTATAAGAAAGCAGATTTTTGTTTCAACCTAGAAAGATCTTTTCATAATAACGCTCCGAAAATGGGTTCAGGTCCTCTGGGAAGTGGAAACGTGTCAGATGTGAACTGGATTAGGTGGCCTAAAAGTTTACTTCTAACTCCAACTCTGTATGAAGTCATCTTTTGACTTCGGATGTGTGCTTGGGTTTTATCTTTGGGATTCCAGAATCACCCTGATGTCTAACCTTCAGTGTTCAGAAACCATGTGCTCACAATGTACACATCACACTGTGCATTTAAGTAGAAGCCCCATAAAGCTCTTAGAAAGAATCAACTTAGCATCCTTTTGCAGTTATAATAGGACTATTCTAAATCAAGCTACTAAAGCTTAACTACTTCAGCAAAAAGAAAGACTTTTCTGGAAGAATACTGAGGAATAACTAATATGAAATCCAAAGAACAGTTGAACTGCAAGGGACAAGAGAGGCAGAGAGCAGGAGAGAGGCCCAGGACTACCTGGAACCAGGAACTGAGACATGGTTGAGATATCTCTTCCCTACATCTCTCTGTCTTGCCTCCACCGGTCCATCTCCCCTCTCATGGGCTTTGTCCGTCCTGTGGATGACATGCAGCACAGCCACCCTGCTCCACAGATGCAGACATACAAACAACTGCAGCCACGGAAAACCTGGCTCTTTCAAGGGTGAGTTCTCACGTTTCTTGGGAAAACATAGTGTGATTGGCCCGGCCCGGCCCAGGCACCTGCTTTTGACCAATCACGTGCTACATAAAATGGTTGCTTCTGTGAAGGTGCGTGGGGGAAGGGATGAGGAGGGAAGAGACAGGCTGGGGAAGTGGGACTGGGCAGGTGCACACACTGTCCCGTCCACAGACGCTGGCCCTCTCTGCTTGGCCTTCGGCGCTGCTGGTGGGGACTGGCGGAATGTGTTCTTGAACGTGGGTGGACTCTCACTCCCTCTCAGCTGGGGACTCTTGTTAGGAGAGACCTGTCCCCTGAATATGCTCCCTAAGATGAAAGCTGCTTCTGGACCATCCTCCAACTTCCTGCTCTGATAAGCCTGTCTTCTGACCAGTGTCCAGGGCTGTCCGAGAGTCAGGCCGCCCCATGGACTGAACTGTCCCGTCATCCCACTCAGTGGCCAAAACACTGCTGTCGTCCAGCCATGCGGGCGGAAGGGGTCAGGGCCAAGGTTTCGGGGGGTGGTTAGATGGAACGGGTGATCTGAGGTGCTACTTGCTTTCATGTCTCAGGGTCAAGTCTAGGATTTTCCTAACACAGCAGACTTGATTCTCATGGAAAAGTTTAAATCCCAGTCCTGCGCTTTGAAGACTCACAATTCTCTGGGCAGTCTTGGGTGAGGTCAGGCCTCAGCGAAGCTGGCTAGGATATGGGGTTGTGTTCACATCCTTGTGCTTTGGGATCAGTCTGGAATACCCTTCCACACACACTCTAAAGTTATAAACATATATGTGCATATGTATATGCACACGCATAGACTATAAACACATATACATACACATACAGATACACAATATATGTGTGTGTGTGTAAATATGTATTTTTTTTAGAGAGAGAGAGAGTGTGAGGGAGGGAAGGGCAGAGAAAGAATCTTAAACAGGCTCAATGTTCTGTATAGAATCCAATGTGGGCTCGATTTCATAACCTTGGGATCATGACCTGAGCTGAAATCAAGAGTCAAATGCTCCACCAACTGTGCCCCCCCTCAGGCACCCCTGTATTTATTTATTTATTTTTAATTATGATGTTCTTGTTTTAGATCATAAGGCCCTTTTCACACTTGTTTTGCCTGCCCTGCAGGCTGGCAATTCTTACATTTTAATCGCTTGCTGCTTTCTTCACGGTGGATCCTGGCCAACCTGGGACCCAAAGAAGACACGTGGGTGGGGTGGGCAGTGGGGGTGGGGGGCATTCTGCCTGGCTCGGGCCAGGGCATGTTTTCACAGGGGGCAGATCCAGCGTCTAAGAGTGCTTCTGGGCTTGCCCTTTCTCTTGGGGAAGGAAGGAGAAGCTGTATTCTTCCGCCTGGGGGCTCATTCACTGTGTCCCTGGGCCTCTGACTGCCCTTCCTCCGGGGAAGGTGGAAGGAACAAAGGAAGGGGAGGAGGGAAGGTCAGCAGTCTCTGGTTTAATTTCCCCCTTTCCCCTTTCCCACTCATCCCTAGTGTCTCCAGATCAGAAGCATCTTCCTCAAAAAGCTCCTCCCTCCCCTCCAGCCACCCCACCTGGTGCTCACATGTGTTTACCCCAGCAGGGGGCTCTCCTGGGTTTCATGGTGCCTGAAATTTATATACATTTGGGGACATCCTCTTTAAGAAAAAATCCAAATTATGAATGTAGAATTAGGTATAAAACCGCATATTTATTTAGAAGGATTAAATAGGGGCGCCTGGGTGGCTCAGTCGGTTAAGCTTCCGGCTTCGGCTCAGGTCAGATCTCACGGTCGTGGGTTCGAGCCCCGCATCGGGCTCTGTGCTGACAGCTAGCTCAGAGCCTGGAGCCTGCTTCCGGTTCTGTGTCTCCTTCTCTCTCTGCCCCTCCCCCTCTCATGCTCTGTCTCTCTCAGTATCAAAAAAAAAAATAGAAGGATTAAATACATTGCAAAAATTACAAACTTTTATAAGCTAGCAAATACTACAAATGTTTTCTTGAAATAATTCCCTGACCCACCTTTATATTTTATTCCTACATGTTTTGACTGTATATTCTTTTTTAAAGGTTATTTATTTATTTATTTATTTAGAGAGAAGACACATGTAGAGGAGGGGCAGAGAGAGGGGGAGAGAAAGAATCCCAAGCAGGTCCCATGTTGTCAGCACAGAGACTGATGCGGGACTCGAACTCACAGACCACAAGATCATGACTTGAGCTGCAACCAAGGGTCAGACGCTTAAAAGAATGAGCCACCAGGTGTCCCTTGACTGCATATTCTTAAATTGCCTCTTCATGGGACAAAGATTTCCCAGTGTTATTTTCTATAGGAAATTACAAAGAGAGTGAAATCCTTCCCGTTAGCAGGTTGATTGAGATGAGTTTATCATGTAATGTTGGGACACTTCAAGTATGCAATCTCCCGTACTTGACCTTTGCGGTATCGCTACAGGCTTGTGCCATCCAGACTCAGGATTCTGATACATCCTGCTTTCTACAGTTTCCATCAAAAAATAAAACACATGATAACTATCCTGGAATTTAATTTTTTAAATGCTTAACACCAAAAATTTAAGTAAATAAATAAAAGAATGTGCATTTGTAATTGTATAGGTACATCATTGGGTTATTCCCATCAGGAAGTAAGAGGACTTTTGTTTCGACCAGACATTAATGAGAATCAGAGATTCTGCCTCAGTACGCATCTGATGACCGGAAGGATTTCCCATAGACTGGCTTCCGACTCCACACATTTCAAATCCTATTTGTCATCCACTCCCTACAATTTCTGGTGCTCATCACGCTGAGTGGATCAGCACAGAGGGTCTTAGGCTTCTTCCTGGAGACCATTGCTCTGCTCTCACGCCTAATGCCAACTTCCTTACAGGTGGACGGGATTGTGAGTGACATAAATACATCTCATGGCACCCAAACTAAATGCACCCCCCATTCAAGTTCTTGGCTGGATACCCAGCATGCCAAGGCCACTGCAGTGCGAGTGGACATGGGGCACAGTGACACAGAGGCCAAGTCAGACTGGAAAGAGGCAGTTGCCTTACAATTACTATTCAGACATCTCTGTGAAGTTTACAAAATGTTTGATCCTGGGAACACAGAACGAGGGCACCTCCCAGGTGGGTGATGGGCCCAGATGCCCAGTTTCACACGAAAGCTGTCATCATAGGTCTGCATACTGGACATACCAGTTAGTTGTCTGGGAGTTTGATCGGGATGGGGCCTGAGCCTTGCCCAGGCATGGGGTCGCCCAGGGGTGTGTTAGTAAATCAGGCTCTCAAAAAAAAAAAAAAGGGCATATATAATAATTAAGTGTACTAACATAAAAAATGTGTCACACGCAATTAAAATATAAATTCTTGGTATTGTATATTCCATGTAGCCCCCGGATGCTCACAGAAAGCTTTCATAGACCTCGGTCAAGTTCTTATGCCTGCAGCAAAGCCATGATGGCGGGTGAAGAAAGTCCTGACTCGCACATTGACTGATATTTTCACTTATTGAAATAACAAGTACAATGAGAGGGAAGTGACGTAGATGCATGTAGGAATTTCCTCATTAGTCAGTGATGGGAGGGACTCCTTTGCTGAATTGGATCACTGTTTTGGAATCCGGAAGAGCATTTCTTCAATATTTTATTTCGTTTTTTGCATGTTTATTCATTTTTGAGAGAGAGAGAGAGAGAGAGAGCATAACAGGGGAGGAGTGGGGGAGTGGTGGGAGAGAGACAGAGGATCCAAAATGGGCTCCTTGCTGACTGCAGGAAGCCCAACGCAGGGCTCAAACTCCTGAACCATGAGACCATGATCTGAGCCAAAGACAAACACTCAACCAGCTGAGCCACCCAGGCACCCGATGTTTTTCTGTATGCTCTTCACCAGGGGAAAGGTGACAGAAAGACACACTCTTAACTTGAACCTGCATCATTAATGTTTTCCCTCTCTCTTCCTTAAGTGCTGATGGTCCAGAAAACAATGAGCCAAGCGTTGGGCTGTAGCTCTTGTCTCTTCCTGTGATGTACCTGCTCCGACCCAGGGCTGATTTCAGGTGACCGACGTGAACAACACAGAACAGGAAATCGGGGAGTGACACCCCATGACCCGCCACAGGACCCTATTTCTACCTTACAGGTACCAGAGCTGTAAATAACCCAACGAGCACAGATCATTGTAAAATGTAGTGATGTTTTGAGTTTGTACTTCTGTTTTCAATATAATTTGTTTAATTTTACATGACTATCATTGATTTTTTAAATAACGGCTTTGTTTCACCACTGGTTTACAAAATCCTCTGAGGTTTGACAACAGGCACTTGTGAGCCTCGCCAGCGCCGGCTGGGGTGTCACTCAGCGCTTCGCAAGAGCCGGATGCAGGGGAGGCATGGGCCGATGTGGGTCTCAGGACCGAATGCTTTCAGAATGACTTGTCTCTGACTCTCGGAGGGCCTGGGCCAGTCACTTACCCTCCTTTGTCTCTCCATCTCAGCCAAGAGGCTATTAATGCCTACTTCATAGAGGTGTTGGGAGTTAATTAAGGTTCGCTAAGTGCTTTGAAATCCATGGATGAAAGGCCCAGTGGGGGAGAACTTTATTATTATTCCATGTATCATCTTAAGAAGTGTATGGTGATGATAGCCACCTGGCACTTTTCATCTTCAAAGTGTTCTCCAGACGTTAGAGCCAATTAAACGTCACCATTCCCTGCCCTGAGAGTGGGTGTCCTCTAGAGAGGAAGCCACGTGGTGAGTGGGTGACTCTTTCACCCTTGGCCACCAGGGAGTGAGGGTCAGCACGAGGGTCTCAGCTCTTCCAGCTGTAGTCCTCCACGTGCATTCTACTGCCTCCTACCCAGCCCCCATCCTCTTCACAGCTGTGTGGCTCTGAGGTCTAGAAACCCTTTTGCTTCTTCCATGACCCGTGTGATGCTACCCACCGAACGTTGTCAATTCTAAGATGTGTTTCTCCTCTCACATTTGAAGATCCTTGAAATCTATATGCACCTTACAGCAGATGAAGGACCACAGTTTGGTCGGAAGTGTCCTCCTTCTTACTGGTACATAAAATAATAGATAGGGTTGTTGGTTATGACAGTTGTTGTCAGCAATTGTTGACATATGATACTGATATGCATTCTAGAACTCACAGCTTTGCGGGTTATTTCGTGCTCATTTTTAGAAGAAAATCTTTTCCCCAGACCCCTGTTATAAGTAATATATGGTCACAATATTACGTGGAGAATGAGATAATGCAGATAAAGAAAAGGCGGCAAAAATCCTAAGTCTCAATTTTTTTTGCTATTGTAATGCCATGGTGACAGAAATGACACCCTTTTAACCTTGACCTGCATAAATTATTGCCTTTTTTTGGGTCACTTCCTTCAATCAAGAGAGTCAAGAGAACAGTAAGTCAAGCCACAATCAGGAGTATTTGCCAATTTCCTGATGTGAATGCCCAGAGTTCAATGTCAGCAGCCCATTACTGTATTTCCTTCTTGGCCATTCTCTTTTATTATTGGGAACATTTCCCTCCTCTGGTTATACAAAGTAAGTTATGTCTACTGTAGAAAACTCTGGAAATATAAAGCCCAGTGTAATATAAAATACAAGTCACTGTTAATCCCATCGCTCAGAATGGCCACTATTAAAATTGTAATTGTATTTCTATATTGCAGAAGTAAGCCATGCTCATTACAAAAGATAGACAAAAAGAAGAAAAATCTACATTATGCTTTCTGATGAATTTCCTTCTACCAATGATTTATAGTTGTCTTTACTTCTATCTGGAAACATCAGCATCTATATTTATTTCTATAAACACACAAAACTGAAGACATGACTTGCGCATAATTTCCCCCGAGCTTTAAATTTAACTCGTGTGCCGTCCAGAACTAGTAATTACCAGAGGGAATCAGATATACCGATTTCCAACTTGGAATGGTTTGCCTTATGGCTTTTCAACTTTACCTTGGTGCAAAAGTGGTAGGTATACAGTAGAATCTGTATGTTAAGTTTTGAATTTAGATCTTTTCCCAGGCGACTGACGTGTGAGCCGATCCTCTCTCGTGATGCTGGCCAGCAGCAGCGAGCCGCAGCCCCCGGCAGCCACACTGCCTTGAAGTTGAAGGGCAACAACACATGTCAACGACTGTAATCTAGCCGCATGACCATTCTGTCTTTCGCTTTCAGTGCGCTGATCAATAAGTCACGTGAGACATTCAACACTTAATTACGCAATAGGCTTTATGTCACATGATTTTGCTCAACTGGAGGTTAATGTAAGTGCACTGAGCATGCTTGAGGTAGGAGAGGCTATCAGCTATGATGTTCCGTAGGTTAGGCGAATCAAATGCATTTTGGACTTGTAATATTTTGGGCATGTGGTTGGCTTATGGAGACTTAATCCCATCACAGGAGGAGGAAGATCTGTACACCCTGTGGCCTGGCAATCCCATTCACAGGTGTATACATGCCTATATTCGTTTGCTAAGGCTGCCCTAACAAAGTACTGCAGATTAGGTAGCTTAAACAACAGACATTTATTTTCTTACAGTTCTGGAGGCCAGAAGTCCAAGGTCAAAGTCTACTGACTTTACTCCTTCTGAGGCTGTGAGGGAAGGCTCTGCTTCAGGTGTCTCTTTCTGGGTTACAGATGGCTGTCTCCACCAGTATCTTCATATCTCCTTCATATCACCTTCACGTCTGTGTCCAGATTTCCTCTTCTTTTCTTTTCTTTCTTTATTATTTATTTTTATTTATTTTGACAGAAAGAGCATGAGCAGGGGGAGAGCAGAAAGAGAGAAGGAAACATACAGTCCGAAATAGGCTTCAGGCCCTAAGCTGTCAGCACAGAGCCTGACGCAAAGCTCGAACTGATAAACTAGGACATTGTGTCCTGAGCCGAAGTTCGATGCTCAACTGACTGAGCCACCCGGGGCCCCCAGATTTCCTCCTCTTACCAAGCATATTGGATTAAGGATGACCTTAATGACCTCTTTATTAATTTAATTCTCTCTACAATGACCCTGTCTCCAAATACAGTCACAATTCTGAGATACGAGGGGTTAGGACTTCAACACGTGAAGTTAGTGGGGGCCACAATTCAGCCCATAAGAATATCCAAGTGCTTATGTGAATACATGTGTAAGAATGTTCATTGCACCTTTACTCATAATAACCACAAATTGAAAATAAGCCAGATATCCAACAAGAGTAGTAAGGATTTTAAAAACCGTGCTCTGTTTGTGCCATGGGATACTAATTGCAATAATAATAATATTTTTAAAAACTACAGCTAGGGGCACCTGTCAGGCTTAGTCAGAAGAGCGCATGACTCGTAATCTTGGGGTTGTGAGTTCAAGACCCATATGGCGTGCAGAAATTACTTAAATAAATAAAACTTAAAAAGTAAAAACAAACTGCAGCTCAGGGCACCTGGGTGACTCAGTCAGTTAAGCTGCTGACTTTGGTTCAGGTCACGATCTCACGGCCCTGCGTCGAGCTCTGTGCTGACAGCTCAGAGCCTGGAGCCTGCTTTGGATTCTGTGTTTCCCTCTCTCTCTTCCTCTCCCCTGCCCCTCTCAAAAATAAGTAAATATTTAAAAAAAAATGTAAAAGCCCACAGCTACATGCAACACTAGAATGAATCTAACAGAGAGGGAGAAGACTCCATATCGTTTGATTCCATTTGTACCAAGTTGGAGAAGAAGAAAAATAAATGCACGGTGATTGAGGTCAGAATAGTAGTTACCTCCTGTGTGGGTGTTGGGCGGGAAAAGGGGCTTCTAGAAATGTTGGATATCTTTATCTGGGGGGGCGGGGGAACTGCATGGTACCATCTATATGTAAAAGCTAATGAGCTGTACATTTAAGATTTGTATAATGTAACCTTATATGTTATGCTTCAATTTAAAATAAAAATGAACTCATATAAATTTCCATTTATCACTAGGTAGTTTCCCAAAACATGCCCTATCATGGTTGCAAAATGTCCCATCTTCTTAAAAACGTTTAATATTTACATATACCAGGGACTGCTCTCAAGAGCTCATGTATTAACTGAATTAATCCTCACAAAAGCCTATAGGATACATTACTGACGTTATCCCCATTTTATAGAGAGGAAAATAAGGCATAAAAAGCTAACTTCTTGGGGCACCTGGGTGGCTCAGTCGGTTAAGGGTCTGGCTTTGGCTCAGGTCATGATCTCATGGTTCACGGGTTCGAGCCCCTCATCAGGCTCTGTGCTGACAGCTAGCTCAGAGCCTGGAGCCTGCTTCAGATTCTGTGTCTCCCTCTCGCTCTCTCTGACCCTCCCCTGCTCATGCTGTCTCTGTCTGTCTCTCAAAATTAAATAATAAAAAAAAATTAAAAACTAAAAAAAAAGCTAACCTCTTCAGCTTACACCGTGAGTAAGTGGTAAAGCCAGGCTTGGAACTCCCGCAATTTGGTCACGTGCCCAACTGGTCCTCCATCTTGCCTCTCTAGTCAGCTATCATTACTGTTCCCATAAACAAATTGTGATTGATTGGATTTACTTATCTGTCTTTCTGTTATTGGACATTTAGGCTGGTCACCTCCCCCTCCTTTATTTTCAATGATAAAGAAAGCAGCAATGAACAAGGGTGCAGATGCATCTTTTCTAATATTCTGATTTTTTCTTTGGGGAAAAAAATCCTAGGAGGCATACCACTGGATCCAAGCCTTCAACTTGGATTGAAGCCTTGAACTTAAGAGTTCTTGATGGTATTACTAATTTGTTCTCCTGGTCGATCCAACTAGTTCATCTACCTGCAATTAGTAACTCATTTACATTTCTCCATAACAGTTCCCACTTCTTTTAGGTCTTCCGGAAAAGTCTTGGTCATTATCTTTTCTCTCTCAGTTGATTTGTGTTCAGGAAAATAAACATTGAAATGCTATCTATCTACCAATCATCTATTTATGTGTATAGGTGTGTTTTATAAGTATATTCATTATACAGATGCAAACAGATGAGCACATGTGCGCACATGCACATCCTTATATACGGACCTTACACACCGGCCGTCTGATTTTGGTTTGAGTTGATCTTAGAATGAAAGACTGGAAGAAATCACTCTGTGAATGGTCTGTACCAGAGTTCCCGTGCATTCTGGTGGATTCTTAGAGCTTCAGTGATTAGTGAAGAACGGCCATTCGGGAACAGGAAAGACTGTGAGGTGCAAGGGACACGTAGCTTTTAAAGGTGTCTGTTATGTTCTAGTTGTTCACTTTCATGCCTATCTTTTAAGGCAATATGATCTTACTCTTTGGCTGGTGGGCCCTGGGAAGCTTTGCTCTCGGAACTTTTATTTGCATAAATATTAAACAAAAAGACTTGGAGCAGTAGCTACATCGGGGGTCAAACCACATACAAGTGCCTGATACGCAATCCGCTTACTTTAAGAGCTTCTGTATATTGACCTGAGCTCTATAATGCACCAAACAGTTTTGTGGTGTTCTGTTCAGTGATTTTTAAAAAATGTATATGTTAAATGAACACATTAAATGGACATCTACTGACTCCTGGGTCGGTGATAAATGTCCCGTGGGCTGGGCTTCTCTGGCTTTGAGGCTGATGGCTCCTGACCAGTGCTAGGGCTCGAGTCAAAGGTGTATTGCTTGACATTGGGGGGGGGGGGACATCAAAATCCCCAAGGACCTGACGTCAGCCGTAACTGACAATTCCCCCTGTGACATGCATTGTAAAAACAGCTGCTTTACACCATTTGCTTCAAATAAACAATGGCTCTTTCTCTTTTCCAAGTTCCAGATGGGAGAGAGAGAGAGAGAGAGAGAGAGAGAGAGAGAGAGAGAGAGAGAGAGAGAGAGAGAGAGGGAGAGGGAGAGAGGAGATAGCTGGAGATGAGTGATAAAATATGGATTAAAAGGAGCGGTCTAGGCCACAATGGGCTTTTCTAATCGTTCTCCTTGAGTTAGACACCCCTACCCACTCCCACGCCCGTGGAGCCGTGGACCCCCTCCTGTCACGGCAGAGAGCCATCTGTGTGGCAGAGAAGGGATGCGAATGTACTGCCACTCAGTGGCCGAGGTGAGCGCAGGAGGCCGCGCGGAGCATCCTGACTCAGGAGGCGCTCTGATCGGTGCCAAGCTCACTGTTTAGAGCAGTCGGCCTGCTTTGGGGGTGCAGGGGGGAGAGGCAGCGGGAGGAGAAGCCAGGCAGCACGCTGGCAGAAGCCTGAAGCCAGGGGAAGGCAGGTCCCTCTGACAGAGGCCCTTAGATATTCCCGAGATCACTGGGTCCTGCAAAAGTCAAGTCTTGGCTGAGCATCACGCAGGTTAGCAACCCTTCCAGCCACATCAATGCTGTCTCATTCGTTGGATGTGCGGTTTTTATACTTCTTGGGCATTCTTTGAAATTACCTGACAAATCAAAGTTTCTTATTTTCAAAGAGGTGCGTGTGTGTGTCCTCGTCACTGCTATCACCAACATCCTACCATTTATCTAAAATTTCTACTTACTGTGGCACCTGCGTGGCTCAGTTGGCTAAGTATCTCACCCTTGATTTAGGCTCAGGTCATGATCTTGGGGTTTGTGAGTTTGAACTCCACCTCGGGCTCTGCACCAAGGATGCGCAACCTGCTTGGGATTCTGTCTCTCCCTCTATCTCTACCCCTCCCCCATTTGTGCTCTCTCTCTCTCAAAATAAATAAACTTAAAAAAATAAAATTTCTGTTTACTTATAAGAGCTTTCATATTTCCACTTAATTCTTTTTATCTTTCAGGGCTATTTCCCACTGAGGAGTTGGTGGCGGAGATGCTGTGGTTTTCATTTCCATGATCTCATAGGAGTAACCCACATAAGATGGGATACACTTCAGCTGCTGGGCTTACTCGCTACTCCCCCACCTTGCGTGCTGCACGCCCCATCCTTGCAAAGTGGGATTCGGACGTGTTCCTAAATGATACTCTTTGGACCACTGGGATGTCTCGTGAAGAGTTGAAACAAGAAATATGTAAGAGTCTAGAGCAGGAATTGAAAAAGTTCTGCTGCAAAAGATCAGAGAGTAAATCTTTTCAACTTTGTGGGCCATATGGTCTCTGTCCCAACCACCCAATCCTGCTGTCGTATGGCAAAAGCAACCACAGACCATGTGTAAACAAACTCACATGGCTGTGTTCCAATAAAACTTTATTTACCAAAAAACCCCCGACCTGCCAGATTGGCCCGTTGCCTGTAGTTGGCCATCCTTGGTTTGGGCACCCAGGGGGTCTTTTCCGAGTGCAATGGACTGGAAAATATAACAGACTGGGGTAGTGAGATGTGGTTCTGGTCCCAGCCCCAGCTCTGCGGTTTACCGGCTGTGGAGCATTAGGTAAGTTCCCCACTGTATCTCTGGAAGAGCTGGATTCCCCCCCCTTCTTTAGAATTACAGGGTGGGTCTGTATCAGAGGTGGCAAACTGGTACTCCAAGTTGCATCTGGCCCCCAGATGTGTGCGATTTGGCCCGTGTAGTATCCAAAACATTTTGAATTTGTTTCCAAAGTTTCAGATGGGGAGATTTCATATAAAAATCCAGATTTCTGGCTACCCTTGAAATATCAGACAATCTGGCACTCCCGGGGCCACATTCTCTCATGGCAGGCCTTGCCCAAGGCTGAGAGCAGGGTTTGGTCGTTCTGGGCTGGCATGCACCGTCCCAACACAACAGCCTGCCACTGGCCTACTCCAACCATCCATGTGATTGGTTTGGGACCCCAGCAGGAGACCTCTGGTGCTTTTGAGTTGAATAGTCAAGTATTTGCTAAGGAGTCCAAACCATGATGTCATTACCGTGCAATGGATGCTTGCGTTCTCCAGTTTTCCCTTCTCCTTCCCCAAAGTCCATGGTCTGTTTGAAACCCACGTGGTGTTGGGGAGACAGCCGTCCTCCGGCCCCACAGTCGGTTCAGGGCTGGGTGTGTGACCCCATCAGGGTATCAGAGTGGCTCTTGGGCATGGTGTGGAGCACTGGGACATTTCTCTGGGCGGGGGTGTGGGGAGGGTGGTGCATGAGAGTGACTGCTTTGGAGTTTTTGTTACTGGGAGGAAAACCACTCTCCACGAGGGGTTCCATCTCCGTCCATTTGGGGTGGCCGGAACAAACGGCCACAGTTCAGGTGGCTCACAGACAACGGACATTCATTTCTCGTGCTTTTGGAGGCTGGAGGCCTCCCATGAGGGTGCCAGCATGGTCCAGTTCTGGTGAGTCTTCTTTTGGTCAAAGACTGCTGACCTCTTGTCTTACTTTCACACAGTGGAAAAGAGGGCTAGAGAGTTCTCTGGTGAGGGCACTAATCCCATTCACAAGAGGTCCACCCTCACGACCTAATCGCCTCCCGATGTCCGTGCCTTCTCATCCCATCGAAGCCTGGGTGCAGTGCAAAGAAGGCTGGGTGACAACAATATTAGGAAGAGGGCATGATGCATGGAAAGCTGCTGTGAGACCCCAGGCATGCTCACATTTGTCTGATTAAAATGATGTCTTCTGGGGCGCCTGGGTGGCTCAGTCGGTTAAGCCTCCAACTTCGGCTCAGGTCAGATCTCACATTCGTGGGTTCGAGTCCCGAGTCAGGCTCTGTGCTAACAGCTAGCTCAGAACCTGGAGCCTGTTTCCGGTTCTGTGTCTCCTTCTCTCTCTGCGCCTCCCCCTCTCATGCTCTGTCTCTCTCTATCAAAAATAAATAAAACATTAAAAAAATAAAATAAAATGATGTCTTCTGAAGACCAGGAGTAACCCAAGTACTCTCCCCTGGACATTTCCAGGGGTCACAGCCAACACCTGCATGTAATTCCCCAAGGGCAGGGAGTTCATTCTGTATTTGTTAACAGTGGGGTCCCCAGTGCCCAGAGCAGTGTCCAGCCCATTTAGGGTGTATTTGTTGCACTGTCACCACGTGTTGCAAACCGTGTGAGGAACTTCATATGTCGTATCTCATCTAATCCTGGCAACGTTCCCTCCCAAGTCAGGGCTGTTACTGTACAGGGAGGGGCAAGGGAGGTAGAGCAGGTGCTAAGAACTTGCTGGGGTCAAGGAGCTGATCAGTGACCACAGCATCCCTGAGTCTTGGATTCTGTGCTTGTATCTTCTTGGTTTCCCAAAGGACGGGACCTGCATGATCCCAGGAAGGGAGGTGATTTCAGATTGTAAAGGAATACAGTCCCAATAGTGGGGAATGACCCAGGGCAGACCTGAGTCTTGCAACTTTGTTTCAACCCCAGTGATTCAGGGCAAGGAGGAAGGTTCCGCCTCTGGTCAGAGTGGCTTGAACACCTCTCTCTAACCTGCTAATCTCCCTCTCCAAACAGCGGAGAGAACAGAACCCAGGCTCTGTTGTTAAGGATCTGTTAAGATCCCAGCACCCAGATAGAATCTACTTTGGCAGCGCTTTGTTCACATTGCTTTTATTTCATTTAATTTTTAATTTTTAAATGCTTCTTTCTTTTTGAAAGAGAGAGAGACAGAGTGTAAGCAGGGGAGGGGCAGAGAGAGAGAAGAGAGGGAGACACAGAATCTCAAGCAGGCTCTAGGCTCTGACCTGTCAGCACAGAGTCCGAAGTGGGGCTTGAGCCCATGGACCGGGAGATCATGACCGGGGCTGAAGTCGGATGCTTAACTGACTGAACCACCCAGGCACCAATTCCCCCACCCCCGCCACACCACCTTGCTTTTATTTTTATGTTACTTTCTCTGCCTGGCAGTCTCACTTGTTTTCCATTTAAGGTAACGATATACATTTTCCTCGTAAAATAAACACTTCCATAATTTTAGCAATGATAATGGAATACTAGAAATACCTATTTGGGTAAAATTTCTTGAGTCTAGCATACAGCAGAAATCATGGAGGCAGCCTCACGATGCACATGGAATCAGCCTTCGTGGTCCACTGAAGAGCCTGTGGAAATGGCCGTTCTGGAATGGGGCAGTATGAGAGCTCATGATCTCGGGCTAGCTTGAGTTGTTAGTATTCAGCCGGTACTAGTCGGGGCCCCCCAGTATCGGTCTGCAGGAGAGGTGGTGTGGCTGGGCCAGGCCCTGGGAGGGGCGGAGAGCAGAGCGTCCAGAGGAAAGATGCGATCCATACGGGAGGCAAGTGGGGGACACTGACACGGAGAAAGGGAGACCCCAGGGAGCGTTAGGAGATGCTCAGGAAGGGAGAGGGGCTGTGAGGGTAAACCATTGCCTGCTAGTGTGAATTTCTCCCTCCTCCCCCAAGCTTGCTAAGGACGATGGGCTCAACCCCAGTACGGTGTTCCTCAACCTTCGTCAATGCATAATGCCACGGCCAAGGCTTCGTGGCGTTTGACTTCGTGTGGTCCGTGTTACGAAAATAACGTCTCCCTCCCGAATTCTGATACACAAGAATGTGGACTGTGCTTTTTGAGAATGATGCCTAAGAATCCTTAACAACATTTTCCAACTCTTTCCCTTGACACAAGAACACTCTAGTAGAGTATGCGTGAGTGGTTTATGAAAAAACATAAGACTTTTAAAAACTCTAGTTAAAACCAACAGGTCTACTCATGGGTGCTATGTGCCAACTTGTGAAAAATCAAACCATCCAAGTTTTCACTTATTATTGTCTCTGGGCATAGATTTGAACTTGCTGGCCACGTATCATTGATTAGAAAGGATGAGCTGGTCTTTTTTTAAAGTCAGGCTTGGCACGTTGCTCACACAGAATTATGCATCACTGCAGCAAAAGGCGCAGAATTCAAGCACATCTGCTCGGCGCATGTTCTTGGCTTTGCCTTATCTTCAGTTACACAACAACAGTAAACTTACATGTTATCCTGATGATGTTTTATTATTGATATTTTGGGGGTTTTATTCTAAGGGAGGTGGGCTCCTTCTCTCCCTTTTTTTTTATCTATGATCGGGAATTTAAACCAAGGTTAGAAATTGTGTGTGTTTCAACTTGGGAATAAAATGTCAAGAGACTTCTTTTTTGAGTCTTTAGATCAGTTTCATTAGCAAGTATTCCGAAATTGCAAGGCGTGTCGTATGAAAACCAAACGACTGTCAACTTATCTGTGTGCATCAGAAGTTTCATGTTACTGTATAACCAAAGTGACAATCTAGAAAGAACTTACACATTGGATGCTGAGGGTAGCTTAAGGATGAATTGTCACCAGGGGCGCCTGCGTGGCTCAGTCGGTTGAGCGTTCAACTCTTGATTTCGGCTCAGGTCGTGGTCCCAGGGTCATGGAATTGAGCCCCAAGTCAGGCTCCACACCCCCAGCATGGAGCCTGCTTGAGATTCTCTTTCTCCCTCTCTCTCTCTGTGCCACCCTGCTTGGTCTCTCTCTCTCTCTCTCTCTCTTTCTCTCAAAGAAGAAAGGAAGGAAAGAAGGAAGGAAGGAAGGAAAGAAAGAGAGAAAGGAAGGAAGGAAAGAAGAATTGTCATCTAGAATGGGGGGTAAGGCAGGGGTGCCTGGGTGGCTCAGTCAGTAAGCATTCAGCTTCAGCTCAGATCATGATCTCACAGTTAGTGGGTTCGAGCCCCATGTCAGGCTCTGTGCTGACAGCTCAGAGCCTGGAGCCTGCTTCAGACACAGATGTCTCCCTCTCTTTCTCAACTCCTGCCCCATTCTCGCTCTGTCTCTTTCTCTGTCAAAAATAAATAAAAACATTTAAAAAAATTTAGGATAAGGGCAGGCAAACATATTCTGTAAAAGGCTGGACAGTAAATCTCAGCAGTTTTGTGGAACATGCAATCTGTCACAATTACTCAATTCTGCATAATAACACAGAAGCCGTCACAGGTTATATGTAAAGCAAGGAATATGGCTTTGTTCTAATAATTATTCGTGGACCCTGAAATTAGAATTTCATATATTCCCACATGTCATAAAATATTATTTTTCTGATTTTCCCCAAACTCTTAAAAGTACCTCCTTAACTCATGAGCAGATCTCACACCCCTCACTTTCACATTGTTTCCATCCATTGAAACAGCATCATGGTGGTGGTGACCTCTGGGAGACGGAAGGAAATGTGGTAGGAAAAGGACAGCAGGGAAGGGGAGGGGATCGGAGGAGGGAGTGTCTTGAACCCTGGCTAGTTTAATTTCTTAACACCCGGGTGCTGGTTATTGATAGGTTTGGCGGGGTTGGGTAAAGGAACATCAAGATGGCAGACAGACCGCCATCCCGGGACTTTCCCGCCAAACACCACCAAGATGGCGGACGGACCACTCCACTGAATAATACCAAGATGGCGGACGGACCACCATTTTGGAACTTTCCGCCTGCTGCTGGCTTTTTGAAACCCGTCTTCTGCCCCTGGACACACCCCTGGAACTAGTGCCCTATATAAAGCCCGCTCTTTGTCCCCCTGCGGAGACTTCCATGGCTCGTTCCCTCTGAGCCACGGAACCTCCCCGGAGAGCTCAACATTCTTTAATAAAGGGTGCTCTGATCTCTTTTCCCAGTCTCTGTTTTGTGACTTTCTCACTCTGCCAATTTAACCTTCCAGTTATGAGATAGGAAAACTGAAGAGACCCCATAAATGACTACTCTTTTTGAAACGTTTCTTGCTTTTATTCTTGGTGGGATCTGCACGCCCACCTGACACACGCCTTTTAGAACAGGTAGTGTCTGTCCTCCTTGCAAAGGTCAAGGAGTTAATGATTTCTTTGGAGTCTTCCAGCACAGCTGATAACATCTAAGGAGGAACCTGGCCAGTTCATCATGAACAGGTTCCAAGACCAATGACTCACCAAGACCCCTGGCTCTAGGGCATAAGTGACTTATGGGGAACAACCTAAAACTCGTCTTGGTTCCTGGACGCCTGAGACGACGCTTATCGGGACCACAATCCTCAGGAAAAACCCTAGAGGCCGAATAAAGGTGAGACTCACCCCTCCTGTCTTTCCAAGTCTCTGTGTCTACACTCTCTCCATATCTTCCGTAAACTCTGCCCTCACTTCCTCTTGGCTCTCCTTTGGTTTCTACCTGCCAGACCCACATCTGGGTCCCCGGACCCAGCCAGCCTGCATCACTTACAGGGGTATTTACCATATAATCACTCATGAAACTGTACATTTATGTCTGATGCTTTGTGTGTGCATCAAGGTAATACTTCACAATGAAAATGTTTGAAAGTAAATGACATAAGTTAACATATATGAAACATGATTCTCAGACTGTGTAATTAGCAAATGTTAACTTGACCTTATAAAATACATTAATAATTTCATTTATTCTCTTTATTTTTATTTTTTATTTTGAAAGAGAGAAAGAGCGTGAACAGGGGAGAGGGGCAGAGGGAACAAGAGAATCATAAGCAGCCACCACAACTCTGGGATCATGATCTGAGCCGAAATCAAGAGTCAGAACCTCAACCAACTGAGCCACCCTGGAGCCCCAATAATACTTTAATTTAAATGACACTCTTGTTTATTTGATCCTTCGAGGTTTCGTGTAAATTTTTATTAGAAAAAAATAATTCCATTGGTAAGAATATTTGATAGCTGCGGTTTAATCAGCACTTAGCACCAACAGAATTTTCCACAGCCATGGCAATGTTCTATGTTCGTGCTGTCTGCACTGGCTTGTGACTACTGTATTGGACAGCACAAGTTTAGATTTTTTTACTTGCCCTGCCACATTATAATTTGATATGTATGCATGTTTGTCTGGGTTCAAATCTCAACTGAGATTTGTGTAGCTGTGTGAGCTTGGGCATCTTACTTAACCACTCTGTGCCTTAGTTCCTTCATTTTAAAATCTAAATAATAATAGCACCTACCCTACGGTGTAGTTGACGGGACTAAATGAGAAAATTTACCCACCTAGTTCTATGCCTATTCCATACTAAGAACTCAGTACATTTGCCATTAAAGCTATTGAGGACTTCACAGCAATCTGACGAGGTTTATAAAAGAGGAAATCAAGGTTCTCTCAGCTGCGAAATGACAGAGTCAGACTGGAATCTTGGTCTGTCCACGTTTTCATGGGTCACTTTGATTCCCCAAAGTAACTGACACGGCAGCGTAGCACAGAGAACGATCAATTGCATTTACAATTCTTTGAGGGGTAGAATATTATATTCATGTGAAACAGAGTGGGTTCTGAACTCTATTCAGTGTCCCTCTGTGCTTTTGTGAAACTTCTTCAAAATACTCGTTGAGTAAAGGAAATTAAAAATAACGGTACTAGGCAGCTGCTTCTGGCTTCAACCCTCACAAATTTGCCCATTGCCACCTCCCTCTTGTGAACAGTTAAGTTACAAGGCAGGAAAAAACGAAAAGCTGAGCTACAGAACTACAGTTATACGCAAGCCTTTAAAAATTGACTTTGACAAGCTTGTTTTTCCTTGAACTTTTCCCATAACTGGCGTCCCCGGATGGGAATTACACTTGTCCTCAGAGTCGTCCCCGGATCTCCACACTCCATTTGTACATACTTGCTTGTAAGGGGTGGGGTTAAGATCGAGGGATAAAGGTCTTGGGGGTTTGAGATTGATGTTTATGACTCTGTCTGTCCCTGGTGCCTTTGATCTGTTATCCTGAATGGATGGTGTGGCTGCATTGTTTGTGGGAGTGATTGAGTTTTTGTTTTATCAGATTCCTACACAGAATATAAGGGCGGAGAGATTACAGGGCCAGTTTGGAATTCGGATGGGCTGGGTTGCTAGCGTTGTGGGAACGTGTCAAGTTTGAGTTTTGCTGGTGGGGGCTAGACGCTGGGCCTGGGGGGTGGGGTGGGGAGGAAGGCTATGTGGACCATCCTGGGGACAGGAGACTCAACTTTGTGACTCCAGGCCATCAACATTGTTCTCACGTAGTCCCTGCTCGTAGCCATGCCGTGCACTTGGGCAGGGCATAGTCAGACCTCTGTTGGGGGCCAGAGGACTAGGGAAGAGATGAAAAAGGCAAAGTATCTCTCAACAAAGCATGAAATGCCCTCCGCCCCCCAGCTGCCTCCACAATGGGCGAGAGGGGACTCGATGGGCAACCTTGACTGAGGAGCTGCGGGCCTTCGCATATGGCATCACCCTAGCCATGGCGCTGATGCCCTCTGCCCTGGCCACCAGTGTCTGGTTTGCCTGGATCCCCTCCCCCACTTCCCCCGGCACAGACGCCTGTCGTGGCCTGTCGTGGCCACAGCTCGGGGCTGGGGGAAGACGCGGCCTGGCCCTTCCTGATGGGCTGAGATGGATGGGTTGCAGGCAGTGTGCCAGAGGACCCCTTCCCCACCTCTTTCTGAGGTCTGCAGAGGAGCTGGGGTCAAGGCCTGGGGAAAAGCAAGAATTCCTCGCTGGAAGGGGGCGGGGGTGCTGAGAGCTGTGATACCATAGAGGTAGAGGCGCCAATCAAAACCGTGAGCGGCCTCAGCCGGGAAGTCCCCTACGCACTCCACCCGATCCATCCCTCTCGGAGCAGACTAAACTGAGAGACTGGCCATGGGATACTGAACCCTGTTGGAAGTGCCTTGAAGGGAATAATTATTAAACTGACCCACTGGGGCCCCAGCTAAGCGGGGTCCAGGGTCCTTCCTGGGGAGAAGCAGGGGCCCACAGACAGCTCATCAGGTGGCCCATCTCCTCGGGCAGCTCAGGGGTTATCCTCCGGAAGAGCGCAATGGGTGTATTTGATTTGCAAATGTTGGGAGTAGTCCCTCCCAGCTGAGAGGTGAGGGGCGTGGCGAGGAGTCAGGGCAGGATGGGGCGGGGCATGGTTCGGGGCTGGGCGTGGCTCAGGGCAGGGCCCGCCGGGCGGGGGTGGGGGGATGTAGAGGAGGGAGCGGTGGTCAGGGGTGGGTGGGCGTGGGGGGTGCAGTGCTATGTCACCCCAGTCAACAGAAAGCCTCCCAGCACCAACCTGCATCCTCTATTGAACAATTTGCCTCTGGTCTCTGTCTGTGGATCTCCAGGCTCATGACTGCCAAAGGCATTTATGTCCAGCACGGAACAGGGAGACGCATGGATTCCTTTTCTTGGTCATTTGCCGATCTGGGAATACCTGGAGGTGTTTTTGGCACAAGGGCTCTACTACTTAGCAGTTCGTACAGGAAGGACTGTTTCTTGTGTTGCCCCCAAGTTCACGCTCTGGTGAGAAGCCATGGATCGGTGCCTTCCAATGCTTAGATTGGGCTTAAGCTATTGGAGGCACCAAAGATTTTCATGGATGGGTAAACTCGCCCTTGCACGGCTGTGGATCTGGATATAATGGCTGGGTGCCTCGCCAGACTCTTCCGTTTCTGATTCTCATGCTCACCGATAATGCTGGCATAAAAGTAGGCCAACTCTTGATAAGCCGCTCATTTCAAAATTAGACTCACCTAAAAATGAGGACATCCAAACAGCCTTGCCACCGATGGAGGAAGTCACGTTGGCAAGAAGGTGCGGGCATTCAGCAGAAGTTCTAGGACATTGTTGGGGATCTCTTTGATAGGACAGCTTAAATGGAAATTATCAAATGGCTCTTTAAAACATGCACCCTTTTGTTTGATTAGCCTACTGTAGATAACCTTTATTAAACCTGATCTGAAATTACAACCATGGCCCATGCTTCTTTGATGCTGAGGCTGTTTCATTTCCTGTTTATACTATGATACACGTTGCACTAGGAGATAAAGCACTTCTGAAGGATATTAAGATATAAAAGTCCCTTGGCTATTTGCTGGCACTGTTTTGATGTTTTCTTGCTCCCTAGAAATTAGCATATCCTTTTCAAAGGCTGCCTCTGATGAGAGTAATCCTTTGCCATGATGTATTTGCTAAAAGTCATCAATGATAGTATATTGTGTACAGAAATGACACATAAAAGGCATGATTTAGATTATTGATAATGAGGCAACTTGTGTAACAGTTGCTTTTGGCTTTTCTAAAACATATTTTGACACCATGAATACACTGGGCTTATATTAATGAAGATTTAATGCTTCTGAGATTTTAAAGAAACTTGCACAGAGCAACTTTGCAAAGGAAAGTGCTAGTAGGGGGCAAGTTTAACATTTTTACTAATTTTACTAAGTTATGTTCTCTCAAGACATTTTATTACCTTGGAAATAAGAAACGATTGCAAGCTTTTTGTTTTCCTTTCGTTTCAGAGCTTAGAGTTGATAAATAAATAAATACTTCATGGAGCCAATCTGGGAAAAGAGTTTTGCATGCATACCTAGATTTTTAAAAAGAAATAAGGAAAGAGAAAATGAACGAAAGACAATTAGGAAAGAGAAGTCATAGAAAGAAGGCCAGACAAAGATTTTTTTAAGAAAATGAAGGCAAGATGGAGAGAAATAAAAGGAGAAAGAAAAAAAGGAAGAAGGAAAGCAAAGCGAGAAGAAAAAGAGAGAGGAGGGGAGGAAGGAGGAGAAAGAGGAAGGAAGGGAAGGGAACAGAAGGAAAGGGAAGGAAGGAAAGGGGAGGAAGGGAAAGGAAGAGGAAGGAAGGAAGGAAAGAAGGAAGGAAGGGAAGAGGAAAGGAAGGAGGGAAGGAAAGAAGGGAGAAGACAAAGAAAGAAAAAAATAAAGAGTGGAAGAAAGGAAAGATAGAAGGGAAGAAAAGAGCTAGAGAGGAGGAGGAGAGACAAGAGGGAAGGAGGAGGAAAGGAAAGTTCTGTGGTCTGCATGTTGATAAGCTACTCAAGGGAAGGGTCCTAGCAAACTTGGGTTTGAAGGACACTTAAGAAAAGCTTTTCAGGGGCACCTGGGTGGCTCAGTCGGTTAAGCCTCCAGCTTCGGCTCAGGTCATATCTCATGTTCGTGGGTTCAAGCCCCGCATCAGGCTCTGGGCTGACAGCTAGCTCAGAGCCTGGAGCCTGCTTCCGGTTCTGTGTCTCCCTCTCTCTCTGCCCCTCCCCCTCTCATGCTCCGTCTCTCTCTGTATCAAAAATAAATAAAACATTTTAAAAAATTTAAAAAAAAAGAAAGAAAAGCTTTTTAAATTAAGCTTATCTCAATCTATCAACAATTCTAACCTTAATTTAATGTTTTTCTGGAGCTTTAAATTTTGAAGGAAGCCTAACTACCATCTTCTGAGTCCTCCCCATTTCTAGGCAGCACTATATTCAAAACGATGCCTGCAAGAGAATTCTTGAATTTTTATTCTTTCCATGATGATCCGACACTGAGCTATACTTAACTCTGGTCTCACAATCATTGAAAGTACCGAAGGACAAACCAGCATGTAGCACTCTGGCTGGAGAAATGTTCCTCAGACCATTCTCCTCTCTTGGATGTGACTGTGGATTAATATTAAAAGCAAACATTTAAGATACTTGCAGCAGGGACACTTTCTTAGAAATCTGCATAGTTTTAAAAATGAAATGTGTCAAATGTTCACATTCTTTTGTCTGTTTCTCCATGCATTTAATATGTGTTGGATTTTCCATTTATGGATCAAAAATATTTTCTTAATTATCGACATACTA
Organism: Suricata suricatta; assembly: GCF_006229205.1. Taxonomy (NCBI): domain Eukaryota; kingdom Metazoa; phylum Chordata; class Mammalia; order Carnivora; family Herpestidae; genus Suricata; species Suricata suricatta. The sequence goes on from NC_043716.1 coordinate 46,861,221, forward strand.
TTCTTAAACTGTGGTTTAGAACATTTTTCTCTTGGAAATTTGGTTCCAACTTGGCTTTTGGAAGACCCAGGGGCAAAAGAGGGGGCTGAGGAGAGGGCATGGAGGATGGCAGTGGGTGCCATACCTCCGGCTATCAAAGGTTTCTGGACATCCTTTTGCAGCACGTCCTCTGAATGGAATCCTCACCAATCCATTGATTAAAATAGAAACCAAGATGGATGCCCGGTTAAATGTCTGACTCTTGATTTCGGCTCAAGTCATGATCTCACAGTTCTCTATCAACACAAGCTCACTTTAAAAAATATAAACCTAGGAAAAAATGAAAAAAATTCACTAAGATGATGATCAGGAAGAATGCTTCCTGTGCCCACCACCACCATCACATCAGTATCATCGAGCAATGTGAAAGTTGTCCTAGATGAGCATACTGGCATGTTTTAGCCCCTCAATGACAGAAGAACTGACTCAGTCTTCTCTCTGACGAGTATTGTTCCTGAAAAGAGTTTTGTAAAGGAAAAGATTTTTGTCTAGAGTTAAGACTTCTGGAAGTGGGACGTTGGGGATCTGGAGGCAGTCAGGGAATTAAATTTGTTGGCCGTAAGGTTGAGTCTAGATGGATTCCATTCATGTTCTACTCACTGACCTGACAATCCCCAGGGCAAGGGTAAGACTCAAACTCCTCTCTTCCAAAACAACTCCAGTTCTCTCCCAAACGCCTGTGCCCCAGGTTGGAAGGACAGGGTTGCCTAAGGGGCCTCTCTGATTAAGAATTCAAACCTCTCTACCCTGCTCTTTTCAACAACAAGATACCTCTATTGAGGATAAATGGCTCTGACTGGTCCCACAATTAAAATGGCTACTACAGCGCTTCTCAAACTTTCTGTGGCTATTTTTAAATTTTGTTTTGTTTTGCTTTGTTTTCATTTTAAGTCCATCACAGACCAACACATGGTCCTACTGCCTAAGAATTGTAGGCACCTGTCACCGGTGTGACTCACCATGGGAGTCCTTGAAATTCTATACACTGTTCAGCGAGACAAGTCCTTGATCCTGTGCTTGGATATCATGACAAAGTCAAATTCCAATAGATGTTTCTAAATGTTCACTCTCAATTTCTGTCCTTACGCAATCAGGAACAGTAACAACAGTTCATGGACCAATGTCAGTTCAAGGATCACGCTTGGCCTTGGTTTAAGAAGAAGCATTCACAGTAGAAGGTGCAAACTACTACATTAAGGGTCACCCATTACACTGTTATTTATAATAAAATGGATGCTCAATGTTGTTGATTGTAGATGCATTGTCATGGTAGAGAACACGAGTTTATTGTCTTGGTCTCCATTTTTAAAAAATGTTTATTTACTTTTTAATGAGAAAGTGAGCAAGCAGGGGAGGGGCAGAGAAAGAGGGAGAGAGAGAGGATCCTAAGCGGGCTCATGCACCACCAAGCGCAGAGCCCAACGTGGGGCTCAAACCCCCAGCTGTGAGATCATGATCTGAGCGGAAATCAAGAGCCAGACGGTTAACCGGGCATCCATCTTGGTCTCTATTTTAATCAATGGATTGGTGGGGATTCCATTCATCTCTGTTAAAGTGTCAAGTCGGTTGTGAACTCCAAATACAGATACATCATGGAGAGTTGTGACGATTGTGAATTATTATGGTACTTGGGGTTTATAATTTTGAAAGACATAGCTGGGGTTTTGTGGGGGATTTTTGTCCATAAACAAGTCTTTTAATTATGGAGAGGAAAAGGAAAGACAAAAAGAAAAGTGTAAGCAAAAGTAATGTTATTTGTACTTTTTATTTGTAATTATTATTTTTTAATTTAAATTCTAGTTAGTTAACAGACAGTGCAATATTGGCTTCAGGAGAATTAATTCAGTGACTCATCGCTAAACATACAACACCCAGTGCTCATCACAAGTGCCCTCCTTAATACCCACCACCCATCTAGCCCATCCCCCACCTGCCTCCCTCTATCAACCCTCAATTTGTTCTCTAAAATTAGCAGTCTCCTTGTGGTTTGTTTCCCTCTCTCTCTTACCCCACCCTTCCCACATGTTCATGTGGTTTTCTTTTTTTCTTTTTTTATTAAATTATACATATGAGTGAAATCATATGTATAATTGTCTTTCTCTGTTTAACTTATCTTACTTAGCATAATACCTTCTAGCTCCATCCACTCATTGCAAATGGCAGGATTTCACTTTTTGATGCCTGAGTAATATTCAGCTAGACACACACACACACACACACACACACACACACACACACACACATATACATACCACACCTTCTTTATCCATTCATCAGTTGACAGACATTTGGGCTCTCTCCCTAATTTGACTATTGTTGATAATGCTGCTATAAACACTGGGGTGAATGGACCCCTTCAAATCTGTATTTCTGTATCCTTTGGGTAAAAACCTAATAGTGCAATTGCTGGATCAAAGGGTAGTTCTATTTTCAGTTTCTTGAGGAACTTCCATACTGTTCTCCAGAGTGGCTGCACCATTTTGCATTCCCACCAGCAGTGCAAGAGCGTTCCCCTTTCTCGCCAACATGTATTTTTTCTTGTCTTGTTCATTTGAGCCATTCTGACGTGTGTGAGGTGGTATCTTATGGTGGTTTTGATATGTATTTCCCTGATAATGAATGATGTTGAACATCTTTTCATGTGTCTATTAGCCATACAGATGTCTTCTTTGGAAAAGTATCTGTTCATGTTTTTTGACCATTTCTTCACTGGGTCATTTGTGTTTTGAGTATTGAGTTTGATGACAGGTTTTTTTTTTTTTATGTTTGTATTCATATCACATTGAACATTTATAAATTCTATATATTATTTTAAGTTGAAACACCAGATTTATCTTTGTCCTTTCTTCAATAAGGCACACATTCTCACCATTCTGAAATTATCTGTGGGACAGCGATATGAGGAAAAACTCAACACTCATTTTTTAAAAAGTTAATTATTGTCAAAAATTATGTTAACCTACTTTATATACATTTTCCCTTGTAAGATGATCAATTTTGCTATCTTTAACTTGACTATTTTGTTACTTATAAAATGTTTTTGTGAGTACCACGCCCACTCTCCCAAAAGGTTGCCCTATTTCTGTTCCTTTCCTCCTCAACTCCAGCACTTAAAAAACTCGATTGTGGGGGCACCTGGGTAGCTCAGGCGGTTGAGCATCTGACTCTTGGTTTTGGCTCAAGTCATGATCCCACAGTTTGTGAGTTTGACCCCCACATCAGGCTTTGTGCTAAGAGCAAGGAACCTGTTTGGGATTCTCTCTCTCTCTCTCTCTCTCTCTCTCTCTCAGAGTAAATAAACAAACTTAAACAATTTAAAAAAAAATCCTCAGCCGCAATCAGGGATGGATGCTAACACTTGAGCGTTTCCCATGGCAGTTTGTTGCAAGCTCTAAATGTCACATCATGTTTTGCAGCAGAATATGTCACCTGATTGGGGGGGGGCAGTCATTTCCCAAACCGCCCAGAGCCATTAGAGGAGTATAAATATCTTGGTGGCTCTTCCTTCTCTTAGTCTACTTTAGACCTGCTGAAAATACCTTCAGAGAGGCTGGAGGGACCATTGAATGGGTCTTAATACTTTGTCCACAGGGCGCTTGCTTCCACAGGGGGACAGGACGAAGCTGTGAGCTTACTGGGCCTGACGGTGGTGTTTCATGGACCTTTATGCACCACACACATCCCAGAGGAGAGAGCTGCTGCAGTAGCCTCTGCCCTGGATGTAATTGGGATCAGACTCTGAGGCAGGAGTTCATACTGGGAGTTGGGGAGAGGGCCCAGCTGGATATTCGAATTTGAAGAAGTCGTCTCTCCCCTCCACATACCTACCCCTCTCTTCCAAGCTTCAGGGGATGTTGGAAGGATATCGATGGGTTTAGGGTCCATGAGAGACTTAGGGATGTTTGGACAGGAGCCACCAGAGGCTCTTCGAGTGGATGCTCTGAGAATGGAAAATACAATACCATAATGATTGACAAGCTCCTTCATGTTTCAGCGTCCGCATCTGCAGAATTCTCACCAGGCAGTGCAGTTCCATGGCAAGGTGAATCCTATGACCCAGAGATTTCATTTATGTCTCCCATCAACTGTGGAGGTTAAAGTTAGGACGACTTTCTTGCCTAAAAACTGACAAAGGAGAAGAAGGAATGCCTTCCCAAAAATCTTTGTCGTTTTTCAAGTGCAACTGTTCAAATCGCACATAAATGTATGTTGTTATTTTTAGCCTCTGGGGAGGGGAAATCAGAGGAATGGGGCCTCCGTCGCAAGGTGCACTCCACTAAACCTCTAAGGAGAGGGTGCTACAAAAGGCCCCAAATAGCAACACTCCCAACAACAAAGACTCGTTTAATTTTTTTCTCACGAAGAGTCTGGAGGTTGATTGTCTATGAAACAATGTTCACTAGCAATGTTCACTCACAAATTCCTCCAACACTTAGATACCTTCTAGTTCCCTGTGCTGTTCTCCCCAGGGAACGTGAGCTCCCCAAGGCTCTTTCCAAATTCTGTGAGAGCAAAACTGTCTTTACACGACACTAAGATGTCGTTTGCCTTTCCCTCTCACTGTCTCAACAGAGGTGTGTTCAAGAGGCTCCATTATGAGTACTGATGTTGCTCGGAAAGCTAATGGAGTATATGCTTATACACACTTGAGTTTTTAATTTTTCTGTTTTCATTTCTAATATTAGAAATATTAATAAATATAACCTACATAAATAAAATCTTGTGGTTAGTCTTTAAGGTTGTTTAAGAGTGCAAATGGGGTTTTGACACCAAAACGTTTGAGGACCACTTCCTCATGGGGTAGCCTTTGTTGTCATGGACCAAAAGTGTTGCCTTGGTTCCGGCCATCACATCTGCATTCCAGCAGCAAGAAAGAGAAAAGGGGAGAGAGTCAGAGCACACTCTTTTCCTTTAAAAATGGTCCCAGCATTAGCACATTCCACTTCCTCTTGCCTCATTGACTAGTGCTAAGCCAATGTGCAAAGGAGAAAGGTCAGTGTAATCTTTAGGCCACATCCCCAGTTTATTTATTTATTTATTTATTTATTTTTCTTCTTCTTTCTTCTTTTTCTCCTTCTCCTTTTTCTTCTTCTTCTACATTTATTTTGAGATAGAGAGCATAAGCAGGAGAGGGGCAGAGAGAGAGAGAATCCCAAGCAGGCTCCACGCTGTCAGCCCAGAGCGTGATGCACAGCTCAAACTCATGAACAATGAGATCATGACCTGAGCCATCCAGGTGCACCCCCCCCCACACACACACCCAGCTTAAAAGATAGGGTTGGGAGAAGATCCTATTCCTGAGAAAGTAGACGAGAAAGCCTATTTGCAGCAGTTGCTACAAGTGAAGGGTGCAACAACAGTCTTGCTCTTGAGATGTGAGCCCACCATCTGCTGAGCACAGATGGGCCTGAAGACTCTTGTGAACCCTAGAGCCCTAGCCTCCCACACATCTGGCCACACATGCTGCTTTAATTTTCACTCTTCCCCAAAACTTGGCTTGACCCGTGAGACGGTCTTGAACACTGAGCTCCAGAGAACTCAGTGACTTTAGACAGATGTCCAAATCTCTCCAGCTAAGGAAAGGCCGAAAAGGAGCTTTTACTTCTGAAGGGGGATCACAACAGAGCATAGCGAGAAAGAGCTGGAGGTGAAAATCCTTTTGTGTGGCAAGGAACCTGGAAGAAGAAAAAGCAGTGGATTAACCAGATTCCAAGGCAGTGAATAAGGGAGAGCGGCTTCGATGAGGCCAAGATTGAGGGGTTCCCTTGGTCCAGATGAATAGTTTTGCTTAGATTCAACGTTTAACCTCAAAAATAACTGCTGCTGATCACAAGAAAATCTAGTTGGAGAAGCATGGATGGCTCAACTCAAGCCATGTGGACGTTGGAAAATCACCTAGTCTGTGCTCTGTTGACTGTGGGTCCAGAGAACCATCTCTGTCTCCACTACTCCGGCTAACCAGAAGGTCTGCACCAGAAGTTACACACGGTTACAGGGATGTCATCTGTCATAAAATCTAATACACAGGATTCTTGCTCTCCCCGTGGATCCCATTCAAAGCCCTTAGTCCCCTGACCTGGAAAGAAAATCTAGTTCATCCATTTATTTTGTTTCCTTTTGTTAATAGTTTCTTCTGAGGTTCTCATGAAAAGTGGCTAGAATGGATTTGGTTCTTCGCCGTATAGAGCCTACTCTTTGACACAGGATAGGCACTCCCGAGAGTATTTGTGGCTGTGAACGGATGTTTCTTATTTTGCAACCTTGCCATTTTTCCTCTGCCTTTTTTTTTTTGGCCAAAGATGAATGGCTTCCCTGAACCTCTGGACTGGGAGACGATTCTTCCCGAATGGTCCACAGGGGCCCAGAGCAGGGCAACTTAGAGAAGGTGGCTTCCTTTCTCCGACCCGCCCTCACATGGATCGGCCCTCCATGGTGATTTTGAGCCCATTGTTCGCACAATCTGGACCCTTAGCGACAATGAGATTTGAATGCAGGTTGTGTTGAGCTTGACATGATAGAAGCAAAACCCTCAACGCTTTTGAGAAATCCCAAGCTCGAATTTGCACCACAGTGGGTACAGTCTGCAAGAAACAAAAAAGCAAGACAAAAGCAGGTCGTTTTGGAAGGAATGGTGACTACCCCGCCTCCCCCTCCCTCTCAACCACATCTACACAACGCTCAGCGTCTTCCTCAGGTGACACACATTTCACCTTACCCACCAACCCCCGACTGGAGGCTTCTAGCCTGTTTCAAACGTTTTCTTTCAACCTGGACCATTCAATTCTGTCTTTATTCCCCGGCTTTTATCCATGTAACTATGGCAGTGCTCCCTGGAGAAGAGAGGGAAAAAAATCAATGACCGACCTGCCTACAAACCACACTCGGTTAACCTGGCTTGAAAGGGAAGAGCAGATTTCTCGCCAGCTCCCCTTGGCCACCACTAACACTTTACTCCTCTCCAAAAGAAAACACGCCAGGACTTTGCAGTGCACAGGGAAAAACCTGGGACCCATCTGATAAAAGAACATCTCTGAGGACCTTGGCTGCTTTAGGAAACAGGCTCTCTGGTACAATGTGGAAAATGAGGTCACGTCGGTTTTCTGGATGGCCAAAGCCTTCACAGCCTGATTGGCGATCGCATCCAGGAGTTGCTGCTAGGCCAGACTGAAGCAATGTGGTGTCTGCACTTTCTTTAAAGCAAGTGATACCTCTTAGAAATTGTGTCATAGAGCAATGGAGACGGGCACTAAACCCGGATGGCCTGGGGGCGCCTGAGTGCTATTCTCACTGTTACTGTCTAACTACGGGACTGTGGATGAATCATGCATCTCAATGAAGACTCAGTTTCCTCACCTATGAAAGGGGATAATAGTAGTCCTTACTTGACAGGTTTGCTGTGATATGTAAAGAACTTACCAGAAAGCCTAGCCTGACAGGGCTTGATCCACACGACTGGAGACCCCAGCGGGCTAAGTAGGTTAGCTTTGGTTTGGTCTTGGGGGAGGTGAGGGTGCATAGAATTGGTGATCGCTCCCCTTCCTGATTCCTTTAATTAAGATGTCTGATTGGAAGGCCCCAGTTCTTCCTACCACCCTTTTTCTTTCTACATTCACTATTGCAAAAAAAAAAAAAAAAGGCAGCTGGTGCAAAGCTCTTGAACTTCAACTGAGCTGAGATGACCACTCACAGACCTTCCTGTGCAGCTTGTTCAGCAGTAGATGCTCTCCCCACACCCCATCTCTACCTCCACGGCCTCTATCAAATCTTGCCATTTTTCTGGGGTGACAGTATTCTCTTAGAAGAGGAGCTCCTGAATGCCCATTCCTCCAGGGAGCCTACCTGGATTGATCCCTGCTTTCTCTTATCTGCAGTTGTAACTGCCTTTCTCACTTGTCTGCTTCACACCGTCTTGGTTCTCTGTCTATAGTTCACTCCCTAGAATTGTGGCCTGTGTGTCTCAGATCATGAACTCCTGGAGGGAAGGACCTTGACTCTGTAATTTCCTGGGTTAACCTTTGATGATGGGGATATGACAGTTTGGCCTCCAGGGATGTTTTAATTTTGATGAGGAGATAAAAAGCCCTGTCCAATCAGCAGTGGTTTCCATGCCCGTGCCTATTTCTAACTGGGGCACCTCTAGGCCACCGTCACTTCTGCCCTTTCTCCTCTACTCTTATTTCTTCCAAATCACAAAGCTGGAAGCCCCTGCCCCCTGAATCCACCTAGCCCCCCTCACTTATCTTCAAGTACCCACTTCCTAGAGCAAGCACCTGTCTCAGATCCAACCTAATTACCACTAATCACTGGGTTTGCTGGCCAGGCTATATAAAGAGTGGCTCTATGTCTGCATCTTGGGCTCTGAAATTCGGCTCTCTCTGCTCTCTACCCACTTGAGCCAAGAAGGTGATTGTTTGGCTCAGAAAAATGAGTTTAACAATGATATTAAGGGAGTACCAGCTGAGTAGGGGACATCACACTAAATGTGCTTTGACACCACACCTGCTCCTTCACCGAGAACAGAGACAGTGTGGTGGCCCCCAAAAGCTTGGTCATAACTCTTCACCCTTGCCTTGGTCCTATAGTAGGAGGGGCATACTTCCTGCTCCTTAATTTTGGGATCAGCCACATCATTCGCTTTCACCAGTGAGATGTTAGTGGATCTGACATAAGCAGACAGTAAAGATGTGCTCGTGTGGCTGGTCTTTCCCTTATATGCCTCTAATCTCAACATGAGGAGAGTATTCTCTGGCTGTGCTGCTGACACTTTAGTGGGGTCCCCAGGAAGGAGACACGTTGAGCAGACCCGAGCCCAAACCATAGCAAGAATCAAGCCCAACTAGACAGCAGCTTGAAGCAGAGCACCCCTAGCCTGCCCGACTCACCATAGATCTGCCAAACCCCAGGTGCCTCTAAGGCCAGCGAGTGAGAATCCACGATTCTTGTTTTAAGCTGCCGGGTTTTGGGGGTGGATTTTTCTGCAGCATTCTTGTAGCAGTTGCTAGCTGAGACAGATGGCAGACAGGTGTGTTACAGACGTGTGTCAACTCTATGCAGTTGGTAGAGACTGAGGAGAATATTTTGCTGAGTGGGGGATTCTGAGACCAGTTTGGGCTTCGAGAGAAAGAGTTCTGGGATTGATCAGTGATGTCTGCCATTGTCCAAGTGAAAGAGCTCTGGAATTGACTAGTGATGTCTGTCATAAGAAGCGTAGTCGCACAAATGCCACGTGACTACCATCTTGGGTCTAACACCTCTCCTGATGACTTGCATTGTCTCCCCAAAACAGTGCAGAATACAGGAATGAGGCCTATTAAAAAATACTTGTGTGAGCAGGTAGGAGTAGAGGACACACATTCTGGTGTTTGTGCGTTCATATTTCAGGCTATCGCTAGCATATAAGGGCACCACTAGCACATACTGTACTGATGCAGGTCTGAACCAAACTGACTTAATCATTAGACAATAGAAGGGCACACATTGCCCAAGGCAGGAGGGACCACCCTTGTAATACCCTTAACATTCCTAAGGGCAGGCCTAGAGATAGAAACTATAGGTAATCACTTATTGCTTAAGGCTAGTTACACCCTATGTGAGGGTCCTGGGTCCATTCTGTAATTGGTTAATACTCTAAATGTTGTAATTGGAAAAACCTGCTGTCAATAATATTGTATAATAATAATTGGATCACTGTACCTATGTCACAATTTCCTGTAACTCCCCCTTCCCAGACTCATAAAAGCTCTACCCCTCTTTGTTCGGGGCTCTCAACACGGATCCACCACGCCGGTAAAGTCTGTGAGCCTGAGCTTAGGCCCCGGCGAGCCTAAGCCTGTAATAAAGCCCTTTGCTTTTGCATGCATGACTCGGTCTCCCTGGCAGTTTCTGGTTTTTGGGGACGATAAAGAAATCTTGGGTATTACAATACAGGCTCTTAGAAAAATGCACTTCTTCTGGACAGTTCAACTCAGTGGCCAGTTAGTCCCCAATGGGGGGGAGGGCAGGAAGGTGTCTTTTCCTCCAGGTAGCTATGTCCCTTGCTGGGATACATAGGTTAGCAAGCATAGCATGGGCTGGATTACTGCCCCCATTCACTCTGGCTGAGCACTTTTGTATAGTGTACAAATTGTACCACTGTACATGACAAGGCTTACCAGTACAAGTTGAGATGGAAATAAAAGAAAAAGGAAATAAGGGGAAAAGAGAGAAAAGTCTGCCCGTCTCTGATGTCAGTTCTGCTCAACTCCTGTGCTTTGGAGTTTTGAATGAGTCATCCTAGCACTATGTGACCTTGGGTTTCAAGCCCACACTGCTTGTATATTCTGAATAGTTAGAAGAGTTTAATTGAAGTCGATAAGCCTACTACTGGACACGCATGTTCTAGTCCAAAAGAGGAAACTTCTGTACCACTGAATCACTAACCTGCAAATGTTGCAACGTTCTAGGCTGAGGACCCGCTCTCTAAAATCTTTTGCCCACTCCTGCACGTCAGGTACATTGGAAAAGCAAACATGGTAGTGTAAAAGGACCCTCTTCTGCAAGGTAACTGAAAACCCAAGTAACGACCGACCCTGGGAATTAGATTGCTTGAGTCTGAAGAGCCAAATAAAAAGGAGTCACATCTGGTTCCATTTTTCTTGTGAAATTATCTCACACTGACCAAGTAGGTCCTTCCTGAGTATATAAATCAGAAGACACACACATGGTTGTTATCAAACAGTATTATGCAAAATTAAATTGGCTACTTTATGGTGAAATGGAGAAGAATGGCAGGCATTTCGAACACATGAGTTTCTCCTCATTGAGTCTGGAAGCAATCACTCATAACGACAGCTACTTTATCTCCTTGAGTGTGGACCATTCTAGAAAGGACACCAGGTTGGGCTAAAAATCAGTGACATGGTCAACTTGCAGGGGAGCCAAGGCACAACAAGCCCTGGTTACCCCATCCTTTGAGGGGAGGTAGTCTGAGTTGATGACAGTAATCCCCCCACCCCGTGTCCCAAGCTGGTCTTTTGGACAAGGTCTCTAATGTGCTGGCCATATGTGAGCTAAGGGCCAAAGGTAATGGACTGACTGGGATTTTCCAATTAGCATTTGGTCCCAGAGACATGCTGCATTGTTGCTACCTGACTCTCATCTCCGGATTATTCCAGGGAATGCACAATGGACAGGAAGCAGAAATCAAAGAAAGACTTCAAACCCTAGCTCTGGTGAGCCTTGCAATTGCTCCATATTGAGCCCGAAGAAGGGAATATTAAAGAGAGAGTTGATATTCCCAGCCGGGTATTTCACGGAGTCTCTCATTGCTCAGCAGTCCTTCCAAAAGATCATGAATCACCCCCCCCACCCCCCCAGTGGAGTTTCCCACAGGACGTGTGTGAGCAAAAGGATGGCAGTGGGCGGTGGGGGGAAAGAATGAGACAATGAGCTGTAAAGCAATAAAAGTTACGAGGTCAGGAGAGGGAGAGAGCCCATGAAATTGTTTTCCCTACCACCCCGGCTTGGTATTCCCAGATGTTCTTATTTTTATAGGCCGCGTTAAAGGGTATGAAGCTCAAACTTAGTTGGGATCCATGAATGGTGTGTAAGTGGGCCAAAATGGAAGATCGCTGTGAATTGTCTGAGCCCTTGTCTGGAATTCCCTTCTCTTTAACCTTCCTGTTTCCAAACTTAGTGTACTGGTGAGATCTTGTTATAACTCAAACCACACACCCCAATTCTCACACAATCAAACAGTCCCAGGCTCTTGCTAACTGTCTCCTAAAGCCCTATTCAGTGGGGACTATAGCTAAGCCAGTAGCCTCTAAGAGTATGTGGAGTCAGAGTTTGAAATCAGTTCTTGGAAAGATGTTTCTGTCATATACATTCTGTGTAGCATTCAAGAAGACTGTATCTAACAGGGAAAAGAATTGGAGAGGAGGATCTTTTCCTCTGCCCCTACCCAGAGGATGAAGATGGCCAAATAGGGTCCTCCCCTGAAATAGAAAGCAAAAAATAGAAGTATGTCATTTAAGCTCTGGGGAAAGCATACCGTGGCCCAGTCTCTTGTACTTGGAAGTTGGAAGACATGGAAAATTTTGATTCATTATCGTTCAGACTTCTCCAAATAAAAGAAGGTGGGGCATCTGAAAAGGAAACTGCTTTTTTAATGTTTATTTATTTTTGAGAGAGAAAGAGAGAAAGACAGACCATGAGTGGGAGAGAGGGAGAGAGACAGAACCCGAAGCAGCCTCCAGGGTCTGAACTGTCAGCAAAGAGCCTGATGTGGGGCTCGAACTCATGAGCCAGGAGATCATGGCCAGGGCTGAAGCCACCCAGATGCCCCAGAAGGAAACTTTTATGAGTTGGGGTTTTTCACTTCCAACGGCAAGTGGTAGGAGTGGTGGTGGGAACAGTTGGTTTTGTTAGGCAAAGTGACGTGAACTTGAAACGTAATAGTGCCACTCTCTTATTAATCTGCGTTGGGGTGGTTTGAAAATCAGTGGCTAGCCGGGCGCGGTGGCGCGCGCCTGTAGTCCCAGCTACCCGGGAGGCTGAGGCAGGAGGATCGCTTGAGCCCAGGAGTTCTGGGCTGTAGTGCGCTATGCCGATCTCGGGTGTCCGTACTAAGTTCCGCATCAATATGGTGACCTCCGGGGAAAATCGGTGGCTAAGGAACCTGTAGAGAATTGCGCTGTCAGCTGACACGAGCCTTTGGCTTTTAGTCTCCCGTGGTCCACAGATCAACATCACTCAGCTTGGGAGCCCCAGACTTCACCTACCGCCCAGCAAGTTTCTTCTAATGAACCCAGGGCACTGGCCTACTTGTGATCATTAAGTGCACTCAAAGTCCACATCTGATTTTAGGGATGGCCCTGAGAGTCCTTGCATATGCTTTCTCCCATGGGGGGGGGGGGGAATGGGAAAGACAGCACAGTTCTTGCTTTTCTTTTTAAATTAATACTTACGTGGTCGCTATTTTTTCTAAAGCTGTCAGCTGGATCCTCAGGTCTGAAAGTGGAGAGGGGGGCACCCCGTTGGTTCTCACCGAAAGAAAAGGAATTGGCAGAGAAAGATAGTGAAATAGAGGGAGGATCAGACAAGAGGGCCCCAGAGGGTGTGGGGGTGGGGCATGGAGTGTCTACTTAAGTGCCCTGCGTTGGCCAGGTCTGACACTAGCCAGACCCTGGGCACCGGCTGCTGTCCCTGCCCCTCCTTCCCCAACCGGACCTACCCCTGGTGAGACCAGAGTGGGCTCCCCACGCTGCTCAGCGCAAGGAAGGCAGGAAGCTTGCCTGACAGCCTTCCAGATTGCCCTGGGGGCTTGACGCTGCTCCAACAGTGAGAGGAAGTAAAGTTTGGAATACTTCAGCCAGAAAACGGCCAGGTTATTGCACCTCATGTCTTCATCCTCTGCTTGGCATGAATTAGAGAATGCACACATGGTGGAACTGCAGGTGTCTAAGGAGGACTTTGATTTTTCTAAACATTTACAATTCTCTTTTATGTATGCAGTCAGAAAACGGGCAAGGAAATCGAAAATGTAAATCTTGAAGCAAACGTGTGTGTCAGAGAGACGCCAGACTCCCTTTAGAGGAGCAGACTATGATGAAGGACTCCCAGGAAGGAAAAGACAACCAACGAATTGCCTGGCAGGCATCGGAAGCCCTTCACACTGGAAGAGAAGGCCTTGCTGGAAGGGGCGGGGCTTGCCCTGAGAGCCAATGGGATGCCTGGGTTTGCCTGGGCAAAGATGGAGGATGTTCCTGAAGACAGGCCGAGGTCCTTATGTTCCAAATCTCACAATACCTGACAGACAGTTGATTAGTATGGTGGGGGAGAATTGCATCTGGGTCTTCTGTCTGTCCAATCTGGAATCTATTGTCCCTGAACCTGTGATTTTTCCTTTAGGGACATCACCACGATGAACTGAAACTTCTCTGGAAGGGACTTAGGGAAAACTAGGACATTGATCAAATTTGTCTTTGTCTCTTCTACTCCTGCCTTCCTTTTTTTTTTTTTTTTTTTTAAGGTTTTGCTTTTTAAGCGATCTCCACACCCAACATGGGGCTTGAACTCACAACCCTGATTTCAAGAGTCCCATGCTGTAGGAACTGACCCAGCCAGGGGCCCCTTTTAGTAAAACACCTCATACATGTCCAAACAATAACCAAATAGAAAATATAATGAAAACGAACGGTATGTAAAATGCTAGGAACAGAGAGGCCCTGGGTGGCTCAGTCGGTTAAGCTTCTGATTTCGGCTAAGGTCATGATCTCATGGTTCTTGAGTTCTAGCCCCACATTGGGCTCCGTGCTGACAGCTCAGAGCCTGAAGCCTCTTCAAATTCTGTGTCTCCCTCTCCCTCCGCCCCTCCCCTGCTCACACGCTGTCTCTTTCTCTCAAAAATAAACATAAAAAATGCTCAGAATAAATTTAACAAGAACTGTGAAGCACTTACATGAAGAAAGCACATACCTTTACTGCAAATCATAAATTTAGAGGATGACAAATGGAGCGACATCCTTTGGTCTTGGATAAACAGATGCACTACTGACAAGAGATCTTTCTTCCCTAAATTATCTTGAAAACTTAACCCAACACTAATTAAAAGCTCAACTAGAGTTTGGGGCACATGATACAATAATTCTAAAATTCATCAGCAAAACAGAAAGGTAAGAATAATCAAGGAAATCCTTTAAAAGGGAAAACAAGGGGGCAAAGAGTCTTTCAGGTCGTAAAGCATGCCATGAAACTCTGGTGGTTTAAACGCTGTCATACAATGGAAAGAACAAACTGAAGTTCTCAGAAACAGACCCATGTAAGTCTCAGAATTTGGTATATGATAAAGGGCATTTTCAAGCGAATGGGGAAAAGATAATTTATTGAATGCTATGGGGACAACTGGCTAGCCATTTGGGGAAAAAAATGCCATCATTCTGCCAAATAAGTTCCAGATGCTTTAAATGTAAAAACTAAAACCATAAAAGTACTAGAAGAAAGCAAGGCTGCAAATGTGTATAATCTTTGGACGGAAACTTCTAGGCATGGCACAAATGCTATAAGGAATAAAGAAAAAGATTGGAACTTGTGACAACATAAAAATTAAAAACTTCTGCATGACAAACCCTATAAACAAAGTAAAAAAATGAAGCACAAATAGGAAAAATATTTGCGACACATGTCAGAGGGTTAATATCCCTAATACAGAAAACCCTATTATCAATAGGAAGCCAAACAATCCGAGGCAACCATACCTGTGTATTAGGGTTCATGACCAATAAAATAGTTTCAAATTCAGACTGTCAGTCAAAACAATATTTGGACATGCTTACACTGTTGTTTATCTGAAATGCAAAGTTCATTGGGCACCCTGTGTTTTTATTTGTGAAAGCTGGCAACGTTATTTCAGACACAAGAGTTTATTGTGGCCTTGTAGTAACTCAGGGAGGTACAGAAGAAGGTGTTAGGTAGCTTTTCACACAGCGGTTTCCTCATCTCTCAAGTACAACATGAGAAGGAAATTGGATAACAAATGTATGGAATCTGGGACAGAACCCGGCCCATAAAGAATATTCAATACATGTTGGTTTGGGTTTGCTTTCTGTTTATACACACACTCATTTTACAGAAAGGGGAAGTGACTCGTCCAGGTTTACCCTGGTAATAAGACAGGATTGTCCTCATACGCCAGGCCAGACTTGCTCATTCCCTGCTCACCCCTACCCCATGTCCACTGCCTTCCCTGGGCCTTCTCACGTCTTGATGTGCCCCGGTTCCTGAGTCCTACTGAACTGGATCTTCCTTTCCCTATCCAGGTCTCTGACCTCGTCCTCTACCCCGTCTATCAATCTGAGAAATTAATTTATGTTAGAACAGTGGCTCTCCACCTTGGAGAATCATTTACGGAGCTTTTAAAAAAGTCTGCATGCTCAGATCATATCAGACCAATTAAATCAGATCCCCAGGGATAGACCCAGGAGATTTCAGAGTGCAGCCAAAAATTGGGCATCACAGTGCTGACTTTCTCTGATGGATCCTGACACTGCCAAATGTTTGCCTGAGATTGTGCTCAACATCCTCATTTTGTGGACCAGAGCCCCGAGACTCCGGACCACAGAATGACTTGGCTTCGGTGGCCGTCTCTGATTAGGGAAGCAAGTTCAAAACTAGAGCTCAGGCTTTCTAATGTCTCATCTGTTGCTTCCTCTGCTGCAGTGCGTTCAGACAATTTCTTCCTTCTCCAAACGCATACAACCTTTCTCAGGTACTCTCAGCCACCAGAAGACTGTAGGACTTAGATTTCAGTAACAGAGGTATTTGCCTGCAGCCTTCTGCCCCCAACCCAAAAGTTTTGTTCCATGAGTTGACCCCCATTTCTTCTCAGTCCTCAGCTCCATCTCTGGTGACCATTTTTGGCTTTTCCCTCAAGTGGACAGTGGCAGACACCTCTCTGGCTTTGGTCTGGGAGTACTTCTGACGCACCCCTGCCCCCCAAAATCGATGTCTCCTCCATATGGCAATGTTTTTCGACTCCAATGGGCCAAGCTTGTTTTCCTGATTCGGTATCCTCTAGATTTCAAGTTCTCGGTCAAAGCTGACCTCTTCTGTTTATGCTCTAAGTGTGCACGGTGAGAAGAACTAAGCCGATAAGCTAATTTGCCTTGGGGGTATATCATTGCTCACTGCTTAGCCTTAGAATAATAAAATATTTCTCCTTTTTCTTCAAGAGCTGTTTTCCTGCTCCAAAAACCTCTTTAGCTTCTGTTTGGGACCTTGTGGTCAGAGATTCTCAATCTGTGGCCCGGGACCACCAAGAGGGTATAAAATGCAAAGCATCATGAGCATGGTGAAGAAAATAATCTGCTTTTACTTCCATTAACGGTTAAATCTGTATTTGTCTTTATTAAACAATAAAAGATATCTTTCTTTTCACAAACCTCAAATGGAAATTTGGCACATTCTTCAGTTACAAACACAGGAAGCAAACCATAGCAGAATGAGTGGTATCTGTTACCCTCTACAAATGAATAGATATATTCATATCATATTATGGTTGTTGCAATCATCTTTTTATGTTATTTGTACTCATCACTACTCTGAAATTACAGGTAAGTAATAAACCTGGAACTGGAATTTCTATTTTTTTAATGTTTATTTATTTTTGAGAGAGAGAGAACGAGCATGAGCAGGGGGAGGGGCAAAAAGAGAGGGAGACACAGAATCCGAAGCAGGCTCCAGGCTCTGTGCTGTTAGCACAGAACCCACCATGGGGCTTGAACTCACATACAGTGAGGTCATAAACTGAACTGATGTTGGCTGTTTAACCAACTGAGCCATCCAGGTGCTCCTGGAGTTTCTTTTAACAAGTCCACCAAGCGCTATGTCTCGATTTTAAGATATTCTGACAACTGTTGTCCATCGTGACTGGTTGTCTTTGTAATCCTTTGTATTTCTGCTTTTTTTATTTAGAAATATTTAAATCATTTGAAGGCATTATTCTGAGAAGGGCTGCACAGCACCAAAGCAGCTCGGCACCCTTGTGTCTGCATCCCGGGGTGATGCGTGCATGTGCAGCAGGTCTTTCTGAGCCTTTAAGATACGTGAATGGCTGGTGCCTGCGTGGCCCCTGCGTCATGGGCTGTGTTAGGTCACCGCTGGTGGAAAGCTGGGCTCTTCTGCAAAGCACGTTCTAGACCTGTCATCTTTGGGGTGGCTCCATGTTTGACAGCCCAGCTTCCTTCCACAGCCTTCACAAGGAGTTAGGTATTCAAGAAATACGATGGGCAGGCATGAGTCAAAACTCTCAGGTACTGGGAAAAGCGAATCTATTGATGCCGGCTCAGAGCAGGGCTTTGGCGTGCTGACCTGGGCTTCTCATGAAAACCCAGCACAGTGGGGCCACTAGGGGTGCAGGAAGCTTCCCAAGACCAGGATACCTACTTTTTGTGTCCCTCAAGGGCTCCCCGATCTCTGCCACTTTCTATGCACCTGCCACACTTTCCTTTTTGGGACCGCCTCCTCCATTATCCTCTGAGATCTACTCTCCCAAAATTTCAGTTCTGGCTGTTTCTTGTGCCCTCTCGAGCCCCGATACCCCGTAGCCCTGCAGCCCAACTTCTCACACTAACTTGCTGTGGGACTTCCAGGGCACACATGCATCTGGCTCTCCTCTTCTGGGCTCTTGGGAAGACCGAACATCCCTCCGCCAAGGAAGTCAGGTGGGGCCATGTGACCAGCCAGAGCCAAGGTTTCTCAACAGTGGTATGGCTCCTACTGAATAATTCTTTGTGGTGGGGGCCTGGTCCGTGCATCGTAGGATACCCCTGGCCTTTAGCCAATAGATGAGATTCAACATTGCCAGGGCGCCACGGCGGTTCATTTGGTTGAGGTTCTGACTTCAGTCAGGTCATGATCTTATGGTTTGTGAGTTTGAGCCCCATGTTGGGCTCTGTGCTGTCATCACAGAGCCCGCTTCAGATCCTCTGTCCCCACTCTCTCTGCCCCTCCCCCACTCGTGCTCTCTCTCTTTCTCTCTCTCAAAAATAAATAAACATTAAAAAAATTCAAGGGGCGCCTTGGTGGCTCAGTCGGTTAAGCTCCCGACTTCAGCTCAGGTCATGATTTCACGGTTCATGGGCTCAAGCCCCACATTGGGCTCTGTGCTGACAGCTCAGAGCCTGGAGCCTACCTCTGATCTGCGTCTCCTTCTCTCTCTGCCCCTCCCCTACTCGCACTCTGTCTCCCTCTCCCAAAAACAAAAAAATAAACACTAAAAAAAAATTTTTTTAAGATTCAAACTTACCCTCCACTGAGAACTGCCACCCTATCATTTCTGGGACAACCAACCTGAAGCCATTCTCCCCCATAGTTTCCGTCTATACTCCTAGTCACCACTTACCTCCATTTTGGGTTCAGAAATTAAACTCATGTTACCTCGGGGATGAGCAACATCACCTGTTTTGGTCTTTACATTTTCTCTCTTTCTCTATCACTTAAAAGAAGTGAAGTGAGGGACCCCTCCTACCTTTCTGTTCTAGCACCCACTCGAAGCTCCCTGTTTGGAGTAGAGTTTCCTGGGAACTCTGCAGGTGACCTAGAGCAGGTGGGAAATATCGTCGTTAAGCTGGAAGGAAACCAATGGCTCACCCTCAGTCCACGTGCTCTGTCTTCTCTTTTTCCTTTTGATGAATAGCAGCAACCGAATTTAGTTTCCTCAGGAGCCCTCTTGCCATCCAGCTTTGTCAGAAGAGCCTGGACCCAGCTTTCCTTCACTACTTCGTGGCTGCTCTAATTGGAAGGGCCTCCTTTCTGCTCTGCCTCCAGTGAGAGACAAGGAGCCCTTTGCCACAGGTAAACAGAATGGGCAACATGTGAAAACAGTCACCCAGCAAACAAGACCTTCAGAGGGCTTCTGGTGTGGGACCAGTTCAAAGTGGCCCTCGCTGACCAGTAATTAGCTCAGTCGAGGGCTGCAGAGAAGACCCAGTGAACTTCAAAGGGCAACTTTTGGGAAGAAGCTTCTTTCCTGAAGGAGATGTGAGGAACCTTTCTTAGAGGCACTGCCCGCGTCTCTCCTGTGATCTTGCACAGTGGAGCTGAAAAGTGGATTAAGGCAGGAAATAAGCTATGTGTGTGCCCGCACGCACTCACACATTCGCACACAGCTTTGCTCATTTACTTTCTATACTAAAAGGCCCGCTGACCTCTGTGATTTCCTCCCCCTCAAATTCAGAAGTGATGAATAGGAAGCATTCTGACTTTAAATGCAATGGAGAGCTTTGAAAAGATGGAAAATTAGCAACATCTGGGCCAAGGAACCCAAAGAGACCTGAAAAGGAAGGAAATGCCTGAAAGAAGTTTCAGATGTCATTGTGATCCCTGGGCCAGTGTTTAGATGGATAGGTGGCTTCGTGTGGCTGTGAAAGGGGTTCAGGGCCTCTGTACCCACCCCCAACTTGGCTCCCTGTTTCAATCTTTTGTTTTTATTCTCTTCTCCAGGCTCTGCCAAACAGGAACGAATATTCTCCTGCCTGGAAATGGTTTCCACTGAGTCTCTTGGACATTCTGATGGATGCCATGAAAACCGAGGAGACCTATTTTCTCAAGCATGTTTCCTTCTCTTTTCTTCAACACATAACACTGCCAGCCCTTGATCTTGTCCTCAAACCTTCCTCAGAAAGGACAAGATGCAAGCAGTGCAGTAAAGTGTGTTCCCAGTTGCCTCTGCTCTGCCTGGTTAAATGGCAGTTTGTCTAAACCTGTTGAGTTAGTCTGAACTCTTGTCAGTTGCAAGGCCAAACGGAGCTCCAGCTAGCCTGGGCAGAAACATTAAGTTTCACGTCACAAACCATTGGAATGGTGGAGCTGGCTCCAGGGCCAACTGCATCCAAAAATTTAAACCCTAGCGGGTTCCTCTCACTCTTGAGCTTGGCTTCTTGCTTCTATTTCTTTTCTCATATTAGCCTCATTCCTACCTACCGTGCATGGGCTTTCTCCACATGGCAGGTATATGTCCCCGCAGTGGCTTGGATTCTTCCTACACCAATTTCACAAGCCCCAACAGAAAAAGAAGTGTAACCTTTGCCTGCTTAGTAATGCAAAAATCTAGCGAAGGGCTCTGATTGGGCAGGCTTGAGCCATGAGTCACCCCTGGACCAATCACTGCAGCCCAGGAGTAGGGGCTCTCTGATTGGTCAGTCCTAGATGACAGGCCCCTCCCTGTGTCTGGGGCCAGGATGGGCCACCAGAAGCACCCAGCAGGAGGTTGGTGATCAAGTCTCTCACGGAAGGCATGATTTGGAACCTGGATCAAAGAAAAAGAGATGCTAAGGAGACATGAGAGCATGCCCATTAAATTGATTGTCATTTCCCTAGTGTATAATTTCCTAGTGCGGCCATAACAAGTTACCACAAACCAGGAGGTTTAAACCGCAGAAATCCATTCTCTCACAGTTCTGGAGCTGGAAGTCCAAAACCAAGGTTGGCAGGGCCCAGCTCCCTTCCAAAGCTTGAGGGGAGATCCCTTCTCTTGTGCCTTCCAGTTTCTGGTGACTGTCAGCATCCTTCGGCTTGTGGCTGCCTGCTCCCACCTCTGCCTGCATCTTTACACAGCCTGCCCTCCTCTCTGTGTCTCCTCTTCCTACGATGACACTTGTGACTGGATTTAGGGCCCGTCTGGATAATCCAGATCTCAATCCTTAACTTAATTGCATCTCAAAGACCCTTTTTCCAAATAAGGTCACGCTCACAGGTTCCAGGGATTAAGACATGGACATATCTTTTGCGGGGGATGGAGGTGAGGCATTCAACCCATTACACCCAGGGGGAGGTGCCCTCTCCAGGTGGCGGGATGGCTGCTTTGCCACCCACACACCATGAACTTCCCTAGTAGGGTCCAAGTCTCAGTCTACACTTGCCAGCCCCCAGCTGGGTTTCGGGGATGCCAGGACGTAGATGGGGGACCTCAACCTCATGTTGATCCATGTTAACTTTCTGTGGTGCCTCTGATCTCACTCTCCTGGCCTAGCATCCTCTCTGCAAGAAAGCACTTTCCTCTCTACAGGTCTATCAAGAGGGTGAAGATCCTCTCCTGGCTCTCCTTCTTAGCTGGATGACTTTGGGTCCATAATTTAAATTTTCTTCTCTGGGGGCACCTGGGTGGCTCAGTCGGTTGAGCGTCTGACTTTGGTTCAGCTCATGATCTCACAGTTTGTGGGTTTGAGCCCCGCATCGGGCCCTGTGCTGACAGCTCAGAGCCTGGAGCCTGTCTTCGGATTCTGTGTCTCCCTCTCTCTCTGACCCTCCCCTGCTCATGCTTTCTCTCTCTCTCTCTCAAAAATAAATAATTTAAAAAACATCAAAAAAAATTAAAAAATAAATTCTCTCTTCTGTCAAATGGGGATCATAAAAGTAGCTACCACAGAGGTGGCTCAGGGGTTTACATACATGAATGTAGCATTTATGAGGCACCCCAGCACCTCCTTGTTAAAAGTAAACACTCCATGAAGTGAGCTATCATTGTAAGATACAGGTAGAGGATGTTTTTAGTTCCTTTCTTCTCTAGTTTTTCTGGTCACATTTTTCTTTTGCTTTTAGGTTTTCTCTTTCCAAGATTTGCTTGATTTAGTGCAGAGACTCACAGACTCTGGTGTGCACCAGAATCACCTGGAGGAAACTTAAACATGCATATGTCTGGTCCCCCTCCCCAGGAAATTTGATTCCATTGGCCTAGCACCCCAGATCCTGTGCCTCTTTGATTTTGACAAGTGTCCACACTGTTCCGATACAACTGGACATTGAGACCCCCGGTCCTGGGAGAGATGCCAGGAGAAGAGGTTCGAGTCCATGACTCACTGACTTACCACACAGGTGCGGGCAGGTGACCTGACCTCAGTTTCCTCAGTATCCCTTTACTTTTGCTAATGTTTATTTTTGCGAGAGGGAGAGAGAGACAGAGTGTGAATAGGGAGGGCCAGACAGAGAGGAAGACACAGAATCAGAAGCAGGCTCCAGGCTCCCAGCTGTCAGCACAGAGCCCGACACGGGGCTTGAACTCACAAACCCTGGGATCATGACCTGAGCTGAAGTCAGAGGCTTAACCAATGAAGCCACCCAGGTGCCCCTCTCAGTATCCCTTTAAAAGGAGAATAATAATACTCTTCATCCAGGGTCAAATAAAAGGGTGCTCACAGTATCTAAATTATCTTACAAAAGAACGGTAGTGATGATAGGAACCGATATTTATGATGCAGTAAGTTTCTGGAAACGTACACTTGTTCAAAGAGCTTATAAAGTTGGAGCCAAGCTCCCATTATTCAGATGAACAAACTGAAGCTCATGGGGCACCAGGAGGCTCAAATGAGTTAATGTCAATAAAGAACATGGTAAACGGTTTCATCTTATTCTAACCCTTGGCCTTGTTTGTCCCTTCGCAGCCACCTTCCTGCAAAGGTGGTCTCACGTGCTGGGTGACACACTCAGCCCTTCTGTCCCTCCTTTTCTCTAATAGAAAATAGGGAGTCTCAAGGCCAGCCCCTGGTGGTGTAAAGGACTTCCTGTCCCTGGTTTACACTTTAGTTCAAAACTTCAAGAGTCTCAAAGCACAGGGCTCAAAATCCATGAAGCAAGCTCTTGCTAACCGAACTCCATTCAGGTGATCAGAGAGTTTCACCACCTTTCTGTGTCAGGAATCTGGGAAGAAGGGAACCCAAGAGAACTAGGGTGCAGAGCGTGTCCCCAGAGAAGCAGCCATGTTCAGGGGCGGTGGGGAAAAGGTGGGCCAGCTGGCTTGAGGGAACAGAGTGGTTTTCTTTTTTTTAATTAAAAAAATTTTTTTTTATGTTTGAGAGACAGAGACAGAGCATGAGACAGGGAGGGGCAGAGAGAGAGGGAGACACAGAATCCGAAGCAGCCTCCAGGCTCTGTGCTGACAGCTCAGAGCCTGATGCAGGGTTCAAACTCACAGACTGCAATATCATGACCTGAGCTGAAGTCAGACACTCAATTGACTGAGCCACCCAGGTGCCCCGTGGTTTTCTTAAAAGAAGAGAATGAGTCCGGCTCCTATAGCAACATCTGGTTTCCTTTGAGTGTGTGCTCCTCCCCTACCCCATTCCCTCTGCACCTGACTCAGAGGTTATTACCAGAGGTGGACGGAGTGCTCCGGGGCGCCTCCCCCTTCTTGGCACACCTCTCTGGCCTCCTGGCCTCCTGAGCCGGATGTTTGCCTCCCATGTGGGGTGCGGGCCTCACGGCCTCACAGCAGGGTTCACCCTTGAAATTCCTGCCTTGCCCCCAGCTCAGAGCTGCAATGCGACCTGCACGTGACTGTGAACGTGAGCGTGTGTGTGAGTGTGTGTGATTGATTGATGAGAACACAGCAAGAGCTTTTCAAGAGCAGCTTTCTTGAGATAAAAATCACACACTGTACAATTTGCTCACGTACAGTGTGCAATTCAGGATTTTTTGTGTCCCCCGCCCAGTCACATGACCATTACCACAACTTGAGAGCATTTTGATCACCCCCAAAAGAAACCTCATGCCCTTGAGCTATCCTCCCCCTGACCTCACATCCTCGCTCCGGCCCTCAGCTCAGTGCAACCACTAATCTCTCTATAGATTTCGCTATTCTGAACATTTCATATGAACGGAATCATATTTGATACGGTCTCTTCACTTAATCACGTTTCGACAGTTCACTCATGCCGTAACGAGTGTTAGAGCTCTGCTCCTTTTTATTGCTGAATAATATTCCATTGTAGGGGACCAGCCATGCTTTCTTCATTCATTCACCGGTGGATAGATGCTGAGGTTGTTTCCACCTCTCGGCTTTCCTGAATAATGGCGCTGTAAACATTTATGTACAAGGTTTTATGTGAACATATGTTTTCAATTCTCTTAGGTCTGTCCCTAGGAGTGGAATTGCTGGGTCATACGGTGGCTCTGTGTTTAGTAGCTAAGGCCTTTTAATGTGTTAAAGACACCAGATCAGAGCTCGAGGAAGGCACTGAAGGTTAAAACCCTGAGCGGCACCCGAGCTGTCTCAAGAGAGATTTATTTTATACCTGGTGAGGTGCAAGGGGAGGGGAGACAAGTGAGCCAGAGACACTCTGAAGCACTCGGACTTCAAAGCAGAGCAGGATGCCCGGACCAGTCTGTTTTCTCACCATTTAGCTGTTGGAAGATAATGGGATTTGGCTTTTCCCTTAAGACCCTGACTCTACAGGGACGGAAGAGAATGAGAAGCTCTTTAAGGAAGTGAAGGAGGAGCCCAGAGCGGGGGTGGCCTGCTCTGGGGACAGTGTAGGAACCCGCCCTCTGTCGGAGGAAGATCCCCTCTGGGGACTCCCTGCACGAAGCCTGCTGCTTTTGAGAGCTGTAGTGGCTCTAAAGTTTTTATTACATATTTATTTTTAGCATACAGCGACTATACACACACACACACACACACACACACACACACACACACATTCTAGTACATTTGGAAATGAAGACCAGATGAGAAAAAAATTAGTCTTTGTCCCGCCGACCAAAGATAGGCATTGTTAGTAGGGTGTTTCCATTCGATTCTTTGGGATTTTTTTGTTTGTCTGTTTAATGCATAGGTTGTTGGTTTTCCCCCCTCTGCAGGGAAAAAGACTCCACTGCTTATTATACGCTTCCCAATTTTCCATGTGAAAGGAACTTTAGGGCATCACTCTGGTGGAAGGAAAGGCTGGAGGGGAAGAAAGACGCCTCTTTGCAAAACAGTATTTGTGTCAACTCGGCACTCTGCTACCTGGGGTGGCCTTGGGGAACAGCCACTGGAAATTGGGGGGATGTCAACTTCACACCTGCCATCAAAGGGGCTCAGGAAATGCCAGGCCCACATTGCCACAATCTCCAGGCCACCAGCTGGCAGCTCGCCTTTCCCTGGGCTCTCCCAGCTCCTCGGCAGAGGGTCCTGGCTGAACGGAGTTCCTGGATGGCTGTCTCCAGTGGAGGGTGACATGCAGCTCTGGCTCCGGAACCAAAGATGATCTGTGGGCAGTTCATTCCTCACTGCAGCCTCTGCGGAACTGAGCTGCACCAGGGCTGATGGGCGCGCCGCCCCTGTGGCTACTTGGTGTGACCCAGTAGGAGAAGTTGGAAGAGGAAGGAACCACAGGCAGAGTTCCAAGACACGATATATCTGCTTTGTGTCTTGGTTTCGTTCTGAATAGGGGTCTTTTCAAGCCCCTTCTGACTCTGAAGTGCTGGCCACTCTGCCTAGACTGAGCAGACAGGACACAGATCAAGCGTGATGTACTACGAGGTCCACCTGACACTCTTGATGACGTTCGGAGCTGACTTGGAACCGTGTGATGATCAGGGCCAGGTAACAACATTCTGCTTCTCTTCATTGTGGTGGTGCTGCAGCACCAACACCTTTTTACTTCCCTCATTGGATTAGGTAGGTCTCCCGAGCCCGCCCCACAATCAGCATAAATGACCAGGGGTGTCCCTGAGGTCCGTCAGTCGTTGGCGCCTGGTATTTTCACCCTTCGCCTTACCTCCTGTCCCAGCTCTCCCATACCCACCCCTCCTGTCCACATAGACTCTCCAGGCCCTCCTCATAGCACTTCTGTGGCTGCAAAGGCCACACAGACACAAGGATCGCCAGGTCACACTGGCAGGGCGGAGAGAAGGTGAGAAATAGGGGCAAAGAGCTTTGGATCCTCAGCACCAGAGGGCCTGGAACCAGAAGGCTTGGCCGCCCCCCCCCCCCCCCCATAACCTTGGGGAGCCCCTCTCCTTTCTGGGGCTAACTTTCCTTGTGAGGGGATGGAACACTGCCACACCGGAAGCCCCGTTAGGCTTAGCAGCCCGTGACCGGAAGTGGAAAGTACCGTAGGCCCAAGCCCCGGAAGTGTTTCTGAGCAAACAACAGGATAGAGAAACCCATGCTCTCACGTGCTCTCCCAGCCAGTGACAGGTAATGACCGTAGACAAGCCTGCACCTCAGTTCATTTGTCCCTAAAGGAGCCATAAAAATATGCATCTATGTTCTTCTCAGGTTAGTGGCAAAAGTCATGAGAAGGCAGATGGGAAAAAGTAAAATTTAAAAGCAAGGAATGTGAAGTTATCCAGCGGCGCTGAGAGCCTGGAAGTTGGGGGTGTTGGCAGGGGGCAGGGATGCTTTCAGGTCACCGTACCTGCCCCAAGGGTCGGGGAGGACAGTCTGTTAGAAACGGATGCCCGGAAGTCCTGGTGTTTTACAGGCAGCCGTGAGGCTCAGGACAGACAGAGGGAAGGGAGCCACCTCCTAACCGTAGGGCAGCGGTCACAGAGGTTCAACCCCGGTTCAACCCTAGTGGAGGGCTCGGGGCAGAATGGCAGAGTTGAGGGGCACGATGTGACATGTTATGGGCATTGTCTTCAGCCCAGTCCAGGGAAAGGGTGGCAAGAAGCAAAATGGGCATAGTTATTCTAGAGTTGGTGACACCATGAGTATTCTAAGAAATCAAAGGAGAACACTAGACCACCTGTCAGGCTCTTTTTGAAGAGCTGTAACACTCGAGAAGGGACATGGGCAAGGCCACCAGCCGGGGAGCACACATGGCCACCAGGGCCTCCTGGTTTACCAGGAAGGACACCTGCCCACCTGGGCTCCAGGCCAAGGGAGAGAGAGACTGAGACCCCGGGGTTCCCATGACTCTGCTCGTGCAGGCTCAGCTCACAGACTCTCATTGTTCTCCACACCCCTTTGTTGTCCTTTCCCAGGCGCCAGGCGGGTGGAAACTGGGGAGGCACGGGTGACCCAGAGATAAAGTCTTTTTATGAGCTTCCTGATTTAGCTGAGAGAGGAACTTGGCCAACTGGCACGGATGATGGACAATCCCCTGTACCTGGTCCCATCTGTGAGAGGGACACTTCCTGGTTCAGACGGGAGGGCGCTGGCACCCTCAGGGGAGGCCTGTGCTGGGTTGCCTGGGGACAGAGGGACCAACCCAGGAGGACACTAGCAGGGAAGAGAAGAAAGCTTGGCTCACCCTTCTGTGCTCACCTTCCAGCAAACAGGTGCTCAAAAAACAAATCTGGCCATCGCTTTTGGTGCTGTATAGACTAGCAGATCATTTCTCAAAATCCTTCTGGAAATGTCTCCTGCCTCTTCCAAGGAAAAAGAATGTGAAGGAGACTAAAAGAAAATTCAAGACAACAGCCATGTAATTTGTCTGAATTCTAAATGTACAGGAGAGATTTGGAGGCGAACCCTGAAACGTCATTAGTCAGGCCCAAAGGGTTTTAAATGAGGCAGTCTGAAATGCCTAACCTGGGAAATTAAGATGGAGAGAAACAGAGGGAGAGGTGTTGAGATTTTAATTAAAATAAACATTTTTCTTTATTTTAGAGGGAAGGGCAGGGAGAAAGGGGAAGAGAAAACCTTAAAAAAATTTTTTTAAATGTTTATTTGTTTTGAAAGAGAGATTACGAGCAGGGGAGGGGAAGAGAGAGAGGGAGAGAAAGACAGAATCCCAAAGAGGCTCTGTGCTGCCAGTGTAGAGCCTGACTCAGGGTTCAAACTTACGGCTCATGAGATCATGACCTGAGCCGAAATCAAGAGTTGGACGCTTAATTGACTGAGCCACCCAGGTGTTCCTAAATAAACTTAAAAAAAAAATCTGTTTAATGTTTATTTATTTATTTTTAAAGCAATAGAGAGAAAGAGAGGGAGGGAGGGAGACAGCGTGAGTGGGGAGGGGGAGAGAGAGAGAGAGAGAGAGAGAGAGAGAGAGAGAGAGGAAGATACTGAATCTGAAGCAGGCTCCAGGCTCTGAGCTGTCAGCAACAGAGCCTGACACGGGGTTTGAAGTCTGAACGGCAAGATGATGACCTGAGCCGAAGTCCAACACAACCACCTGAGCCACCCAGACATCCTTAAAATAAACTTTGCATCTAAGAAGTACGCGTGCTTGTTTATGTGGTCAAGTAGGACAAAAAATATGCAGTGAGAAGTTTACCTTTTGCTCCCTATCCCTCAATTTCTTAGTTCTCCTTCCCAGAGGCAACTATTGGTACTGACATCCTAGGATTTCTTACCTGAGGACTTTTAAAAGTTATTTCTTACAGATCCATGTGAGGCTATCCTGTTTGATATCTATCTGAACGTTATCCCAATGGAAGGAGCTTTGGAAGGATGCTTCTCCTGTTACCTCCCATGGGAAGGGAGCCAAGTTTCTGTCCCGGCAGCAGGGACGGCGGTGAGGGGCCATGCTGGGAGAGGCCAGCGGTCAACAAATGCACCAACAGATCTGGAAAACATGAGATCCCAGAAGTGCTATGCAGAGAATTAAAATAGAGGGACGTCCTAGGGCGGTCCCTCTGAGAAGGTCACTTTTCAGGTGAGTAATAAGAATGAATACGTCTCCTCTTCCTCTGTCCACTTTGTGGTGTCTGTCATACTCAGTGCCGAGGGCCGCCCTGCTGCCAGGCGTGTTCCTCTCTCACTGGACGGTCACACGCTGATGTTCCCGTGTGAGACTGTCCACCCTCTGGGTCGCCTCTTGTTCCCGCCCACCTGCTTCCTGATACCAGAACTGAGACCCCTCACCCCTGGCCCCCACCGATCCCCGAGTCTCTCATCCCACTTGAGGCATCTGTGAACAGTGTGTGGGCCTTCTGGAAGGTGGAGGAGACCACCTTAACTTCTGCCAGCCCTAGACCATCTTCTAGGTGCTGTTCTGTTTTAACAGATCCTTGGTGTGAACCGCCTTCATCTTCCTTGGTTTCTCCAAAGGACTGTAGAAGAAAATACGCCAGTTCAGTGAGCACTGTGGTTAGCAAACTCTTGGCACCTACTAACCGTGTATCTGAATAATAAAGGAGTTCCTAAGATCCTAGATCACCCTCCCAGCCTTTCCCCCTCGCCCCTCCCACATCCAGCACATGAAGCCTGAGCCTCACTGAGCTGGGGGGGACACCTCCTCTCCAGAAACCCTCCCTGCCTTCTCTCCTCCCTTCTTCCCTGTCTCCTTCCTTCCCCTCACAGTTTCAATACTCATGTATATGTCCTCAGTCAATGTATTGTTTACATTGTTTTTTGTACTTTATGTTAACAAAGTCACACACATGTTGTCATCTAGAATTCGCATTTTTTTTTACATTTATTTCTTTACTTTGAGAGAAAGAGCACATGCGTGCACCATAGGGACAAAGAGAGGGGGAGAGAAAGAGTGA
This sequence comes from Suricata suricatta, assembly GCF_006229205.1. NCBI lineage: Eukaryota > Metazoa > Chordata > Mammalia > Carnivora > Herpestidae > Suricata > Suricata suricatta. The sequence goes on from NC_043716.1 coordinate 46,890,936, forward strand.
GAATCACAAGCAGGCTCTGCATTATCAGTGCGGAGCCAGAAGTGGGGTTTGAACTCACAAACCGTGAGATCATGACCTGGGCCAAAATTGAGAGTCAGAGGCTTAACTGATTGAGCCCCCCAGGTGCCCCAAGAATTTGCATTTCTTCATCACATTTTGGTTTTGAGATTTCTTTTCAAGTCCATGTTCACAGCTGTTGTTTGCGTTTGCCAATCAATCGAGTTCATGTACATTAAATGACCACAATTTGTCTCTACTGCTGCTTCGGGACACTGAGGCGGGTTTTCTGTTTTTTACTATTATGAACAGTGCTGTACAGAACATTCCTATCTCTGTCTCCTGGTGCATGTGTGGGAGATGCCAAGGAGGGGAATTGCTGGCCCGGAGTGCTATGCGCAGATCTGACTTATTAGGTGAGACAGAACTGGTTTCCGTGGGAGATTTCATTTGAAGAAAGTTCTCCGTAGGTTGGAGAAAGGGACCACAGGGCTAGGTGGGCTCACACGTATCTTCTGGAGTCATTACAAAGGCAGCTACAGTTTTGGAAGAGTAATTCTGCAATTTTAATAAGAATCAACATAACAGGATGCACTTGGGCATCACAGAAGAACCCTACCCTTCAGGATGCATTTGTCGATACACATCTTTCATTGTAGAAAGAACACCCTAAGCAGAGAGTAAACCGTGATGCACTTAACCGCAAAATGAGGGGGAGATGGTCAGCAATCTAAAGAGAGTCAGGGCTGGGATGAGCACTGGGTGTTACATGTAGGGGTGAATCACTGGATTCTACTCCTGAAATCATTACTGCACTATATGCTCACTAACTCGGGTGTAAATTAAAAGATATATTAAAAAATAACAACATAAAATTAAATAAAAAGAGAGTCAGGGAATCCTAGCCTGTCAATGGGACCTTTCCAAGCGCTGAGTGAGAGCCAGGGTCTAGGACCCAGTGGTGCAATGGAACAGTCTCTGGGTGGGGAATGGGACACTCTGGCCGGTCAGTCAGCATGGATTTGCTCCTCAAAGCTGTATCTCACCTCCTGAGCAGACTGGCGAAAATCCCACTTTGGAACCCACCCGGCTAATATGTAGCCACAGGGGCTGTACTGAGGGGTGTTGCTCTATCAGCCATCTGCTGGGGCCTTCCTGTTTAGGGAGCCCCCCGCCCCTCCCTGACCCTCACCCTCTTACCTGCAGCCTGCCTATTCCATCATTTTATTCATAACAATGGGAATTAAATCTACTGTGGTTTTGATTTCTCTTGTTTTGTTCGTTGGGCTGCAGTGAGGATTGCATAGATTCATACATACACGCAGATGAAAATCAAGGCCATTGTTTACCCCGGTGGATTTTATATACAACATAGACCAAAGCACATCTCCGTGGATGTGCTTCTGAAGATTGAGATCTGTCACGGGGTGCCCACGTGGGTGAATCCATGCGACAAGATGGCTTCTTTCCATGCTTCCATTTTCTGATTGAGTCACAGAATGCTTGGGAATTTGTGAAATATTTCCCTCAGCATCGTTTTATTAGATTTTTACAGCCCACTGAGGAAGCAAGAAAGGATTCTTTCCAGTTATGCAGGATGAAGGCACTGAGGCCCAGAGAGGGTGATAGCTTATCCAGAGCCACACAGCCAGGACATGCCTTTCTGCCTCTCCCATACCACGGGAGACGGGTCACCCCAGCTCTGATGTCAATCCGTGCGGCTTAGGAGTTCAAGTGAGATTCGGGCAGAGATTCTCTCTGTCCGGGGGGGCTCCACCTGCCGAAAGGGAGTCGGGGCGGGGGGGGGGACCCTGGCACCCCACAGAGCGTGACTTCCCACCTTGCTGTGATGCTCAGATCTCTGCTCTGTTGCTAGAGGTAAAAATCCTGAGAAAAACCTTCATCGACGGCAGCTGTCCTCACGGATATGTGTACATTCGCGAGAAGGCGAGTCATTCCAACCATTTTATGAGACATTGTTGGAGAACAGGACATTTATCCCCCAACACGTCAACGGGACCCTCCCCGCCTCCTTCTGCACGGACTAGAATGAACCCATCTGCTTATGAAGCGTGTCCCCCCCCCCCCCCCCCCCCCCCCCCCCCCCCCCCCCCCCCCCCCCCCCGAACGGTAGCCTGTATAGTCCTTTTCCCCCTAGAAAACCGAATTTCCAGACGGTGCGCCTTGCCTCGGCGGGCCTCGGTGTGGCTTGAACAAATCATGCAAAACCTCCAACCACCGATACAAAGAACTTGCTCCTGCCACATGGGCTCCATTCCATTTCATTTTTGTTTCTTTTGTTTTATTTCATTTCAGTGTTTTTTTATCCCACGAATGATTTTTGGTTGTTTTTTTCTCCTCCCCCCGCCCCCACCCCCCCCTTCCAGTTGTACACAAAGTCATTCTAAACTGTAAGCTACTCCTGACTTAACTACTTATTAAAAACACTAATATGCTTGGCTGCTTTGATGTCTGCCCCACAACAAAGGGAGAGAGTAACTCTGGGTCACTGTAATCCTTGATTTGTCACTAAGTTATGACACCCAGCAGAGCCGTGTGACAGTGCAAATCAATCATCCTGCCCGCTCCGCGGCGCCTTCCCTGCCTCCCGCCGAGCCTCTGCAGTGTAATTAGCTTTTTTCACACTCCCATGACGTACATCTGCAGCTTCAGCAAGAAAGAGAGACAGAGGAGAGCTCCCTGGAAAGCACGGGCCTTAAAAAAAAAAAAAAGTTCATATCATGGGGAAAAAGTCTGAAAAAGAAACAGCAGAGATCTTTGTAAGTTTTTGCTTCTGAGACATTATGCCTGAAATACACAGGCCCGGGGTACTCCGTATTGTTAAATGTAGACTTAAAAAGCAGCTCCATGGAACCCTTTTACGGAAGACACATCTGATGGTGTGTAAAGGGCTTCTTTTTCTCTGGGGATGGTCCGTGTGCTGTGGTTCTTCTCCAGCCCCTTCCCTCCCCTCTCACCCCAGCTAGCAGTCGGTCATGCAGAAATTCCTGGAGCCCCGAACTTCCCTGAGCGGACCACGATCTGGAAGGCAAGACTTCGATCGCTCGAAGCTGAGTTTTGCAAAAAAAGTTGGCCACGGTAGGGTGGTGTCCCTGAGGGAGGAGCTTGTTGCTTTGTTCATTTGGCAGTGGTAAAAAAAAAAAAAAACCCACCAAGCCAAGAAGAAAAGCCAGAAAGGAGGGCTGAGAAGGTGGGGAGTAACGGACAGCGGGGGGTGAGAGCAATTCAGGCCGTGGTGTCAGACACAGAGTGGCGCTTTTGTCTTGGCCCAGGAGGGGAGGTAGACAGATGAGATCCAGCGACTCCGTGCATGTTGGGGGGAGTTCAGGAGGCTGTCTGGTTCCTCCGGAAAATCTTCTGCCAGGGATGGGGGCGGGAGACAGCCAGGCGGCTTTCCTGGCCGGGTTTGAGATGGGCTGGGGATTGGATGCTCTCCTCCCAGATTCTCCCTCCTTGCCTGGTTGGGGGGGAGTTGGGCAGAGCGTGGAGTCAGGTGCCCAGGGGTCACCGCTTCACCACGTGGCATCTCCTTTTCAGGCGACGGCTTATGTTTCCTGCAGGGAGGAAGCCACGTATCCGAGGAGGCTGGAGTGCATCCAAACAGCTCTCCCCAGAGCTCCTTCCATCCATTTTGGGTGGGATTTCCTAAAAACCCGGCCCCTGTTTCTTACATTTCTGTCCCTAACCCCTGGGCATGCTGGGTGGTGAATGGGCAGGCTCCAACTGTGCTGCCGGGCTCGGGGTGGGGGTCGGGGCCTCCTGCAAGGGTCCTGGCCCAGCTGTCAGGATCTTCTGCCCCCCATCAGAAGCCCACAGGGCCGGCACTGAAATGAAAGGAGCTTAGCAAACTCTGAAAGGATATGGAGGAAACTTAAATGCAGACCGCTGAGTGACAGCCTGAAAGGCTTGCGTCCTGGATGATTCCAACTGTAGGATTCTGGAAAGGGCAAAACTACAGAGACAAAGATCAGGGGTGGCCAGGGCTTGGGCGGGAGGGACGGGTGAATAGGTGGAGTGCAGAGCATTTTTAGGGCGGTGATCCTCTTCTGTGTGATGCTGTAATGATGGATATAAGTCGATCTACCTTTGTCCAGACCTGCAGGATGTACAACACCGAGAGTGAACGCTGGCTGATTGACTTCAGTTACTAATGGTGCGTCGATACTGGCTCATGGGTTGTGACAAATGTACCGAGAATGTAAGAGGTTAATCACAGGTCAAGGTTTGGATGATTCAGTCTGACTCTTGACTTCAGCTCAGGTCATGAGCTCAAGGTTTGTGAGCACAGAGGCTATATGGGATTCTCTCTCTCCCTCTCTTCCCCCCCCCCCCAATTGTGCTCTCCATCTCTCTCTCAAAACAAATAAAAAACTTAAAAAAAAAATAAAAGGAGGTTCATAACGGGTAATTTCCAGGGTGGGCAACTAGGGGGGGATGGTGAACATTCGTAGTTTCCACTGAATTTTGTTTTAAACCTAAAACTGCTCTAAAGAAGGAAGTCCATTAATTTATATTCTAAAAACGGGTCGCAGAGGCAGAAGGCACAGAAACAGGAAGAAGGTGAGCAAGGGGAGGCTTCTCTGAACACCCCTGATGCGTGTTCTGTAGTGAGCTGCCGGAGGGCATTTGCTCAAGCCATGGTCACCCGAGAAACTTCCTTTCTTCCTGTGACAGGCTTCCTCCTGACCTGGCTCTGACATTTAGTACAGGTCACCTCCCTGTGAGTGACACGCAGACCCGAGTCTGGCCCCCATTCCCATCAAATAAATGCCTGTGTTATGTCACAGGTGGATGTCAACAACATCTGAAAAGTCCAGTCGCCTTTTCAAACATGGGAAGAGAATGTTCTCTGGTGAATTCTGGGGAGGGGAGAGGTACCCACACTTCAGAGCAGAACGTGTTCTTCGAGGCCATGCGGTGGGAGGCCCCCAGAGAGGTTGGGCTACCTGGCCAAGGGCACACAGCCAGGCATGGGCAGGACTCAGATTCGCTCCCGGACGCCCGACCTCCTGTCGCGCCCGGCGTCCTTCCATCGGGCCAGGCTGCTGAACAGTCACCGTGGTGGCGAGGTGGCCCGCCGGGCTTTCAGGAGGCCTGAGCCCCAGTCCTACGTCTGTGCTGCCTTCTTATCCTGCCCACCGTGCTCTGCTTCACTCTTCCGTAAGCCTCTCCCTACATCAGCCCAACGAATTGCCTGACTCCAACATGACAACACTGATAAGCTTCCGAGTCATGAGGAGGGAGGCATTTTGTAAAATGGAAAGTGTTTGTCCCGTGTGTTGGGGAGGCGTCTCTGGACCTTTGCTCATTCGAGCTCCTGTTCAACCTCAGACAAGAAGCTGTCAGTCCCCCCTCCTCCCCTGCACTCCCCTCTCCCCCCTCCTCCCCTGCTCTCCCCTCTGCCCCCTCCCTACATGTCTGACTCAGGACAGTCAGCTAGTCAGAGGCCAGGCCTCACCTGACACTTCAAAGACTTTGCCACAGAGGGTCCCTTGAGGCACTCAAGGGGCGGCTTCAAAGGCAGAGTGTTATGGGGGGCCGGCCCCCCTTCAGGGAGGCCTTGTCATTTTGGGGGTGATTCCCCTCGGGAAGGGCCTCCTCATCACAGAGAGGATCCTTCTGTCCTTTGAAGGGAGGGGCTTGCTGGGCTCCCTCCGCGGCCCTGCCCCACCGGCCTGGCCACTCCCGCCAGTAGTCCTGGCTCCAGGAGGATGCAGGTGAAGGGGGGAGGGGCGGGAGGGGTGGGGCACAGGCCTGACTCCCTGGGTGTGACCCCCCAGGTCTGCCTGCCTTTGCCCCGGAAAGCGCCCCCGAGGCGCCCGCGGTCTCTGAAGGCTGGCTTTGAGGAGCGTCTCGGGGCCACATGGTGTACACTCTCCGAAGGCAGGCCCCGGACCATCGGGCCGTGAGGATGAAGGAGGCACGAGGACACGGGCCACCCTGTCCCCCGGCGTGCTGGGCCAGACAAGCTGCTGCCGTGCGGGCCGTTCGGCATCCTGGGCAGAGGCCCACAGAATGTCAGAGTCCTCCCTAGTCCGGTGACAGTCACGTCCCCCGGTCCGGCTGAGAAGTGACCGCTGGCCTCCGAGGGGCTCTCTGGTGGTGGAGAGGCCTCTCCAGCCCAGTCAGCCGTGCGGACCTGCCCTCTGGGGGCGATGCGCATGCGACCTGGGACAGAGCCTGTTGCTGTCCCTCCAGGCAGCCTGTCCCCCTGGAACACCAACGCTGGTCACTGTGCTTCCTCCTGCCTTGTCCCCTAACCCTCCGGTTCCCTGCCCCCGACACACACACACACACACACACACACACACACACACACACACTCTCTCTCTCTCTCTCTCTGGCACTCATACTTATTATATATACTCATTCACATACACTCCACACTCACACAGATGCACACTCATTTGCTCACATACACATGTATACACACTAGTGTGCAAGCATGCTTGCCAACACACACAAACTCACACTCACATATACATACCACACCCACACCTTTACACCCTCATTTACAGACACGCATTTCCTAACACACACACTCTAAACACACACACACACAGGGGCACCTGGGTGGCTCAGTCAGTTAAGCGTCTGGTTTCGGCTCAGGTCTTGATCTCACAGTTCATGGGTTCGAGCCCCGCATCGGGCTCTGTGCTGACAGCTAGCTCAGAACCTGGAGCCTGTCTTCAGATTCTATCTCTCTCTCTCTCTCTCTCTGCCCCTCCCCTGCTCACACTCTGTCTCTGTCTCTCTCTCTCTCAAAAAAAGTAAATAAACATTAAAAATTTTTAGGGGCGCCTGGGTGGCTCAGTCAGTTAAGCGTCTGACTTCAGCTCAGGTCATGATCTCACGGTTTGTGGGTTCGAGCCCTACGTCGGGCTCTGTGCTGACAGCTCAGAACCTGGAGCCTGTTTCAGATTCTGTGTCTCCTTCTCTCTCTGACCTTCCCCTGCTCATGCTGTCTCTCTCTGTCTCTCTCAAAAATAAATAAATAAAATAAACACACACACAGCCCAGGTGTTGACACCGGCCCTGTGAGGGGAGCCCTTCTCCCCGTATCGTGTCAGCTTCTGGCCTCCTTCGTGTCCTGGGAGGGGAGGGAGTAGGGTGCCCCTGTGCTCTGGGAAGCAGAGGGCGCAGGGAGGGCGGGACAGGGAGAGGCCCGTGGCCTCTCCAACCAGGCCAGACCGGAGCTCACGTCCACAGGCCTGGGGAACTTAGCCACACCAGACGCCGCAGAGAGTTCCCAACCTGGCCCCCTCCCCCTCACCATGTCCATAAGAAAAGTACTTCAGGCTCACAGAAAATTTAGAACTTACGGGAAAGAGAAAGGAAAGGGAGTCAACCTCCCACCGTCTCACAGCCTTCTGAGAGAGAACCGTGGTTCACACTGTGGTGTGTGCCTTCCAGCCATTTTCCTAATCCACCGTCGTGGTTAGTTTTATGTGTCCGCTTAGCTGGGCCGTAGTTCTCAATCATGCCTTTTACTTTATTCCCATGCTTGACCGCCTCGGGGCCATGCTGGTCCTGGAGAGACGCCTCCGGCCGACCTTGACCGATCTCTAGACAGAGCACGAGACTCACCTGCACACACAACTTCTGGATGCAAGCCAACCAAGCCAGAGCCCACACCCTCAGCACCTCCTTCTCACTCAGAAGCACCATACTTTGTCCCAATCACTGAGGAGCCACGTGACAGGTGACTGGGGACAGCCCTGGGCCCGGGGACGCACTGGAATTATTTAGACGTGCCAATCCCAAGTCTGCTTACCCCACCTCACCCATTCCATCCTGTGGAAACCACAGCAGAGACTCTTGCCCCTGCCTCCCCTTCGGTCTCTCTCTGCCTCCTGACTGACCCTGGTGCTTCCCCACATGCCCCCTCCATGCCCTCTTCTCTTGGGGGCCCCCTCCTCTTGTGATGTGTGAGTATAACCACCATCTTTTCAAGAGCAATCATCTGGTCTATTAGCCTTGCCACACCTGAGTCATAATGAAAACTATGTTTTTCAGACACATTGCTTCAGTCTAAATATTTATGTTCCCTGCCCCCCAGATTCATATATTGAAATCCTAAACCCCCAAAGCGATGGTGTTAGAAGGTGGGTCCTTTGGGGAAGGTGATTAGGTCATTAGGGTAGAGCCCCCAACAATGAGATTAGTGCCCTTATAAATGAGGCCCCAGAGAATTTGCTCGCCCTTCTCCCAGCTGTGCTGGCACCCTGACCTTGGACTGCCCAGTCTCCCGAGCTGTGAGAAATACTTGTTGTTGTTTATAAATCACCAGGCCTGGCTTATTTTGTTGTAGCAGCTCAACGAGCCAAGATTACGATGTCCCCAGCTATCCAACCAGATCCACATTGAATCTATCAGAAGGCGTTAGAAACAAAACTGAGGTCTCCCGGAGAAGAAGAGATTCTGCTTTATTGGCTGCAATGCCAACCCCTGTATGTTCTGTTTCTCTGGAGAAATCTTTCTTTACTCCAAGGTCATGGAATTATTCCCCTGCGTTGTAGCTTTCACATTTAAAATCTGTCTGGAGTTAATTTCTTTTTTTAAATTGTGGTAAAAATACATAACATAAATGTCCCGCCGGAGCCATTGCTAATTGAACAGTTCAGTAGTGTTAACTGTAGTCACACTATTGTGCAACATACCTCTAGCGCTTGCTTCCACCTCTTGGCTCTTGTGAATAATGCTGCAGTGCACATGGGTGTGCAAATGCCTGAGATCGTGCTTTGAATTCTTTTGGGTGGATACCCAGATGTGAGCTTTCTGGATCATGCACTCATTCTATTTTTAATTTTCTTGAGGATTCTCTATACTCTTTTCCATGACAGCTGGACCAGTTTATATTCCCACCAGCAGTGCCCCAGGGTTCCAATTTCTCCACCGCCTGGCCAACATTTGCTAGTTTCCTTTCCTTTCCTTTCTTTTCCTATCCTTTCCTTTCTTTTCATTTTTTTTTATGTTTACAGCACAAGTGAGGAAGGGGCAGAGAGAGAGAGAGAGAGGGAGAGAGAGAATCCCAAGCAGGCTCCATGCTGTCAGCACAGAGCCCGATGTGGGGCTCAAACCCATGAACCTCGAGATCATGACCTGAGCTGAAACCAAGAGTCAGACGCTTAACTGACTGAGTCACCCAGGTGCCCCTATTTTTAAGTTTTTTGATAGCAGCCATCTTAATGGTTGTGAGGCCACCTGCCACTGTGGTTTCAATGTTCATTTCTCTAAAGGTTAGTGAAATGTATCATATCCTTACTGGCTCTTTTATCTTCTTTGGAGAAATGTCCCTTCAAGGCCTTCGGCCGTTTTAAAATTGAGTTACTTGTTCTTTTGTTCTAGAGGTGTAGAGATGATTTGCATATTTTGGATATTAACCCCTTCTCAGATATGTGATCTGCTCATCTTTTCTCTGATTCTGTAGTTACCTTTTCACTCTGTCAATTGTTTCTCTTGAGGCCCCAAACTTTTTGAGCTTGATGTGGTCTCGTTTGTCTGTTTTTGCTTTTCTTGCTGATGCTTTGCGGGGTTAGGGACCAAGAAATCATTACCAAATCCACCATCCTGAAGCTTTTCCTCTGTTTCCTTCTAGGGATGTAATAGTCTTAGGTCTCACATTTAGATGTTTAATGTCTTGAGTTCATTTTTATGTGTGGTGTAAGAGAAAGGCCCAGCTGCATGGAGTTGATTTTTGTATATGGTATGAAGAAGGATCAAGATTAGTTTTGTTCCATGGGGTACCTGGGCGGCTTAGTCTGTTAAGCGTCCAACTTCAGCTCAGGTCATGATCTTGCAGTTCATGAGTTCAAGCCCCACGTTTGGCTCTGTGCTGACAGCTCAGAGCCTGGAGCCTGCTTCGGAGTCTGTGTCCCCCTCTCTGTCTGCTTCTCCCCCATTCACACTCTGTCTCTGTCTCAAAATTAAATAAATGTTAAAAAAAACTTTTTAAAAATTAGTTTCGTTCCATATGCACATCCAAAGGACCTGGCACTGTTTATTGAAAAAAGTCTCTTTTCTGCAATGTTCTGTAGTGCCACCTTTTTAATAAATCAAGTTTTTATATACGTAGGCATCTATTTCTGTTTCTGGGCTCTCTAATTTGTTATTTTGGCCATTTATCTAATGGATCACCGTTACCACAATGTCTTAATTATAGCAATTAATATCTTCATATCAGATAGAGTAGGTACTTTCACTTCATCATTCTTTTTGAAGTTGTCTTGTGTCTTCATGGTTATTTGGATTTCTATATACATTTTAGGATCATCTTGCCAACACACAGTGTGTGTGTGTGTGTGTGTGTGTGTGTGTGTGTGTTGAGGTTTTGATTGGGATTGCACTGAATCTAAAGAATTTGGGGAGAATTGCCATCTTTATAATATTGAACCTTTCGATGTATGAGTGTAGTATATTTCTCCATATATTAAATCTTTAATTTCCCTCAAGAATTTTTGTAACTGCTGATAGAGGTTGTGAACACTTGGACTAGTTTTAGACCAAACTAGATATTGAATGACCTTATATGTTATTTTAAGTCATATGTTTAAAAATTTCATTTTCTTATTATTAGATGTTTGCATATAGAAATGCAATTTATTTTTGTGCGTTGACTTTATATATTCCAATAATTTTCTAAGTTTTATCATTTAAATTTCTCAATACATTTAAAAAATTTTCTACAAAATTATGTTGTCTGTGAATAATAGTCCTTATACTGCTATTCCTTTTTCTTGCCTTATTTCACTGGTTAGGTCTTCCAGTATAATGCTGAGTAGAATTCGTAGTGCGCACCCACATCTTTTTCCTGATCTCAAAGGGGTGATTTTAACATTGACCATGAAATATGATATTTGCAGCAGATTGTAAGGGCTTTCTTTTGATTTGATTTGATTTTTGTAAAGGCTATGGAAGTTCTTTTCTCTCCCTAGTTCATGAAGACTTAAAAAAAATTTTTTTTTGAAAGAGACACTGAGAAAGAGGGAGACAGAGAGAGTGGGAGAGAGAATCTTCAGCAGGCTCTATGCTCAGTGCAGAGCCTGATTCAGGGCTGGATCTCACAATTGTGAGATCACAACCTGAGCCAAAATCAAGAGTTAGATGCTTAACCAATTTAGCCACCCAGGCTCCCCAAAGACTTAAATTGGGTAAAGCGATAAGTGGTGGCAAAATGTTATCAAATACATTTTCAGCATCTATTAATGTACTAATACAATTTTCTTACTTATTCTGCTAATATTGTGAATGATAGTGATTAATTTTCTAATGTTTAATGAACCTGGAGTTACCAGAATAAATTCAACTTAGTTGTAATGTATTTTCCTGTTTTTATAGCTCAGAATTTGGCCCACCACTCTTGTGTTTATAATTTGCCTCTGTGTACTTTCGATATACAGATCTCTGATTTCCTTTTTTTACAAAGACCTTGTCAGATTTTAGTGTCCAGGTTGTGTAGTCCTCATAAATCAAGTTGAAAAGCATTTCAGCTTTCCAATTTACTGGAGGAGGTTGTGTAAATTGATGTTATTCCTTCCTTATACATTTGAAAAAAATTCTCTAGTGAAGCAGTCTCCACCAGGATCTTGCATTGTGGGAAATTTTAAATCACAGATTAAAAACATTTTTTAAACTAAGCTTAGGACCATTCACAGTTCTTAGTTCTTCTAATGTAAGTTTTTTGTAAGTTAAATTTTTCTAACGTTTTATTCATTACATTTAAATTCCTTGGCATAGACTTCTTTGTATTATCTTCTTTTATTTTAATTTTAAGTTTTTAGTATTGGTAGTGATATCCTCCATTAGGTTTAATTCCTGATACTGGTTATCTATGTCTTCTCTTTTCTTATTTTTTAATTTTTAATTTTTCTAATCTTTATTTATTTTTTAGAGAGAGAGAGACAGCATGAGCAGGGGAGGAGCAGAGAGAGAGGGAGAAACAATGCAAAGTGGGCTTCAGGCTCCGAACTGACAGCACAGAGCCCAATGTAGGTTTGAACTCATGAACTGCGAGATCATGACCTGAGCCAAAGTTGGACGCCCAACCAACTGAGCCATCTGGGTGCCCCTCTTATTTTTTTAATTTTTAAATAAATTTTATTAGTTATTTTAAAGATTCAGCTTTTGGCTTTATTGACTCTTTCTATTTTATGTTTCTTTTCTATTTTATTAATTTCTGCTCTGAGTTTTATTTATTACCTTCTATTTTGGGAGAGAGGTGGTTAATTTACTGGTTTTTTTTCTAACTTTCTTGGATCACTGATTTTCATATTTTCTTTTTTCTAATGTATGAAACCAACGCTATATAATCCCTCTGAAGATCACTTCAGCCGTATCACACAAATTTTATATTGTATTTCATTATCACTAAGCAAAAAAATTTTTTTTCCATTATGATTTATTCTTTTATCTATGGGTAATTTAAAAGTATTATTTTGAGGGCTCCTGGGTGGCTCAGTCGGTTGAGTGTCTGGCTTCAGCTCAGGTCCTGATCTCACAGGTCGTCGGTTCAAGCCCCTCATCAGGCTCTGTGCTGGCAGCTCAGAGCCTGGAGCCTGCTTTCAATTCTGTGTGTCCCTCTCTCTCTGTCCCAACCCTGCTCATGATCTGTCTCTGTCTCTCAAAATAAATAAATGTTAAAAAAAATTTTTTTAAGTATTATTTTGTTTGTCTTATAAACATATGGGAATTTTCTCTTTATTGTTTTTTTAAAATTGATTTCTAGCTTAATTGCTTTGTGGTCAGAGAACTTATTATGTATGATTTCAATACTTTGAAAATAATTGAGACTTGTTTTATGACCCAGCATATAATCATCTTTTTAAATGTTCATTTATTTTCAGAGAAACAGAGGGCGGGTGAGGGGAAGAGAGAGAGGGGGAGAGAAAGAATCTCAAGCAGACAACTCAAGGCTCCATCTCACAACCATGAGATCATGACCTGAGCCAAAATCAAGAGTTCAATGCTTAGCCAACTGAGCCACCCAGAACCCCCAGCATATAATCATTTTTTAAATCACTCTTTTCATGAATGCTTGAAAAGAATGTACACTTGGAATAAGTCAAATTTTTCATGTTCAAAGCTATTGTGTTCTTACTGATTCTCTTCATTTTACTGTAACTTCAGAGATATATTAAAATCTCTATGATTATGGACTTATCTATTTGCTTTCATGTGGTTAAGTAAATTGTAATTTGATGCATTTTGAAGGTGTCTTGTTTACTGCATGAAAATTTAGAATTATTATATGATTTGCTTATGAATTTAGACTCTTAGTATTTTAAATGTTTTTGTCTCGAGTAATGCTTTTTTATCCCTTAAATCAATTTTGTTTTAATATTGTTATACAAGTTTCCTATGTTTCATGTTTCCATGGCAACCTTGTTTTATCCTTTTACATTGAAACTTTCTGTATCCTTATATTTTATGTTCATCTATTGGGAAAATCATATGGTTTTGTTTTATAAAAAATAAGTTGCTTGATTTATTTGCCTTTTAATTAGAAAATTTAGTCCATTTACATTTGGTGCAATTACTAATGTATTTGGGTTGAGATCTATGATCCTAATAAGAAAAACTCCATATATATGCCTATAATAAACCTTAAATTATGGGCAGAGGAATACTGATATAATTTGTAGAACAATTTCTCTCTTTCCCCACCTTCTCGAAGGTTTGCTCTGGATTGAGGAAAATAAATCTTCATACTGCTACTCCTTTCTGCTTACAGAGATGGGGAGGAGTGTCGATAGACCTGTTGAAGAGTTTTATCTAGCTAATGTTGAGAAGAAGTGGACTTACAAAACTGTTCAGTGTTTGTGTAACTAAAACAGACATGAAGAGTACATGACTTTGTGGGTGGTGGCAATGTTACCAGACTAGTTTTTATACCTGGATAGATGAGCGGACGTGTTCTTGAAGGAGAAGGATAAGCAAAGAAAGGAGAATAGAAACCACTTTACCTGTATCTCTTTCTAAAAGACCAGAAATCTTTTGTCCAATTATGTTGTTTTTAGAGAACTTATCTTATCCTGAATATGAATTTAGGCTCTACTATCTCTGAAAATTATATCCATAGAAGATATATGTATTCTGTACAAAAATTTACCCACAGAAGCTTAAAGACTACAGAAAGAATGTGGCGGAATATCTTCCCTTACACTGGACTGTCCCACTGAAGACCCTCCTGGTTTTTTTCCAGATTGAGTAACTCAGATGGTTGGGGGCTCTATTTCAGTGATTGTTGTGTCTCAAGGGTTGAGCCAGTGGGGGGTGAAACAGCCCCCAGAGGAGACAAATATTTTTGGTAGGAGGGAATGTTTTCCTAAAAAGAGACAAAGATTAAGGAAGTGATTTAAGAAGGGAGAAGACCTCAAGGCAGGGAAGTAAAGCTTGAAAATTTACCTTAATTTCTCTCCCCCCATCTCCCTTATGGTTCTGGAAACATTCATATTTTATATTCAGTTTGAGATGTTTTTATTTACATTGATTTTTCCCCTATTTTTCTCTATACTGTCAGTAACGGCTAGTGCACAGACAGCAGCCAGGCCCGTGTTGGTGATGTGTGTATGCTGGGGAAGTGGGCTGGTCCAGGGAAGAAGGGTCTTCCCCAGCACCACCCCCACTCTGAGGCCAGCGGAATGGCAGCCGCACTGCATTCCCAGAGTTACAAGGGACAACCTGACTTCCCCCCCCACCCCGGTCTTTCCCCCCCACATATTAGAGAAGATGCCCTTTGAAGAAGAGAAGCGGATCTTCATGTTACACTGAATGGTTACTCAGAGACATCCACCCTTACCGAACCCTCCTATTAGGACTGGATAGAAGGGTAAGAGGATCCGAAAGGGGCAGGATGAGAGTGAGATCACGGAGGTGAGTCGTGCAGGTGCGTGATCCAACCCTGGCTTTATTTGAAAGATTGCTGTTTTGTCACCTGTGTACTTTTTGCCTTAACTTTGAGTTCTCAAAACCTTGAACCCAATTTTATTAATCTTGGTGACTGAGTCTTTTAGTGCCCCCTTAAATCGGGGCCCTAGGCAAGTGCCTCACTCACCAAACCCTAGACCTACAACACGTGCACACACATGTGTATATGCATGCGGGTGCGTGCGCGCGCACACACACACACACACACACACTTGTAGTCTATGTTCCCTTGCTACAAAAAGTACCACAGTTCTTTGAGCATGACTCGTTGCTTTGGCACAAAATTCACCTCCTGCCTATAATTACATTTTCTCTTTCCTAAGCTATTCATCAAGACTTAAAGTCAGCTTTTATGACCTCCCTAGAAAGAAGTAGTCGGTTCGCTCACCCTGCACATGCCTCTCTCACCGCACTCCTGACACTGGATTTTAATTATCCATCCACGGGTCTGCCTTCCTCAGAGTGAGCGGTCTTTCTGGGCAGGCATCTCCTCACCTTGCCATCTTTCTGTTTCCAGTAGTTAGCACATAGTAGGTGCTCAGCAAAACACGCACTCGATGCCGATAGAAGACGAGGACGCTGTTGCCTTTTGACCAAAAAGGAAACAGCCCACAAGGTTGGGACGGCTTGCTCAAGGCCACCCTGGGTCAGCCGGGCCGCAAGCCAGGTCCTCCGCTGCCCACACCCAGCGCCCCGCGCATCGCGCCAGGCCCTGCAAGCTCTCAGGGGACCAGTGCCCCTACCGCGCACCACCCAGAGCTTCACACTGCCCCGACCCACCCTCGACGGCTCTCCAGGGCCCCACTCCCCCCACCCCCTCCCCCAAGGAGGCTGACTCATGTGGATCCCAGCAAAGTTGCTGGACGCGGCTCCTGCAGGAGCTGGCCAGCAGCTCAGGCCCTGATCGCCAAGATAAAAGGCACCCCTCGTCCCCAGAGCGGAGCCACTCTAGGGACAAATGTCCTCCATACCCGAGGTGTTGCTCCCAGAGGGAAGATTTTACAGCATGAAAGCGTCTATGCTTCACAGGACGGTTTTCTGGAAAGCCTCAGGTCCTGAAACGGAGCCACTTAGGCAGTCAGAAAGCAGGCTTTTGTGAGTTTTTCTCTTTCTTTTTTTTTTTTTTCCCTCCTTGCTTTTCTTGTCTTTTTTAACCTTCTGCTTCTGACTCTGCCAGCCTGTGTCTCTCTCTCACCCCTGGAGCTTTCTTTTCAATACTGGTCATTCGCAGAGTCGGCTCGGCCCTCTCTGCTTGCGACTGGTGGGGGAGCGGGGCCGCCTCCCTCTAATGAGGGGCCCTCCAGGCCCCACTGCCCTCATTTTTGATACCTGGGGAGAGGATGTACGGGCAAGGGGCAATTGGATCAGAAAGGCCCCACTGAACAGACATCACAGCCAAGTTCAAAGACTGCAGGAAGTAGAACAAAGAACAAAAACATTTACAGAAGTGCGACAGTGTAAGGGAAAAATGTACTAGCAACTCTAACAAGGTCAATGGTGAGGGAAAAAAAAATTTTTTTTTTTGAAAGGAATGGCTGAGGGAAAAAAAGAGAGAAACCTCAAAAAGGGGCTGACGACTCAGAGTAGGGCCTGCTGGTTGGCTCCTGGGACATTTTCCTTGATACCTTCCCATGAAGCACTATTTCTACAAGACTTCAATATGCTGGAAAAGTTTATGCAACTGGTTAGGAGGAGGGTTAGAAGTTGTGAGTCACCATCATCAGCTCCGTGTGTGTTTGCTTTCAACACGGGCTTCCTGTGGGACCACATAAATGGAGCCTTTTTGGTTCTTTGGCATGCGCAGGGGTGGGGTGGGGTGGGAGCGCCTGGCCAACCTATTTCAAGGGAGCGTGGAGCACTGAGCCTCCGCGGCAACTAGAGGATGGAATAAAGGACTGACCTGCCTGAGTGCTGGTCCTCGATGTCACAGAATAGCAGGAAGGATTTTGGGGGCACGACTGCTAAGTTCCGTGGCTTCCAGCGAGCCTCTTGAGGACTCTGGGCCTCATTTTTTTGGTCTGTAAAATGGGTATAGTATAACCTCATTTGCAGGATTATCCTGAGGACTGTGATGCCTGGGCCTGGACGTCAAAGGGGCTCCATAAGTAGTTGTTAGTCTTTTTGGCTTTCTGTCTCTTGTATTTTCTTTTTATTCATCACTGATAACAGGAATGTTAAAAAGATCCCTGGGCTCCTGAGCAAATGGACTGATTTCTTATAAGCTTCCTTCCCTGGAGATTTTTAAAGGGCCAGGCAGCCATAGGGCTTAGGCGTGCTGCGAAGTCCTACTTTCTCATTTTGTCGATTATTCGAGGCAGATACTTGAATCTGGCTTCCTCTTGCAGCCCAATGAGCTTTTAGGGTTGTTTCTCTTTGCCCACCATTATGGGTTATTTTATATAATACACTTCATCTGAACATCATCCTAACAAAAATATTTGCAAGGTAGGGTGTCCACATGGATAATTACATAGAAGAGAAGGATGGCCGTGATTTACTGAGCACCTACTAAACACCAGCCTTTCATAGGCTTTAAGATTTAACCTTCTCCACTCCTCCTTCCCTTACCCTACTCTTTTTATTCAGGGTATCTATTCCTTTAAACATACCAAATAACTTACTTAGTAGTGTACTTTTCTATTATCTATTGCTGATTGTCCCCGCCCCCAGATTTTACTTTATTTTTTAAATTCCTTTTAAAAGTTAATATATGTATTTTGAAGGCAAACAGGGGAGGGGCAGAGACAGAGGGAGAGAGAATCCCAAGCAGTCTCCACACTGTCAATGCAGAGACCCACCCAGGGCTCGAACTCACCAATCTCGAGATTATGATCTGAGCTGAAGTCAAGAGTCAGACGCTTAACTGACTGAGCCACCCGGGCGTCCTGTATACTTTTATTTTAGAACACAGTTGACCCTTGAATAGCATGGGTTTGATCCACTTACACATGGATTTTTTTTGATAAATGCAGTATAGCACTGTAAATGCATTTTCTCTTCCTTATGATTGTCTTAGCATTTTCTTTTTTCTAGCTTACTCTATTATAAGAATACAGTATATTATAACATGCAAAATGTGTGTTAATTGGCTGTTTGCGTTATCAGCAAATCTTCTGGCCAATAGTAGGATATTAGCACTTAAGGTTTGCGGAGTTGAAAGTTCTACATGGATTTTCAACCACGCAGGGGGTCCCTGCGTTGTCCAAGGGTCAACTGTAGTTTTAGATTAACAGCAAGGTCTCAAAAATAGCACAGACGATCCCTACGCACCCCACCCCTGGTGTCTCTTGTTAATCTCCTATATCACTGTGTACATTTGTTACAACGAAGGAAACAATAAAGGTACCTTGCTACTAATAAAACTGCAGACTTTATTCAGGTTTCACTAACTTTTCTCAAATGTCCCGTTTCTCTTCCAAGGTCTCATCCAGGATCCCACATTTGAGTTGGTTTAGACACTGTGTGTCCTTATTTCTCAGACTCTCCTGGGTTTTGACGACCTTGACGGTTTTGAGGCATATTGGTCATGTGTTTTATAGAGTGCTCCTCACTATGGGTTTCTCTGATGTTTTTCTTGTACTTAGACGAGGATGAGGGATTTTTTTTTTTAAAGAAGACCATGGAAGTAAAAAAGCCATTTTCACCATTGTATCGAGAGCCATACTGTCAACATAACTTATCACTAATGATCTTGACCTTGGTCCCTTGGCCAAGGTAGTATTCACCAGGATTCCCCATTGTAAAGCTACCTCTCCCCACCCCTTTCCTTTAGTGTACTCTTTGGAAGCAAGTCACTAAACCCAGCAGTTATGGACCAATGCACCCCTTCCCCAAAATGTATATGTTGAGCCACTAACCCCCAGTATTTCAAAATATAACCATATTTGGAGATAGGATCTTTACAGAGGCAGTTGAGTAAAAACGAGACCTTTAGGGTGGGCTCTAATTCAGTAGGTCTGAGTCCTCATAAAAAGAGGGAATTTGGCCATGACACACACACACATGGAGGGAAGACCGTGTGAGGACACAGGGAGGACTTGGCAGCCATCGAAAGCCAAGGAGACCTCAGAAGAAACCAAACCATGATCTTGGACCTCCAGCCTCCAGAACTGTGAGAAAATTAATTTCTGTTGTCGAAGCCACTGAGTCTGTGGTTTTTGTCATGGCCGCCTTAGAAAATGAATACAGGGGCACCTGGGTGGCTCAGTCGGTTAAGCCTCCGACTTCAGCTCAGGTCATGATCTCACGTTGGGCTCTGTGCTGACAGCTAGCTCAGAGCCTGGAGCCTGCTTCCAGTTCTGTGTCTCCTTCTCTCTCTGCCCCTCCCCATCTCATGCTCTGTCTCTCTCTGTATGAAAAATAAATAAAACATTAAAAAAAATAAAAAAAAAAAAAGAAAATGAAAGAGCTGTCTACTGTCCCGATGGCTGAGAGCCTATAGAAGTTACATGGAACTATGCTGGAAGGGCTGGGGTGGGGGGTGTTTCTTCTCTCTCGCTTGGTTATTGACTCAGTCGTTTTCTTCTATCAGTATGGATTCATGGACTCGTGGATATTTATTTTGTACCTCAAACTATAACCTGGTACTGTGATTTATTTACCTTGTTATTCAGACTCTTCCGGCTTTGGTCATTGGGAGCTCTTTCATCGTGGCTCCTACTTACTACCACATGCCCCCATCGTTGGGTTTTCTGAGCACTTCTTTCACTCTGTCTGGCACTGTAGGTGCACCACGTTCATCTCGTCCACCCCCTGCCCTCCCCAGAAACAGCCATATCCCCGAGAAGTTCTGGATCCTTGTACAGCAGGAAGGTGTTAGAACCAAGATCTGGACGCTGGTGTGCTCATTACCACCAAGGTATCTTTTCTCCCGGGCCCTGTGCTGATAGGATTTTTCTCAGTTCTGTTTGCCAATGTGTCCCAAGCACTCTGGTACCCATCACAGAGCCAGTGCTCAACGGTATTTGTTGAATAAATGAATGAGTGGATAATCTTCAGGCCTATCCTATAAAATCAGTGTTATTATTGTTACCATTTGATGAATGAGGAAGCCCGTAGTGAAGCTAATGGGAGATGCTGGGGTCTGGTCATGGAATTTGCTGGGGTCCGGTGCACACCCACGTTCACAGCGACCCTGGTCACAGCAGCTAAAATGTGGAAACCACTCATCTGCCCATCATCAGAGGGGCAGATCCACAAATGTGGCGTCCTCATACAATGGCATTGTATTCAGCCTTAAAAAAAAAAAAAAGGACAGTCTGACACTTGCTACATCATGGATGAAACTTGAGGACATTATGCTGAGTGCAATTAACCAGTCACAAAAAAAGACAAATACTGTGTGATTCCACCTCTGTGAGGTACATAGCATTGTCAGATTCATAGAGACAGAAAGTATGAGACTGGGAGCCTGGGGGTGTGGGGGAGAGGGAACTGGCTGCCTTGTGTTGAATGGAGGCAGAGATGAGAGTTTTGGAGACGGATGGTGGGGACAGTTGCACAACCGTGTGAATGCACTTAATGCCACTGAGCTACTCACTTAGAAATAGTTATGATGGTAAATTTTATGACATGTGTGCTTTATCACAATTTTTAAAAATTAATCATTAACAGGACACCTAGGTGGTTCAGTCAGTTGAGTGTCTGATTCTTCATCTCGGCTCAGGTCATGGTCTCGTGGATCGTGAGATCAAGCCCCATGTCGGACTCTGCGCTGGCAGCTTGGAGCCTGCTTGGGATTCTCTCTCTCTCTCTCTCTCTCTCTCTCTCTCTCTCTGCTCTTCCCCCCACTGGTACTCTGTCTCTCTCAAAAGAAATATATAAACATTTTTTAAAAGATTAGTAAGAAACCAGGAAAGGTAATAGGATACTTCTGCTCTGGATAATGGAGGGCTGCACTGACTCTTTAAGGAAGGAGAAGGGACTTGGCTGAGGGATCAGCATGTGCAGAAGTGGGGAGTCGGGAGGGCCCCATGAAGGCCCGAGCAGCCACTGTAGGCGGGGGTGGAGGAGGGCCGGGAGGGGTGACTCCTGCACCTGTTCCCTGTCCATCTGGGCTGTTCTAAGACTCTAACTGTGTCAGCCCGTGGTGGGCCGAGGATGTCACAGAAATTCTGTCACTCTTCCCAGAGCCTGTCCTTCCCATTCCCACCCCAGGATCAAAGCAAGCCTCCCCTTCCCAGAAGCCCTTTGTTTATTTCCTCGATTTCCTGGCGACCTACTTTCTTGTCCCTGCTCTTTCTTCCTGCTCTCCCAACAAATCCCTCAGCTCGCTCCTGCTGTGTTGCAAGGAAACGATGCTGACCTTCAAGCCCAGATGGCGGCCTGCGGCTCCTCACGCTGGTGGGAACCTGGCCAGGCCCTAGCTCCTTGGCAGGCCTCTCTCTGTGGCTACAGGCGATCCCCAAGGACCCATGGGCACCAGGATCCCTTTGTTCTCCCAGTCCCCATCAGCAGGGTCAGCTCCCCAAGCCGGAAGGGTCAGCCTCAAGCCAGGTGTGCCCTCTTCTCTCCCTTTTGAAAGAAATCTCACTTTTTGGGTAAGCAAGGGATAGATGCTCAATGTAGACATTTGGGTAAGACAGAACATTAAAAAAATTAAATTAAAAACTACTCATGATGCTCCACCCGAAGAGAACGATCAACATTTCTTGTATATTCTCCTTTCTCTCTCTCTCTCCATCTGTTCATAACTAAGTCATATGGAGATGCATCTTATGATTTGTACATCCAACTATCTAACACATATTAATGCAACAAATAATAATAAATATTACCTAATACATTTGCTCAAGTATACTTGCAGTTCTATAAGCTCTTTTCCTCTATTTTCAGGTAACAGTATATTATAAACCTCTCTCCTAGCCACATATTGCTTCTTCTACAACTGGCTCCTGAAATAACCATTCACTAATTCATCACACGGGCATTCCATCATTCTGGGTCTCTTGAACTGGGGGCCATTGCCTCTGAAGACTAACCATAGGTTCACTCTGGGAATTTTGGGGTTGCTACATTGTCATCTTTTGGGATATGAGTCGAAAGTTAACAGAAGGAATTAGGAAAGACCCTCTTGGACAGGAAAAGGATGAAGCCTCTCTATGTGGTTACACCCTTGGCTCCGCATCTCCATCTTGTATTTCCCTTAGGGGTAGTTCATCCCCTTACCACAGATGTGTTTGAAAGGTTGTCTGAACATTGAACTGGATGCTGGCTCCCTGAACCGTTGCCCCCTTGGCATGAGTCTAGACATGAGGAACAAGTCTGATTCCCCATCCCCATGATGACTCCCCAGATGTTGGAGCCCTGCCTCTGTGAATCTCTAAGGCTTTCCTTCTCTGAGCATCTCCAAGCAAATTAGCCCAAACATCTTTAGCTATTCTTTATTTGAATAGTTTCCAATCCTTTCCCCATCCTGGTTAACAGCTTCCAAATGTACTCAGGTCTCTGCCTCCACCCCCACTCCCACCCCCGCGTGTTTCCTGGAACCAAAGGGGAAGCTCCAGATGGAGATGGCCTGAGCTGTGCAGGATTCACCCCCTTTGGTGCCATCTAATGTTGCCCTTGCTTTTTTGGCGACTACTTCACATGATTGCTTCATATTGATTTCAAGCAACTAAAACTCCACGGTATTTTTTTCCTCACCATGTGTTCTTGTGAATCCATCTTGTACTTTTATGACTGATTTTTTGGGGGGCCAAGTACATGAACTTCTATTTGTCTGTCCAAGAGCTCCTTCTTGTGTGGTTCATGTCCCATCCTAGTCTTTCGGACTTAATCAGAATCCCACATTGTTTGTCCAGCTGTCCCTCTGGCCCTGGGTCAAGAGCCGATTTGATCCACATGCTTTCTAGTGCTTAGTCCAAGTCATTGATAAAGATGTTAAATGGAACTGAACCAGTGACATAGCCTTGTGCTACTAGAAATTTCCTTGGGGTCAGAGGTAACATACTGACGATCCAGTTGCCAAATACAGCTTGTAGATATGTTTTGTTTGGCCTGAATAGTGTTCTCTTTTTTTTTTTTAACTTTGAATCAGTGGCCAACATCTGGATTTTTAACTTCTCCTAAAAGATCGAAGATATTGCAACACTGGATCCACAATCCGATATGGCAGCAACCAGCTGGCATGGCCAAAGCAGCTGTGGGTGGCTGTATGGGTTGAGACTGCAAGACACAGGCTTCCCATTTTGTCTCTGTCCCCACCACTCCCTAGTACAAGCACCCAGCCCACTCCTGCTCATTGATGATACCCGTTTCCCCTAAGCATTGGGCTAACAGTCCCTACTCCCTATTAATCAGCACGCTTTGAGTATGATCTATCAACCTGTTATAAATCCACTTGATATACCATCTCCCAGGACTTATAGTCTCCCTGGGAATTTATGAGAGATCTTGTCAAATTCTGTATACCACTCAGTTATCAGGCTTCACTGCATCTCCTCAATTTACCAGATTAAGACCATCAGAAATGAAATGGAGATCCGCTTGTCTTGTCTTGCTCTCCAGAATCTATTCTGACTCCTACCCCCCACCAGCCACCTTTCTGATAGCTTCCAAACTGTCCTTTAAAACATTGTTTTTAGGACTTTTTAGGACTTAACATGGAACTGGTAATCAATCCACCAAGAAAGTATGCATGAAGATACCCTCTCCTTGTGATGACCAGGACAGTATTTACTCATCTTTAGTTTTCAGGGACTTTTGTTGCTCTCATTTTCACAAATCCCCTGTGATCTCTGGAGTAGAGCCATACAGGCCAGGAGATTCAATCCATCTGAAGTCAATAGCTGTTCCAGACAGGGCTAGGATTATTTTTGCTGATTATACTCTTCCTAAACAGAAATCCCAGGCAGAGAAACAAGAGAAGATGAGGAATTTCATATTCCCTACTCCAACCAAAGCACTTTGCCATTAGACTCCAAACAGCAGGTCTGTTCCTTTCTTGATTATCTTTTTGCTTTAACTATCACTTAATTTTTAGCAGAGATGGAAAGATGTTTTCGCTTGCCCTTTCACAGTTCAGGGTTGTATCTGGGAAGGGTTGCCCTGCCAGGAACTACATTTCCCAGCCTCCTTTGCATCAAGATGGTGCCATGTGACTAGTTCATTCCAATGGAATCTGAAAGACGTGATGAACACCACTTCCTGGCTAAAGAGCTTAGGATATGAGTGGTTTTCTTCACCTTCACTTCCCCTGCCTCCACTAAGTGACGGCAGAGGCTCTGAAACTCTGATGGAAGGTGGAGACACAAGATGGAAGGAGCCCACATCACCACATGGAAGGCTGCCTGCCCATCAGCACCCCCTCCTTGAACTGTTATGAGTGAAAAACTAGCTCTAATTACAGTACACCACTGAGACAAGCCCTGTCTTCTTCAGTGGCAAACCTTGCCCTAAATATAATAGGAATCCGAAATATTTCTCAGACGTCTTGGCTGCTCACCAGTATTGTTCCGACTCTACACTACTTCTTTTTCTTTGTCCTTGTGAACTCCTTTCCATCTTGGGTTGTGTGTGTTCTTTAAACCCTCAGCTCTCTTGAAATCCCCTCTGCAGCCCATCTCTTCAGGCATACCCCCCACTCTGTGTCCTCCCTGAGACTATTTGAAATTGCATTGTCAGAACTACATTTCTACAAGCTTCCAATGCTCTTGATTGCTCATTTCTGTTACCACCATGGCTGTGACAAGACTCCAGACCGTACGAGACTCCAGAACGGCCCACCTGGGCTCCCGCCCCAGCATCACATGGCCTCCAGGAACCTTTCAGTATGCTAAATAACCCCCAAGGTGTACAATGGCTCAAGCAAGATAGACGATTTATTACTTACTTATATAAAGGCCAAATAGATTCACCTCATTGGAGACAGGCTTTCTTCTGATTCAGGGACCCGGTCCCCTTCCATCTGCTGGCTCTGCCATCTTTAATACTTGGCTCCCCAGGTGTTTTGATGGCCAAGGTTTGTCCTCATTGCCTCTGTACTGCCTCCCCTGCATTGTTGTTTAGCTATGCGGCCAGCAGAAAACCAGTAGCGGGCTAGTCTCTGCCACAAAGCTAAAGGTTCCTTATACTTAACCACTTTTGTAGACGTTACTCATATTTTTCTTTTACTTATACTTGTTGAATGCTCACTGTGCCCTGAAGAGTTTAACATGTGATGGGTCTTCCATACTCCTTTCCCCCCACCAGAAGCATTCATGGGGGATTCTTTGCTTGCATAATTTCCCACACTTAGGGACCCTCTGACCAGGCTGGTGAAAGCTTGTTCCGTTCTACTACCAACCCAGTGACTTGGCCATCTCTCAGGCCAAGTGCTTTCAACTTGCAAATCACTATGCATTCTTTCTCCAAATCCATCTTGTTGCCAAACACTGCGTAAGCCACAAGGAATACAACGTAGCATTCAGAATAATCCCGTGAGGTGAGGAAGGCACATATCCTTATTCTCACTTGCAAGTTGAATCAAACAGCCTGCCTAAAATTGCACCCGCGATCACCGGCCAATGAGGATTGGGGCACAGGTCTCCCGACCTCAGGTCCTGCTGTGTACTGCAGTGACAAAGAATGGCCCATCCCCAAGGTTGCTCTTATGTTTCCTGCCCATTTGTGCACATTAGTCTAGATCTGCAGCCCTGAGACCTGAAAGGATCTCAAGTTTGTGAAGCAATGCTAAGAAATGGGGAAACCCACATCTTATTGTTGATACCATGTTAGGGCGGTCCGGTAGAGCCACCCCCACCTTCTCTGCCTGAAGGTGCCAGAGACCAAGCGGTAAGTGGGGACGCCCCATCCAGGGCCTCCCGCATGGCAATCACAGCTCGAGGTTTGGCCCTAGAGCTTAGACTGTTCCAGTCTGGTGAGTTTCTCCTCCCGGCGTTCACGCTGTCTGTAGATTCATTGGCGTCCTTCTGAACCGAGCCTCAAACATTTGGTTTCTCAAGTTACCACTTACCTAATACGATTTGGTTCTGCTTCTAGGTAACACGGCTGCAGAAAAGACACCATCTACCGAGGTCCTGGCCACCGCATGGCTCCTACCAGGCTCTCCCTGAACCCATAATGCCGGCTGCACCCTCAGGCCAGGCGGGAGCCCTCCGTGGGAAAAGCTCCTATCTGCACCCTTCTCTGGCTGCTCCAAGGCTCAGAGACAGGCTGTGTCATCATGAAATAACCCCAGACATGGAGCAGGGGACCTGACAGGTTTGCGGGAGGTGATCCCTTCAGAAGTCATCTGCACAGACTGGGTTAAAATCACCTTGAGCCGAAAGTCTGAAGTTTAGAAATTCCTTTTTCCCCCTTATTACATCAAGTAAGTTATGTTTATTAGTAAAGTTTTTGAAAATAAAGGAACTAAAATCTACTCCCATCATCATCCTTTGGATAGAATTCCTCTTAATGCTTTGGTCTCTTCCACAGATTGAATTGTGTTCCCCCCAAATTTTATATGTTGAAGCTCTGATGTGACTGTATTTGGAGATGGGGATTTTTAAGAGGCACTTAAGGTTGACTGAAGTCATAAAGGTGGGGTCCTCATTAGATGAGATTGTGGCTTTATAAGGAGGAGGCCCTCCCCCACCCCTGAGGAACACATTAAGAGAAGACCACGTGAAGACACAGTGAGAAAGTGACTGTCTGCAAACCAAGAAGAGAGTTCTGATCAGGATCCTGTTCATTCAGCACCTTGACCTTGGACTTCTTCACTTCTGGAACCGGGAGAAAATAATTTCTATAGTTTAAGCCTCCGGCCTTACAATATTTTGTTATGGCTAATACAGTCATAACACCCTTCTTTCTCTGTGAATGTTTATTTTTATGTACCAAAGTGTGACATCTCATTTTATGTATATTACTTTGTAAGTTTCTTTCTCATCTTAATTATGTAGTAAAGGAGTAAAGAAGTATGTTCTGTGTCACCAACTGTTGTTTCAAATGTCAGATGTAATGGCTGTGATATGTTTAGGGTAGAGCGTTCTTGGGTGTGGATCTACTGTGAATTCTTTAAAGACATTTCTTTCTCTTTTTTCTTTCTTTTCTTTCTTTCTTTCTTCTTCTTCTTCTTCTTCTTCTTCTTCTTCTTCTTCTTCTTCTTTTTGACAGAGTCTTTCCAGTTTTTCACCTTATAAAAAGTGCTAACAAGGAACGTACCAATAGCACAGGCTCAGGACCCCGAGTGCCTGGGGTCAAGTCTGGGTCTGCAGTCCACGGGCTCTATGTCTCAGCTTCTTTTCCTGTAAAATGGGGACAATCAAAGAATCTGCCACACAAGGTTATTGTGATGATTAAATGTGTGAATCCAAACGAAGCACTTAAAACAGAGCCCAGTGCAGAATAAATGCTCGATAAATAAGGAATGTAAAAACTTCTCCATACATACACACAAACACACATGAAAACAAAACAACAATGGCAAAAATAAAATAAAATAAAATAAAATAAAATAAAATAAAATTAAATTAAATAAGGAATGGATTAAGAGCTGTCTCAAGGGCAGAGGAAAGTTCATGCAGTCTTCCAAGATCTTTCCAGTCCACGTGAGCTGTACCTTATCTTCCCTAGCAAGGTGCCTCCAAAGCCCCTTCCTGTCCTTTTCCTTTTGACCAAATATATTTGGCTCCACTCCCAACAGCGAGAAGGGGCTGATACCCTGGGTCCACACAAGGGCTACAGAACACTCTGCAGAGGCACCTGATTGGCTCAGTTGGTAGATGGTGTGACTCTTGATCTCAGGGTCATGAGTTCGAACCCCATGTTGGGTATAGAGATTACTTAAAAAAAAAAAGCATTAAAAAAAAAAAAACTGAGTGTAACCAGCTCCCATGCCCGTCTGTGTTCCCAATCAAATATTAGGTTCTTAAGAAAGGAAAACAGACTATCCCCAAAAAGGAGAGAATAACACAAACCACTCTGTGGTTAGTTTCGGAAAAAAATCTAACCCAAGCATGCTAATAGATGGGTGTGTTCTTGTCTGAGAGACCCAGTTGAAGAGGCTGGATTCCCAGTTAAGCCCTATTGTCCCCTCTATTATTAACAGTAGTCTGTTTCCAGAGAAAGAGAGGAAGAGAGAGGAAAAAAGCAAGTGGCAGCTTCACTCACTCAAAAAGGAAAGAAATCCAGATTTCAAAACGCTCGGACTTATTTCTCTTTCAAAAGGCAACTTCAGAAACCTGTCCACCCCTCCATCAAAGAGCAGAGCCGTTTGAAGCCACCCCCTCCCCAAGCCTACCTGCTGATTATCCAGGAAAAAAAATTATATTGACATGACTCTTTAGAATATAAAGACTTTGCAGTGTGTGGGTACAACCCCGTGACTATCTTGCACCCACACATGATTAAAAATTTAGATGGCTAACTTTGAAACAATCAAATGCATTAGAAGCTCCTTAATGAGCCGCTATCTGAACTACAAACTTCAGAAAAGTGTTTCTGTGGAGATTCCATTGTCTTTGATCCAGTAAAGTCACGGCAGGGTGGTTTTATTTCAAGTTTATTTTTTGGCATCCTGGTCCTCCCGAAATATTGGGAGATATCTTTCCGAGCAAGATGCGGAGAAAACAATGGTGCCGTCTCTTTCATTTATCTGCAATTTGACAGGAGTGCAGTTTATTAACTTGAAAACAGGCAGAGACATTATCTGAAGCCCGGAGACTCTGGTGGGGACCGCCTCCCTTTTGTACCAGTGGGAGTTGGCGACATTTTGAACCTGCTCACCATTAAATGCCTTCCTGAGTGCGGGAAAAGCCTTTAAAAAGAAAGCCGATGCATTTATGATGTAAATTCGTTATTTTGACGGTCTTTGAAATCTGTCATATTCACATCCAATTTAATGCCTTGCAAAAAAAAAGTCCCTTTTCTTTTAAAACACTTTTAAGATTTTCAAAGCCATTTTCATGTAGCATACTATTGTTATACTTAATATATCCTGAAAGTATTTTAGCAAAGGAACTTACAGGATTCTGTTTTAAGTCATGTTGAGTTTTAAAACATGGCAGTCTTCAAATGAGCTTTGGGCTGGATATCTCTTTTGGGTTAGTTAAAAGCTGTTCTCGATTTCCACATACACAATTAGCCAGCCCATATGCACTTACAAGTTCTGACGATCATTTATCGATAACAGAAGTTGGCCTTGTAAGTGACCATGTGGGGTGCTGTATATTTTGGGTGACTGAATCTTCTAGATCATTGAATGCAGAGGTCTCTTCTCAGCTCTCCAGAACGCAGCAGAAACCCCGGAGCAAGGATTCTCTACTGGGGACTGTTTTGCTCCCTCAGAAAAACTGAGCCATGTCCAGAGACATTTTTGGTTGTCATAGCTGGAAGAGAGATCTGTGGCATCTGGAAGGTTGAGGCCAGAGCCGCTGACATCTCAGGATGCCTAGGCCAGCCTCTTCCTGCAAAGAATTTTTGTCCTACAGTGTCAGTAGTGACAACAGTCAGCCGGGCAGTAGAGGTCTCTCTCTGCAGGTCTGTACTGGGTCCCCCCATGCCCGTGCAGTGAGCTGGTCACTCCCAAACTTGCAAACCGCTTCTTGACAAATTCCCTGATGCCCCTCCGCATAATGAAACAGGTCCTGTAGGGAGGCCAGACCGTTGAGATGTTCCCTCCAGTACTTTGCATGTTGCTAACCCACAAGTAAGCATCTAGAAAGCATCACATTAGACCGTGAGTGTCTTTTCATTTTTAGAGTCTCTGCCTTGCTCAGAATTATTAACTTGCGCTTTGCACACAATGGTAATGAGCATGCTTCCTGCTTTTCTGGCTCAGGATCCATTAACCACAGGGGAGAGCTGGGAGTACTACGGACTAGAGCAAAAAGGGATGATATTCAATCAAAAGGGAAGTGAAAGAAAATTTACTAAGAAAGAAAGAAAGAAAGAAAGAAAGAAAGAAAGAAAGAAAGAAAGAAAGAAAGAAAGAAAGAAAGAAAAGGAGAAGAGAGGAGAGGAGAGGAGAGAAGAGAAGAGAAAAGAAAGGAAGAAAGGTGGGCAGATACAAGTTCCCAAAGCACAGTGTCCTCCTTAGGGAGCTGAACTGGACAGACAGACAATAAACAACTGATCAGTCCAGTAAATAATCACATCATCTGCTAGTAGTCAGTGCTACGCAGAGAATTCAAATAATGTTGATGGAGGGGGTGCTGGGTAGCTATGTTAGTCTGCAAGGTCAGGGAAGGTCTACTGAAGCTGGTATCAGAACAAGAAGAAACCTGCCACCAGGGAAATAACTTTCCAGGCCAATAGCTGATCTACTGCAAAGTCCCTGAGGCAGGAACAAGCTTGGGATATTCCAAGGAAGAGGAGGAAGGCCAGAGGCTGGTCTGTGGGGAGCCAGAGGGGAGTAGCCTGAAGTGAGGTCAAGGTATCATTGTATGCCCCAATAGGGAGTTTGGGTCTCATTCTAAACACAAGGCAAGGCCAGTGGCAAGCTTTAAACAAGGTAGGGACATGATCTGATTGTTTTAATAAGATCACCTTGACAGCAGGTAGAGAATGGATTGCAAGCGACAAGAGTGAGAGAAGGGAGCTCACTATGGTCGTGGGCAATAGCTGTGGACCCTGGTGACAGCAGAGGAGGCAGAGAGAATCCCAGATTGTTTGTCAGAATTGCCAGTGGGTTGGACACAGGTGATGAGGGAAACCAGAATCAGGGATAAGGTCCTAGACTTTGGGCTTGAGCAAATTAGTTTAGGAAGAGCCACCTACGGAGATGGGGTAGACAGGGGGACAGTGGAGGGACCCAGGGGCTCTGTTTCGTCATTGTAAAGTTTTGAGGTGCTCCTCAGACCTCCATGTGGAGACTTGAGTTGACAACGAAATGTGCCTGGAGTTCCAGAGACTGGAAACCACACACTGGTGACCAGTGGGTCACCACTCAGGACTGGACGGGAGAAGGAGACAACACAGAGAGAAGGCACGGAGGAAGCCGCATATGGAAGGAAAACCAAGAAAGGGAAGAAGATGCCACAAGCAGGAGAGAGTGGCTAGCAATGTCCCCAATGCAGTCAATCAAGCGATGGGCACTGAGCACTGTGGGCCAGGGATGCTCGAAACGGACAACTCGTTTGTGTAGGGAGATGGCCAAGATGCTTAGCAACTGGTAAGACTCTGGCCAATCAGAGTAGGCAGGAGGTCTACTCTGGCCAATCAGAGCAGACAGGGGGCCTCAGTGGCAGGTGAAGGGTCTCAGAGACCCTCTGTTGGGTGAAGCATTAAACTCTTCAGTGTCTGAATTGTGGAGGAGTCCTGGAGGTCCTGGGGGAGAGAAAGGCAATTGAGGCAGCGGGTAGTACTCAGAGGACTCGGGGCCATGGCTGTTCATGAGCCCATTATCCCTAGTCATTCAGGATTTCCACCACCAGTGAAGTCCACGTCACCAGCCCACAGTCCTGCATATGTGGTATTCACTGTGTCAACTGGGTCTAGAACTTTTTTTTTTTTTTTAGTCTAGAACTGTTTTCAAGAGTCTGGTCTTGATCACCTGCATAAGAATCCCTTGGGGTCTTGGGGCACGTGGGTGCTCTGAGACTTAAGCATCCAACTCTTGGTTTTGGCAAAGGTCATGATCTCATGGTTTGTGAGTTCGAGTCCCGAATCAGGCTCTGTGCTGACAGTATGGAGCCTGCTTGGGATTCTCTCTCTCTCTCAATCTCTTTCTCTCTCTCTTTCCTCTGTCTCTCCCTCGCTTTCTCTCTCTCTCAAAAATTGAAAACATTTAAAAAATAAAATTAAAGAAGCCCTTGGGGTCTTACTAAAAACCCAGTTCACAGAGGTTCACCTTAGGCTATGTAAATAAGACTCTGCGGGGGACAGAATCCCAGAATCTGCATTTAACAAGCTCTTGGGGTGATCTGTGCACCTGCTTAAATCGGAGAACTGCATCATAGAGGAAAAGCCCTAAAGAGAATGAAGAACTTTCCAAGTCGGAAGGTGGGTGCACTCCCACGGTCGGGCTGGGCACCCCCATCTGTGGGATGGGAGACTGGCGTCTGGGTTCGTTTTGATTGAATCCAAACCTCCCATTTTTCACATCCGTCTTCCATCCAAACAAACCACAGGTTCACTAATCCCTATTACAGAGTGGATTTTAGCTGGGTCCACACTTCTTTATCAGTTTGCAAAGACATTTTCATCTCATACAGAGGTCTTCCTGCGGTTGTACTTCAAAGCAGCAAACCCAAGAAGGCTGGAGAAAGAGTTTCAGAGAGTGTTTATAGATGCCTTATCGCTTCAGGGGTGGGGGAGGGAAAGGCGGCAGGGGAGGGTGTGGGGCAAAGGAACAAATTTCTCCAAAGCAGTTCGGAGCTAGCCTAATCTGCGGAGGCCATCAAACAGTAGCTTAAAAGATCTCTCTTACAAAGAGGGAAATTAAGTTTAAGTTTTCTGGCTCTCCCGTCACCCAGGATCTAGGCTGGTGCTTCCTGACACGTAGAATCGTCCTTTACTGGGGTGCTAATTACAGGATTCTGGGAGCAGACGTGCGAGGGCGTGCAAGCACATGCACGTGTGTATCATCTCGTGTGTGGGTATTTGATACATGTGAGTGGGCGTCCGTGTAATTAAGAGGAAGAAATGCCTTTCCTTGGAAGGCCCAGAAGAGGGAAAGCGGTCACTTTAGAAACCATTATCTCTATCCCTGAGTTGAACTGGGGGCGAGGAGCAGGAGACGCATTTTTCCAAGGGATCCACTAATTCTTCTAATTGCCTCACACGAGGAAGGGACACACATACATTCTCTTCTTTGCTCATGGAGGAAGATTCTGATCCTCCTGGGTTCCTTCCAGGGGAAGGGAGACTGAATGCCTCTGAGACCCCGCAAGCCTGATGGGGAGGTTAGAAGTACCCTGGAGAACCCCGGGCGTGGCTGGCGTTTGCCCCTTCCACCGAAGTGAGGGTGGCTCCGAGATGGGGAGTCTGTGTCTGGCCTTCTCCTTGGCATGAGTGAAGCCCAGGCTGCTAGGGAAAAACAAAACCAAACGGTTTGGAACATGGCCTAACAGACTTGGTCCCGGTTCAGAACATAGTATGCCACATAAACCACCAAAACAGGGCTGGGGAGAGGGGGGGGGGCCCTGTTTGGCTATGCCGTGGGGTATCCCCTTCGAAAGAGCGCATATCATCACTTTTAAGTATAGGTTTGCTTTGGTGGGGGCAACTGTCAGTGTCATCCTTGCTTTTCCCACTGAAGGGCTTGGCTTTTCCTGTGTCAGCCACTAAGCACATGGGGGCTCCTCCAGACCAGCCCCTCTCCTTCCCAGAGAAGCCAGGCTGTGGCCCACACACGCAGGCCCGTCCTCTCTGGCCTGACCGCCTTGGGACTGTCTGCACAGCCTGATTGCACACTCAGGCCTCGGAATTCACAGCCCTTCTCCTCTTTTAGGCATCTTCCTTTTCTGGATGGCCTCGTTTCTTTCTTTTTTTTTTTTAATGTTTTTTAACATTTTTATTTATTTTTGAGAGACAGAGAGCAACAGAGAAGAGCAGGGGAGGGGCAGAGAGAGAGAGAGGGAGACAGAGAATCGGAAGCAGGCTCCAGGCTCTGAGCTGTCAGCACAGAGCCCGATGCGGGGCTCGAACTCACGAATGCGAGATCATGACCTGAGCTGACGTCGGCCACTTAACCGACTGAGCCACCCAGGCACCCCTGGACGGCCTGGTTTCTGAGAATGCATGCCCCATGGTCTCCTGGTCAGGAGAAGCGTTGGGCTGCTGTCAGTCACTGCTGCTGACAGCTTTGACCTTGGAGGGGCTGTGCGCTCTGGGCACCTTGGGGAAGCTTTCTCAGAGGCAGGATGGGGTCAGATGATGCGGGTCCAGATGCTGGCTGTCCCCTGGCTCGCTTGCTCTGTGTGTGTGTGTGTGTGTGTGTGTGTGTGTGTGTGTGTAACCTGGAGGAAGTTCTTAGCCGCTTTGTGCCTCGGTTTCTCCGGCGTGCTGTGGCGTTCGTCACAGCACCTTCCTCCCAGGGTCATTTGCAGCGGAGATAGGCGCCAACGTGGTCGCCTGGCACAGGGTGAATTCTCCGTCATTCTCAGGTCGGCTGCCATCATCCTGCCCTGTGGTTGGCGCCCCTGATTACCCTGTGTGACGGGGTTCATTGTCTCCCAAACCAGCTCACCGTGGGATGCGGGGCAGGGACTTGCATGAGCCTTCAGCCCAGCGGCCCAAGTCAGGATGCCATCAGGGACAGTTCCTTCTGCTGCTGTCGCACGAGGGGTCACGCGTGAAGATAGGTCTGGCCAGAGGGGGCTTCAAGCTCCTCGAGGTGACCATCAGGTGGGCGTCCGTGTCGGGGTGTCAGTGCAGTGCCAACAATGGCCTTATCATCGTGTCACACCCAGGTAGGATGGCCCCATCCTATCAGGCTTTCTCCAGGTCATCAAGCTGCTTCTGGCCTCCGCAGAGCCTCAGCACCTGGCCTGGGGTCGTGCTCTTTGTTCTTCCAGAAGCCTGGGACTCCAGACCCAGCGAGAGGGGTACCAGCCTCTGCCCTGGTGTCCCTCACATGCTCCCACCTCCCCACCATGCTGCAGCCCACCGCTCGCCATTTACAGCGGGAGTCAGAACATTCCGCTCCCTGCTGGGACCCTCCAATAA
This sequence comes from Suricata suricatta, assembly GCF_006229205.1. Taxonomy (NCBI): domain Eukaryota; kingdom Metazoa; phylum Chordata; class Mammalia; order Carnivora; family Herpestidae; genus Suricata; species Suricata suricatta. The sequence continues at coordinate 46,925,472 of NC_043716.1, forward strand.
AATACGACTTCGACACCAGTCCACGACACCCCAGGGCCCCTCAGTGAGTACCCCCTCCCTGCCCAGGTCTGAGTTCATGTCTCTCCAGCCACACTAGGCCACTTTTGGAGCCTCCGACTTGCTGGCTCAGTCCTGCCTCCAGGGCTTTGGCCTTGAGAGATGCTCCACCCAGAGTCTGCTTCTCCCAGCATCTTCAACCCTTTGGTTCTCAGCCCAAAAGTCACCTCCTCAGAGGGGCCCTCCTGGATCACCTGAGCCAGAGGGGCCCCTCCCCTGCCAGATGCTCTCTTCACTCTGTGCATCCACAGATCGGTGGGGTGACCCCTGATGTGGGGCACCTGTGAGCTGTGACTCAACCTTGAACTTTCCAGGAGCTTGGCCTGCCCAACATACTCCATTCTCTGATGTCCAGAATGGGACACGGCACATGCTGTCATATGTACTTGATGGATGAAATGCTGTCCATGGACTATTTGCAGGGTGTGGAGGGGGGGAACTCTTTGAAGTGGCTGTGACTCAGGATGAAAGGTCTCGGGGTGGAGGTTGTGAACGCTGCCGGCTACTCACCGGCAACAGGGCCGTGTGCATGCTACCTCCACAGCACGGGACTCAGCCTCAATTTTTTTTAATTTTTTTAATGTTTTATTTATTTTTGATACAGAGAGAGACAGAGCATGAGAGGGGGAGGGGCAGAGAGAGAAGGAGACACAGAACCAGAAGGAGGCTCCAGGCTCTGAGCTAGCTGTCAGCACAGAGCCTGATGCGGGGCTCGAACTCACGAAGGTGAGATCTGACCTGAGCCAAAGCCGGAGGCTTAACCAACTGAGCCACCCAGGCACCCCCAGCCTCGATTTATAAGATGAGACAGTAGGCTATCTCAAAGGCTTTGAGGCAGGATTAGCATGGTGCCTGACCTGGGGTAAGCACTCAGTAAACCACTGTTGTTCTTGTGGTCCCAGTGGATGTTATTACGGGATGGGGAGGCAGACATTTCTAGCACATCTCTTTACCCCTCCCCCATCCCCCACCTCATGCCAATTATCAATCCCTCAGCCTTTCCAGACTATAACAAGGTCTAAATTAACCACAAGTGTTCTGTCTCATAGGGGTATCACAGTCATCTGCTTGCTCAAGTCAACCTCAGTATAAGTTAATTTGTAGGCTGGGAGCAGAGGAGCTTCAGGGAAAGTAAATACAAGCTTGCTTAAGAGTAAGAGAGGAACGAGATTGTCCAGGTCAAGGGTGGGCCACCTTAGGAAGGTCAGACACCTTGAGTGCCCAGAGACATCAAAGTAAACCCAGTTGGTTAGCCCAGGTGATTAAGACAGGACTTGAGCCTGAGACTCTGGTTCCTCCTGCCGGAGGACGTGTCTAAGTCAGAGCAGCCTGAGGGGGTCAGAGATGGGTGGGAAGAGTTGGGGTAGAGCCAGATGTGTGACAGGAAGTGCCACAGAGTTCAGGATGGAGGGCATCCTCTTCTCAGTCTTGACCTTGGTTCACAGCCATAGCTGCACCTTGTGGGAGAGACTCCAGAGTCCAGGTTGGCCCATGCTGCCCCCTCCCAATGTCTCCACCTCTCCCAGAAGCCCTGCTCCAGCCTGGCGTCCCAGGAGAACCTGCGGGTTAGCCAAGGCCAAGGCAACATGTCCCAGGGGTGGCCGGGTCTTGTCTTCCCCACTCCCAAGCTAATCACCGTCATCATCGCTGCCTCATGAGGTGATTGCCAGGATGAAAGAACTGGAGTCTGAAAACCCCTTTGATCTGGGTGAATGAGAGGGTTGGAAGAAGAGAGCTGGAAAAAAGCAAAATAATGGGCGATGGGGGAAAAGTGCCACTCGGTGCTTCAAGGAAAGTCCTATTGCTTCGCTGGGCTCACAGCACCCTTTAATTCAGGAGTGGTCTTTCGGCACCCACCACATTTTCTCTCCTCCTCCCACCTGGAGACATACAGATTGAGCGATGTGACTCTTCACTAACCCCCAATCACTCGGGAGTTGCTTTGGAGTAAACAAGTCAGGCTCAATAGGCTTTTCTGTGACTGGAAGACGTGGGGAGGACAGAGAATGGAAGATCACACCTCCAGTCCACCCGGCAGGTGCAGACTGCAGGACACCTGTGAAGGGGGTGGGTCAGTGGTAAGAGGAAGACCCCCGAGCGTTTGCTAAGAAGTCAGATGGGATCTATCTCACAGGCAGGTGCAGACTTACATTCTTCATCTGAGAATCAGCCCTGAAGACACCAGGGCGAGAGGGGGGATCTTGCTTTGTGGTCTGAAGGCAGTGGCTCCTCGGAGGAGCAGGGTGACGCCACCAGAATGGAAAACTCTTTGTAAAGGGGTTGTTTCCTTGTCTTGTAGTCTCGACACAAGATCTGGAGCACCGTGCCTGTGTTATCTTGAACAACAGTTACAGGTTGGCTCTCACCAGTCTTCCAGGGCTTTCCACCAAGGCCACCTTGACAGGGGGTTGAGTGAGATGTGAGAGAGAGACAGAGGGAGGTGGGGCTGGGTTGGAGGTGCCTTCCAGCCAAGCGGAGGCTGAAGCAGAGCCAATGGAAAGTACTGATTTCTGATTCTCAAAAGTCTTTGAGACTTATGCTGGCAATGCTCTCTCTTCCGAAGCCCAATGTGTTTGGATTGCAAATGACAAGAAGTCAGGGTTGGATAGAAATGTTGAGGTGTTCCTCTGGTGGATTAAGAAAGGCCTCCAAAAGAAAATACTTAAAGGCTTAAATGTTGAGGATGACCCAGATGGAAGTTTAAGATCTCCATCAGCGCCAGAGGAAGCCAAGACCGTGTCTGATTATCCAGAAAACTGTTCTTTCCAGAATGTCTCTGATATTCAGTCTTCTCTTAGCATTCAAGTAGAGGTGGCAGTTTTTTGTGGCCTGGGGAGGGCAGGACACAGGCAGTAAGAAGACGGGGCATTGAGAACAACACAAAGTTGATTTTTGAGATTCTCTTTTATTTTTTTCTTATTTTTTAATGCTTTATTTATTTTTGAGAGAGACAGAATCTCAAGCAGGCTCCACACCGCCAGTGTGGAGCCCCATGTGGGGCTCAAACTCACTGACTTCAAGATCATGACCTAAGCTGAAATCAAGAGTCGGACACTTAACCAATGGAGACACCCAGGTGCTCTCCCCCCGCCCCCACCGTGTCCCTGTTAGTGTGCATTTCCTAAGAGCTAGGACGCTCTCTTACATAACCACAGTAAATTACCAAGCTGAGGAAATTCTAATTGAGATAATGCTTTCATCTAATCTATAGTCTCCATTCCAATGCCATCAATTATCCCAATAATGTCTATTATAGAAACGTTTTCCCCTTCTGCTTCTGCTCCATCTAGGACCACAGAAAGCAAGGATGGTTTTAGGTCATAGTTGAGCCTCATCCCTGTTCATCCCATTTTGTTGATATAGTCTCCACTGGGTCTCAGGAAGGATTTCTCACGGGCATACAAAAAAGCCACACATATATATAGTAAGATCAAATATGAAGTTTAAATATTGGATGAAATAAAATAAAATAATAAAATATTGGGTAAAGGAAATGAGATGGAATGGGAGAGAAGGGAAGAAAAACCAAAGCTGCGGGCAAGAGTGCTTCATCGGAGACCTTTGTTGCTGGAGGTCAACCATGTTTTGCCTAGAGCCTTCCAGTGGCCAAGGCAAAGAAGGAAACCACATCAGATACACGTGTTGATGGAATGGTCCCAGGTGGGCGTGTCTGCCTTGTAAGGTGGGCTGTTGTGTTCATGTGAATGCCTTTTGTATGTGATTGTGATACATGCTGTGTTTCCAGGTTCTTCCCCAAGTTCATGCCTCCCTGAGCTCTGCAGTGGAGGGGGACAGAACCAAGGAGACCCCAAGACCCCAGTAAATAACTACTCCACAGGCTCGCCTGTGTAGCTCTTATGATATTCTAGTTCTTTCTTCCATAGCCCTGTCCCGTCTGGCATTTTGTATGCGTTGGTCTACATTGACAGTGTTTCACATACGCGTGTAGACACAAGTGACTGTTGCTTCTCTTCCACTGGAGTGTAAGTCCCAGAAGCTCTGGGCCCCCATTTGTTCTGTCCCTCGGTGTTTCTCTAGGGCCTAGAACAATCCCAAGTTCCCGACGCATGGTTAGAAGCTTTGGTGGAATGCACGAGCGTCCCCAGGACCCTGCTTTCTCCTCTTTGCACACACATGTGTGTGTCACATCCCTCACCCCTCCCCTGTGAGGTCTGTAAATCCTGAAGAAGACAGGAATGTGGCTTGAATCCCGTCCCCCTCCTTTGCTTGAACGTGGAATCCAAACTCTCGCAAGACGGCTGGGCAGCTGGCGGACGCTTGCTGACAGATGGACACCGGAGCTGGCCTCGAGGGCCAGGGAGGAGAGGACGCCCGCCCGCCTCCTCCGTGTGCCCCAGCTGCACAAGGGCCATCTGGGCCACACCCGGTGGGGGGGAGGGGGGAAACCAGTGGCGCCAGGGCTGCTCAGGAGCCCTGGGCAGCCCTCCGCCCGGGCCCCCACCGCCCCCCTCCCCTGGGGAGCTCAGAGCTTTGACAGGTGCCTCTTGGCATGCGGGCTCTTCACCCCCCCCAGAGGCTGGGCTCCCCAGGGTGTCCCACCCCCACCCCACCCCCCAGCACCTTAGCGGCCACTCAGGGGGCCATTGCCTGTCCCTCCGCTACATCCACACCCCCACTTCTTCCTTCTGGGTTCCCCATTACAACCCCCTCGCCCCCCCACCCCGGCCCCCTGCACACAAGGCAGGCTCCGGCTCCCCACGACTCACTCAGAGCCTCCAACACATCTTTTATTAATATTCATTCTAAACAAAAATTTTTTTCAGTGCTATTTACCATCTGTTTTTTCCCTTGGCTGAAAATAATTGGAGATGAACCGCCCATCGCCCGGGTCCCCCGCGATGTCTCCAAAGGAACAATGGGAACACACAATGACTGCAGTCCCCCGCCCCGGACCCCCCAGCAAAACAAGCTCCAATATAGTCTCCTTCCTGGGCTGCAAAACCTGCACCACATCCAGTGGGGCCCCATCCCCGAATTTCTTATCATCTGCCTGCTCCGAGGCTCATGCGTCTTGGGCCCAGAGAGTTCTCTGGGCGGTGGAGGGGGGCTCTTTGATTTCTATCAATCAAGTTCACTAATTTTCCTCTGTCCTAACAACATCTGGTGCATCCGATGTCCCACTAAAGGCTGCACCATCTGTAAATATAAATAGCCCAGCCTTGATTCCATTAGAGTCCCATGAATGGAACAAAAATATTCCAGACACTGCCTGCCATGAGTCCAGAGGCCTCACGGGACTGGGCTCCCGCTTTGGAGGAGAGGAGAGGGTGTGGGCTTTCTTCCTCTCGGCCCTCAGCCTCTCTAGATCCCTCCAACTGCACATCCCTGTTGGAATTTACAGAGGTTCCCTCTGCAGAGAAAGTCCCAAGGCCAGGCCAGGCCATGGCAAGTGGGAACCCTAGTGCACTTTCAGAGAGAAGGGACCTCAGAGCCTCCAGTCCCAGGAAGCAGCAGCCCAGACCGGCAACTCCCCAGGGACCCTAGCCCTTGTCCCTTTGGGGCACCTGTGGGCACCTGGCTGGTGTGGCGCTGAGCCCTGGTCCTGCCAGCCTTGTCCAGCCTGATCTGTGGGCACAGGGACCCATTGTCACTCCACGGGCCTGGCACCGGGTGGTCAGCTGAATCCTGGTTCCGATGGCCCCTCACTGACACCTCCTCCTCCCCATTTTCTGCCTCCTGCCCTGATCTTTGGGGGTGCACATCTTATCAGGTCATTTTATGCCTGCCTCTAGGCCAGCCTGGGCATATTCAGTCTGCAATCTGTCTGTCACATTCTCTCTCTCCCCTCCCAATCTCTAAGGGGAAAAACAAAATAAAACCAAACAGGAGGTACATCTTTGGGGGTGATTAGGGTGAGTGGGGCCCTCAGGATGGGGTTAGTGCCCTGATAGGAAAAGATGGGAGAGAGTTCTGCCCCCTGCCCTCACCTTCCCCCGGTCCCTGTGTGAGGACCCAGAAAGAAGACGGCCATCTCTGAACCAAGAAGCTGGCCCTCTTCAGACCCTGAATCTGCTTGTGCCTTCATCTTGGGCATCCTGGCCTCCAGAGCTGTGAGAAATCAATGAGTGTCATTTTGACCAGCGTCTGTGCTATTGTTGGGAGAGTGCCAATGCTCGCTGGGCCTCACGCCCACCTTTCAGCTTCAGGCTGAAACTGCTCTTGCCAAAATCTTATCTGGAGTTTGACCCAAGAATGGCCATGAGCTTGGCCTGGGTCCTCCTAGCCAAGCCGGACTCAGAGCTACCATTTGCCTCTCCCCTCCCCCACACGCCCAACAGCCCCTGCCACGTGAAGGAACGTCCTCCCTAAACCCCACACTCGCCTGTCACTCTGTGTCCACTTGCCCTGCCCGGACACGGGCCACAACGCGGCACAGGGGCTCTCCCCTGCAGGGCACAGTCACCTCGGGTCTCCTGTCCCACGGCGTTAACCTCTACCAGCCTTTCTGGAAATACATATGTCCTCTATCTAACACCGTACTGTGGTGTCAGGCACCAAAAAGAAATTTGCTAGATAAATAAGATTGAGACACTGGGTGTTGTGGACTGAATATTTATGTCCCCCTCCATCCCCGCCCCCACAGTCATATATTGAGGTCCTTGACCCCTGTGTGGCTATATTTGGAGATGGAGCCTCTAAGTAAGGAATTAAGGTTAAATGATGTTGTAAATTTAGGGCCCTGGTCTGATTAGTATCCTTTTAAGAAAAGACACCAAAGAGGATCTCTCTCTCTCTCCATATGCACTGAGGAAAGGCCAGGTGAGACCACAGAGAGAAGTCACCCAAGAAGTGGCATCTTACCTGACCGCGCGGTCACCTTGACAGCTTCTAGTCTCCAGAACTATGAGAAAATTGATTTCTGTTGTGTAAGCCACTCAGCTCATGAGATTTTGTGATGGCGGCCCGAGCAGGCGAAGACACTGCGTTCAACCAAGCGGACCACTTTCCGTGCGATGGCGTTCATTCGTCCGCTCATATTCGGTAAATACATATTTGCTGAGTTCCTCCGGGGCCAGGCGCTGGGCTGGGCACCGGGGACGCGGTGGGGACAGCAGGCATCCTCCGCCAGTGTGCCTTGTGGTTCTCACAGACGAGACCGTAATAGGTAGAGTTCCCACTGAACTGACCACAGAAGTTTTCTCTGAGGAGCAGTGTGTCGTCACAGATACTTCCAGAACTACTCAGTTATCCTTGGTCCAAGAGGCAGACGGATCTTCTGATTTTTTTTTAATTTTTAACATTTATTTATTTTTGAGAGATAGCATGAGCAGGAGAGGGGCAGAGAGAGAAGGAGACACAGAATCGGAAGCAGACTCCAGGCTCTGAGCTGTCAGCACAGAGCCCGACGTGGGGCTCAAACCCATGAACCATGAGATCATGACCTGAGCCAAACCTGAGCCAAAGTTAGATGCCTAGCCGACTGAGCCACCCAGGTGCACCCATCTTCTGGTTTATGTTTCACGGTAGTTGACCCAGCAGGACTGGGCCCCCATACTCGGTACAGAATCTCACGCTGAACACTGGAAAGACGGAAAAGCAGAGAGAAGGCAGAGAGGTGGGAGAAACTCCGTGTATAGCAGAGAGCAGGGGCCTTGGAATAGGTTGACCCAGGGTTGAAGACGTGCATTTGCTATTTCTGAGCTGTGTTACCTCTGGTTGCTTACTTGCCCTCTCTGTGCTTCTGTGTCTTCTGTAAAACGCGGCTATCTTGGACTGTTGGCGACGCTTCAGGAGAGAACCGATATAAAGCACTTGGTACGTCCAGCGGCTGCCATGGATGATGGCCATCATTAAGTCGTATGTCCGAGGTGCCCTGGGGGAAACGGAGGACTCAGCCACTGTGGCCCAGGTTCCCTGAGCAAACCCCCCTGCCCCCTCCAATGCCACTCGCCCATCCTTTCAGGGAAGCCAGATCCCAGGTGTCTTTGGGTCTCCCCCCGACACCCCCCGCTCTGGGGGCATCTCTCTCCCGTAAGCCCCGTCTCCCACTTGGCCCCGGAAGAGGGCTTGTGACGCTTAATCCCCTATTTTTATTTATTCGGCAGTAATCGCTTCCCTGCACTTAAGCAGAGGTCTAATTACGGAGGCCTAATTCCACGTCCTCCCCGGCAGGGCATTAGCCAGCGTGTTCTTTGATCTGCAAGAACTTCACCCGAGTTCAAGATGGCCTGGATTTGTGTTTCCACCCTCTGATCCGCTTTATTAGCCCCCCGAGGGGCCGGCCAAGCCTCCTCAGACTCGTGTTTTAGGAGCACCTTGCCAGGCCCTCATCCCTGTTCATGTTGCAGTTGGAGCAAAGTCATCTCCGCCACCACCCACTGACCACCACCACCATTTAACCTCACCATTAAAACTCTTTGCAAATCCACCTCAGGCGGGGGGAGATTTGGGGTCCGAAGACAGCCTGTATCCGCCCAGGTGTGACCTCCCAGATGAGTGGGATCCAATATCCGGTGCGGTGACCTCCACTCATGTTCCTATGTCCCTGGTAGGCATTGAAGGGGACACAGGGCCCCGGGTCACAGAAAGGGGCTGGGATCTATTTCTGCATCTACTTGTCTGCAAGCTGGGGTACAAGTTCCTGGGACCCACCAAGACCCAGCCCTCTCTTCTGGAACGTGTTTAGGTATTTTCCGGCATGTGTCTTCATTTAGTGGTTTAAAAGACAGGGATAGGGTGGTTGGGGGGGGTTAGTCAGTTAAGTGTCCGACTTCAGCTCAGATGATAATCTCATAGTGCATGAGTTCGAGCCCCATGTCAAGCTCTGTGCTGACAGCTCAGAGCCTGGAGCCTGCTTTGGATTCTGTGTCTCCCTCTCTCTCTGAATGCGCCCTGCTCGCATGGCTTCTCCCTCTCTCTCAAAAATAAATAAAACATTTAAAAAAATAATAATAAAGGACAGAGATGTTATTTGCTCACAGTTCTGGAGGCTGGAAATCCAAGATGGAGGTGGGGTTGGGGTTGGTTTTCCGTGAGGCCCCTGTCCGGGGGGTGCAGACGGCCATCCTCACGCTGTGCCCTCCCATGGTCCTCACTCTGTGCGTGAAATCAGTGCCCCGGTCGCTTCTTCACAGAGGACTCCGATCATGCGGGCTAAGGGCCCATCCTAAGGACCTCCCTGTACCTAATTCCCTCTTTTCAAGGGCCTGTCCTCAAACACAGTCACGATCTGAGGCCCCAGGGATTAGGACTTTACCCCAGGAATTTGGAGGGGACACAACTGAGCCCCGAAGGCCTAAGGGGGACGTGGTTGTATTTCATTTGTATAAGGTACCCCGTGGCACCCTAGTGCCTTAGTCATTTGACAAGTTTTCCGTGGGCAGGTACCTCACCAGGTTCCTACCGCCCAGTGGGAGGTGAGGGTGCCCTCCTGAACGGCGCTAGAAAAAATATTTGCCCCTGGAAAGGAGGGGGGAAGGGCATTAGACTGCTTGAGTCTTACATGCACCGTTCCCCAACACCATGAACTCAAATATCGGGCCCCATGGGAAGGCGGGTCCTCCCAGGACCCCCCGGAAGAAGCCGGCCAACCAAGGGTCTTCAGCAGAAAGTCTGGAGCATAATGTGTGCACTGCCCCTGTGAGCCCTCAGGAGGGCTCCGGCTGCCCCTTCTGATGGGAGCAGAGTCACGGGGGACACGGGGTCCGCGTAGTTCCTTTCGGGACTTGGGTTTTGCACACTCTCCCTGGCTTTTTCCAGGCGAAATACTTCCAATTCCTTTACCCTCGCTTCACGGAGCCTCGTTTCCAGCGCTTTGATCATTTCTGTGGCTCCTGCCAGGACACCCTCCAGCCTCGCCCACCCCTTCCAGGAGGGTGACACAGACCCGATCCAGCAGCCTAATGAAGAGCTGACTAACGCGGACCCGTGACGGGGGATGTGACTTGGGGGCCGGGCCGCGTCACGGGCTTTTCATGTGTGCGGCATCCAGCGGCTTTGAAGAAGGCAAGGCGCTCTGTTGACTATGACCAGATGCCCCGGATTTTCCAGGACGGGCTTTTTTTGGAGAGGGTTCAGATTGCAAATATTCGATTCGATTGTCCCCAGAAGGCAGTGAAATGTCCCAGAAGTTCTAACTTTTCTGCTTCCCCGTGGCAGGCCCCAGAGCGCCTCTCATGTGGTTCTAGGTAGTGTTTCCAGAAGGATCTTTGCCGCCAGCATTTTCGTCTCCTGATCAATTGGCCCAAATGCGATTTTGCCATAAATGATTAAAAAATAAATAAATAGGGGCGCCTGAGTGTCTCCGTGTCCAGCTTCAGCTCAGGTCATGACCTCACCGTTTGTGGGTTCAAGTCCCACATCGGGCTTTGTACTGCCAGCTTGGAGCCTGGAGCTGCTCCAGACCCTGTGTCTCCCTCTCTCTCTCTCTCTCTCTCAGTCCCTCCCCCACTTGTGCTCTCTTTCTCTCAAAAATAAATAAAAGAATTTTTTAAATAATAAATACATAAGTAACCAACCAGTTTGACTGTTGGTTTAATCAACGGGCTGACAGCTTGGTTTCATTTCTCCTGGCTGTGGTATTCCTGTGACCTATATTATTTAATTCTTAAACCCTCATGATGGTCTATACAGTGACACAGGATTTTTGAACCCACATTTCCCATGGAACTTTGGAACATCTTTTAACAGACATTCAACCATACGCCAAGAACAGACAAGTGCAGGAGGCAATACAATGCAGGTTTTCACAAATGGAAATTTTCACAATGTCGCACAAAGCTCCCTTACAAAAACGCATCCCCGTATTTGGAAGCTGATACCTCTCTTAATGAAGGAGGAAACTTCAGGGGGAAAAAATAAGGAGACCCATCCACAAACAAACAAAATGTATACTACTAGGAATAAGAGACTCTTATACCTAGAGCACACAAGAGCTCAGGTACAATCCACGAAATACAAGCCGGTTATTTGCACACGATTGCCGTGATTCTACCCACGCGTGAGGTGTGTGCGCATAGTTCGCATTTTGCAATGAAGTCTTCTTAATTGTATTCATTTGTGTGTGTGTGTGTTTCATTACGTCCATTTTAACGAAGGTTCCTCTTTCATTGAATGTCGTGATTTTATCTTTGACAGCAAAATGGCCCTTCAGCCAATCAGTTGCATTGCAGCAAAGATGATCATGGTAAAAAAAAAAAAAATACTGGATATGCTCTTAGGCTTGGATGTGACATTAAAATGCTCCCCCAGCCTGGCAGGGAAGAGGGGACACCCCGATGGAGGGAGGGCACAGCTCTAGAATGGAAGGGTTGTCCTGCTTTCAGGGGGCCTTCCCTTCTGTGTACGAAAGACTCAGACGTCATGCCAGACCTGTCCGTTAGGATTTCGTAGGCAGAAAATAGGATTGTGGGGACCATCTTCTTTCTCAGCCTGTGGACAGGGGGCACTACGAGGTCTTTTTATCCTAAACCTGTCTGTTCCCCACCTTCCCGCCCAAGCCACAGCTCAGGGTCAAATACCTTGTAAGGGTTCACCTGCTGGGAGTTGGGACCGACTAGAAGCCGGCCCTGTCTTCATCCTGGACATATGGTGGCTGCTTTTAGCCCTAAATATGTCACCTTATAATTGTGCTATTGAATTTCATCTGTGTTTTTAGAGCCGTGTTTTCAATTTGCTACGGTTGTTTTGAATTTTTTTCTTGGCTTTCTGAGTGTGAGCCACCCCACCAAATTTAGTATCATCATGTGAGGGATTTGATGAGCACAGTCTCCCTTCTTTTGTTTAAGTCACTAGGAAAGATGGGCCCGGCCACTGAACCCCAGGAGGGTGGCATCCCTTCAAATAGATGCCACAGCCATGATGGCTGTAGTCGTATGTGTTTATGGTAGAACATTTATAAAGTGCAGATAAGCATAAGAAGGAAATAAAAATACCTTGTAATCCCGCCATAGGGATGTAAATGCCATCATTCAGTGTGGATCCTTAAATATCTACGTTAATCAGCATGGATTAAGTGTTACACATGGAATTAGGATGTGCTTCCCTGTGGACTCGATCATACAGCATGACCTGAGAGCCAGCTGTTCATCCTCAATTACTACACAGACATTCCAAGTCAAAAGATTTTATATGTAATGTGTACACACACACACACACACACACACACACACACCCCAAAATATATTTCATGAATACCGGCACCATGAGATGGTCCAAGAAAACAATGGCAGCATCGTCAGTTCCTTTGAGAAATGCTTTTCACTCTACCGAAATACACCTCTACATCCAGGAGATTCCCAATGTGCCGAGACATAACAAAGGACCTGACAAGTCCCACAATCAAACCAAACAAAACCCACACGATTTTTTTTTAACCTAACATTCCCCTAATTTAAGTATCCTTAAGATAATTTTGTCTTCCTTTGAGAAGCATTTGTAGAAATGCTGTTATGGATTAAATCTGGACATCAGGAGGAAGAGTAATTATAATTTTTTAAAAAACACCTGCCGGGGCACCTGGGTGGCTCAGTTGCTTGAGCGTTTGGCTTCCACTCAGGTCATGATCTCACGGTTCGTGGGTTCAAGCCCTGCATCAGGCTCTGTGCTGACAGCTAGCTCAGAGCCTGGAGCCTGCTTCACATCCTGTGTCTCCCTCTCTCTCTGATTCTCCCGGGCTCCACCTGTCTCTCTCTGTCTCTCATAAATACATAAATGTAAAACCAACCAACAAATTAACACCTGCCTGCAAGGCAGGAGACCGGATCCTTCCTCTGCCCTTAATGAGCTTACAATGTTGGCTCAGTTACTTTTGTCTGGGCTTTGGTTTCGCATGATGGTTGGACTCCTCTAGTAACCCTGACCTGTCACATTTCCCCGATGAAGTGGAGAGAAATTCAAGTCAGATGGGCCCTGGATCGTGTCTTCTTTACACCACCATTCAGAGATCTCTCGTCTCCCAGGACCGGTCATCACTTAGCATTTCACACGGCGGATCCCACTGGGTCCTCACAACACCCTGATGCTGGGTAGTCCCTGGAGGGGATCAAGCCACCTGCCCTGGGGCCACATTTCCAGGGACAGAATTCGGATCGGAACACGAGGGTCATGAAGATGCACGATCCCCCAGGCTCCTCCCCCGGTCGGTGACCAGTTCTAGCATCTTCCCAGGAAAGGCTCAGCCGCTAGCCATTGGCTAGCAGAGCCCATCTGCTTGCTTTTCCTTCTTCGGAGGTGAGTAGTCACCTAACACCCTTGGGATGTTACCCACTCCCGCCGGCCGCTTAGAGAGGACCTGGCTTCCCACTGCTCCTCCACTCCGAGTGCACCTCCCTCCCCACGGAGATGTCACCCAATCACGTGGTGGCGCCAGCTCTCTGCAGAAGGGAAGGGAAAGGGACATTCCCGCCCACGGCCCTATTTTATTGGCTCCCTCTTCCTGTCTTTAACGGGAGAAGAAGCGGGAAAGCGGTGAAAGGGCGGTGCAAGCTTGCCCCGGGCTTTCCTGCCTGCCTGGTCTGGAGAGTAAGAAATCTAGAAGGTTTATTGAGCGCTGACGATGCAGCAGGCTCTATTCCAGCAACCTCCGAGGTATTCTGTCTTCAGTTTACAGATGAATCCCTGGAAACAGAGAGGTTGAGTTGTTTGCCTAAAGCCACACAGCTTGTAAGAGTTAGATGCAAACGCAGCTCTTCCTCCAGGGCTTCTCTGTGACACTGTCCCCCACCTTCTGCGGGCCCCTCCCTGCTGCGCCCCTCCCACCCACCTGTTGCTGAGGGACAAGGTGCCCCAGCCCTGCGGGACCTCCCCTACTCTGCACCAACAGGTGCTTCCTCCCGTTCCTCCAGCCCTTCGCAGCTTGCCTTGTTTTTCCAGCCTCCTCCCAGTCCCTAAAATGCCCCCGCTTGTTTCCTCCCAAGAAGCCGGGGCCCGAGGAAGCCTCCAGAACATCCCTGGACACGGTGGGCAATGCAGCTCGGGCAGAGAGGGAGGCAGGCCTTTCTGCACCTGATTTCTGGATCTCGTCCTGCACAGACAGGGGACCTGTGAACAGTGTGTAACAGAGACACCTACTGGCCGCTCCAGGCACAGGTCCTCGGAAAACCGGGGACCCGGGCCCACCCCTCAGAGGGCCGGGAGGACACAGCTAGTTAGCAGGGTTTCCCGTGTGGCCAGGCTGGACGGGTCCCTGAGAAAGGCACGCGAGGACCCCGGCCCCTTGCTCTCACCCTGCCGCGAGGACAAAGCCAAAGGAGAGGGGCAGGTTTTATTGCCAAGCGTCACCTTCTTGGCAAGGCTGCTCAGTTTGGCCTGGTTGCCAGGCAGAAGGGGACAGGACAATGGTAGCCACAGAAACAAAGGGTGGCTTTTCTGTACGGCAGAGGGAAGGCGTGTCAGAGCCCAGGCGGGCTGTCCCTCTCCAAATCACACTTTACAGCCCCATATCCAGGGCCCGGCACCTTTTGATGCAGAGAAATGAGGCCCACCATTCTGGTGAATTGCCGTAATTTGCCAGTTCAAATATAGAGCGATGAGGTGGCCAGAGGAGGCCACTTCCCAGGAAACCAACCGATCGGGGAGATAGACGGGCAGGTTGTGGCTCAGACATTCTGCCCAAGGGCTGGGGTCAGTGCTGCCAGCAGCGCCCCCTCCCGCACTACCCCGGCCCCCGCCCCCGCCCCAGGAGGACGTCACTGGGGCAGATGACACATAGGCATGGGGGACAGTTGTCTCCAGGGTGTACTCAAAATACTTCCAAGGTCTTATCCTGCTTGAACCCCCTCCCCACCCCCCGCTCCAGTTTGATTTATTTTTCTGTCCTGGAGCCTCATTCTCCATTAAATCTATCAACAAACACTTGTGAGGACCCAGATGTGCCTCGCACAGTTTTGGGGTTTCAGGAAATAGCAAGATGCTTAGATATGATCCTCATGCCTCTCCAGGGTGAGAGGGAGACCCCCGATCTTAAAACTCCCTCTCTGGTTATTCTAGTGAGGAAAGTCATAGAAGCCAAGTCCAGGGAGTTTACAGATTCCGTGAGGAAAGATCTGAACACACGAAAAGCTGAGGAGTGATGTGGTCAGTTAAGGATAGCTTCACCCCAGGGGCGCCTGCAGCTCAGGTCACGATCTCTCTGCTCGGGAGTTCGAGCCCACGGCGGGCTCTGTGCTGACAGCTCAGAGCCTGCTCCGGATTCTGTGTCTCAGTCTCTCTCTGCCCCTCTCCTGCTGGAGCTCTCTCTCTCTCTCAAAAATAAATAAACACTGGGGCCCTGGGTGGCTCAGTCAGTTGAGCGTCCGACTTTGGCTCAGGTCATGATCTCACTGCTTGTGGGTTCGAGCACCGAATCAGGCTCTGTGCCGACAGCTCAGAGCCTGGAGCCTGCTTCGGATTCTGTATCTTCCCCCTCTCTCTCTGCCCCTCCCCTGCTCATGCTCTGTCTCTCAATAATAATTTTAATTATGTTTAACTGAAGTTGCTTTTACAACACCAAAGACTTAATCATCCATTTTCTATATAAAAAGTAGCTACTTTTTTGCATGGACCTCAAGTATACTGTAGTATAGAGGTGGAATTTAAGGAAAGGTATTAAGCAGGCTGTGTTTTAGCTTATGGGCAAGTAATAAATTGTATCATGTATCTTGAATGTATCATAGATAAGCTGCTATATTACAATTGCCACTTCAGATAGCTGT